>NC_133325.1:576534239-576853406 GCF_042186555.1 Aquarana catesbeiana | reverse complement strand
TACAAGGGGGTACCAGAAAGAATCAAACTTTTACAATCAAAATGGCCTGGGAATTGGGCACAGTAGCAGGGACTGCAAAATGCTGCAAGTATCTATAGACGCTTTGTACTGTATGTGATTTTTGGTTGTATGTGTGATTTTTTTATAATTATAAAATTATTTAAAATGATAATTTTAAGCTGATTATGTAACAAAAAATACAAAGAGTAAACGGCAATTTAACCACTTCAGCCCCGGAAGGATTTACCCACTTCCTGACCTGTGCATTTTTCGCAATACGGCACTGTGTCGCTTTAACTGACAATTACGTTTTCATGCAATGTTGTACCCAAACAAAACTGATGTCCTTTTTTCCCCCCACAAATAGTGCTTTCTTTTGGTGTTATTTGATCACCTCTGTGGTTTTTATAAACAAAAAAAAGACAGACAATTTTGAAAAAAAAGCAATATTTTTTACTTTTTGCTATAATAAATATCCCCAAAAAAATATATAAAAAAACAAATTCCTTCCACAGTTTAAGCTGTGCATTCTTCTACATATTTTTGGTAAAAAAACACAATAAATGTATATTGTTTGGTTTGCGCAAAAGTTATAGTGTCTACAAAATAGGGAATAGATTTATGGCGTTTTTATTACAATTTTTTTTTTTTTACTAGTAATGGCGGCGATCTGCGATTTTTATCAGGACTGCGACATTGTGGCGGACAGAACAGACACTTTTGACACTATTTTGGGACCATTGACATTTATACAGCGATCAGAGCTAAAAATGGCCACTGATTACTGTATAAATATCATTGGCAGGGAAGGGGTTAACACTAGGGGGCGATCAAGGGGTTAAATGTGTTCCCTCATGTGTGTTTCTAACTGTGGGGGGATGGGACTGACTGGGAGAGGAGACCAATTGCTGTTCCTAAGTACTAGGAACAGACAATCTATCTCTACTCCCCTGACAGAACGGAGATCGCGGCCCCACGCATTGGCTCCTACGTCACTCAGCGGGCGCGCATACTCCTTAACCACTTGCCGACCGCCGCACGACTATATACGTCGACAGAGCGGCACGGGCAGGCAAAAGGACATATATGTACGTCCTTGCCTGCCCGCGGGTGGGGGGTCCGATTGGACCCCCCCCCGGTGCCTGCGGCGGTCGGCAAATCTCCCCCGGCGATCGGAGGTGAGGGGGAGGCCATCCATTCGTGGCCCCCCCCTCGCGATCGCTCTCAGCCAATGGGATCATTTCCCTGCCTCTGTATTGTACACAGAGGCAGAGGAAATGATGTCATCTCTCCTCGGCTCGGTATTTTCCGTTCCGGGCCGAGGAGAGAAGACTGCAATGTAAGTGCACCAACACACCACACACAGTAGAACATGCCAGGCACACTAAACACCCCGATCCCCCCCCCGATCGCCCCCCGATCCCCCCCCAATCACCCCCCCCCCCCCCTGTCACAAACTGACACCAGCAGGTTTTTTTTTTTTTTTTTTTTTTTTTCTGATTACTGTATTGGTGTCAGTTTGTGACAGTTACAGTGTCAGGGCAGTGAGTGTTAGGCCCCCTGTAGGTCTAGGGTACCCCCCTAACCCCCCCTAATAAAGTTTTAACCCCTTGATCACCCCCTGTCACCAGTGTCGCTAAGCGATCATTTTTCTGATCGCTGTATTAGTGTCGCTGGTGATGCTAGTTAGGGACGTAAATATTTAGGTTCGCCGTCAGAGTTTTATAGCGACAGGGACCCCCATATACTATCTAATAAATGTTTTAACCCCTTGATTGCCCCCTAGTTAACCCTTTCACCACTGATCACTGTATAACCGTTACGGGTGACGCTGGTTAGTTTGTTTATTTTTTATAGTGTCAGGGAACCCGCCGTTTATTACCGAATAAAGATTTAGCCCCCTGATCGCCCGGCGGTGATATGCGTCGCCCCAGGCAGGGTCAGATTAGCGCCAGTACCGCTAACACCCACGCACGCAGCATACGCCTCCCTTAGTGGTATAGTATCTGATCGCATCAATATCTGATCCGATCAGATCTATACTGGCGTCCCCAGCAGTTTAGGGTTCCCAAAAACACAGTGTTAGCGGGATCAGCCCAGATACCTGCTAGCACCTGCGTTTTGCCCCTCCGCCCAGCTCGGCCCAGCCCACCCAAGTGCAGTATCGATCGATCACTGTCACTTACAAAACACTAAACGCATAACTGCAGCGTTCGCTGAGTCAGGCCTGATCCCTGCGATCGCTAACAGTTTTTTTGGTAGCATTTTGGTGAAATGGCAAGCACCAGCCCCAGGCAGCGTCAGGTTAGTGCCAGTACCGCTAACACCCACGCACCGTACACCTCCCTTAGTGGTATAGTATCTGAACGCATCAATATCTGATCCGATCAGATCTATACTAGCGTCCCCAGCAGTTTAGGGTTCCCACAAACGCAGTGTTAGCGGGATCAGCCCAGATACCTGCTAGCAACTGCGTTTTACCCCTCCGCCCGGCCCAGCCCAGCCCACCCAAGTGCAGTATCGATCGATCACTGTCACTTACAAAACACTAAACGCATAACTGCAGCGTTCGCAGAGTCAGGCCTGATCCCTGCGATCGCTAACAGTTTTTTTTGTAGCGTTTTGGTGAACTGGCAAGCACCAGCCCCAGGCAGCGGCAGGTTAGTGCCAGTAGCGCTAACACCCACGCACGCACTGTACACCTCCCTTAGTGGTATAGTATCTGAACTGATCAATATCTGATCCGATCAGATCTATACTGGCGTCCCCAGCAGTTTAGGGTTCCCAAAAACGCAGTGTTAGCGGGATCAGCCCAGATACCTGCTAGCACCTGTGTTTTGCCCCTCCGCCCGGCCCAGCCCAGCCCACCCAAGTGCAGTATCGATCGATCACTGTCACTTACAAAACACTAAATGCATAACTGCAGCGTTCGCAGAGTCAGGCCTGATCCCTGCGATCGTTAACAGTTTTTTTGGTAGCGTTTTGGTGAACTGGCAAGCGCCAGCGGCCTAGTACACCCCGGTCGTAGTCAAACCAGCACTGCAGTAACACTTGGTGACGTGGCGAGTCCCATAAGTGCAGTTCAAGCTGGTGAGGTGGCAAGCACAAGTAGTGTCCCGCTGCCACCAAAAAGACAAACACAGGCCCGTCGTGCCCATAATGCCCTTCCTGCTGCATTCGCCAATCCTAATTGGGAACCCACCACTTCTGCAGCGCCCGTACTTCCCCCATTCACATCCCCAACCAAATGCAGTCGGCTGCATGAGAGGCATTTTTATGTCCTCCCGAGTACCCCTACCCAGCGAACCCCCCCAAAAAAGATGTTGTGTCTGCAGCAAGCGCGGATATAGGCGTGACACCCGCTATTATTGTCCCTCCTGTCCTGACAATCCTGGTCTTTGCATTGGTGAATGTTTTGAACGCTACCATTCACTAGCTGAGTATTAGCGTAGGGTACAGCATTGCACAGACTAGGACACACTTTCACAGGGTCTCCCAAGATGCCATCGCATTTTGAGAGACCCGAACCTGGAACCGGTTACAGTTATAAAAGTTACAGTTACAAAAAAAGTGAAAAAAAAAAAAAAAAAAAACACAAACAAAAATATAAAATAAAAAATAATAGTTGTCGTTTTATTGTTCTCTCTCTATTCTCTCTCTCTCTATTCTCTCTATTGTTCTGCTCTTTTTTACTGTATTCTATTCTGCAATGTTTTATTGTTATTATGTTTTATCATGTTTGCTTTTCAGGTCTGCAATTTTTTATACTTTACCGTTTACTGTGCTTTATTGTTAACCATATTTTTGTCTGAGTACAGCATTCACGAATTTGAGTGGTTATACCAGAATGATGCTTGCAGGTTTAGGTATCATCTTGGTATCATTCTTTTCAGCCAGCGGTCGGCTTTCATGTAGAAGCAATCCTAGCGGCTAATTAGCCTCTAGACTGCTTTTACAAGCAGTGGGAGAGAATGCCCCCCCCACCGTCTTCCGTGTTTTTCTCTGGCTCTCCTGTCTCAACAGGGAACCTGAGAATGCAGCCGGTGATTCAGCCAGCTGACCATAGACCTGATCAGAGACCAGAGTGGCTCCAAACATCTCTATGGCCTAAGAAACCGGAAGCTACGAGCATTTTATGACTTAGATTTCGCCGGATGTAAATAGCGCCATTGGGAAATTGGGGAAGCATTTTATCACACCGATCTTGGTGTGGTCAGATGCTTTGAGGGCAGAGGAGAAATCTAGGGTCTAATAGACCCCAATTTTTTCAAAAAAGAGTACCTGTCACTACCTATTGCTATCATAGGGGATATTTACATTCCCTGAGATAACAATAAAAATGATTAAAAAAAAAAAAAAATGAAAGGAACAGTTTTAAAATAAGATAAAAAAGCAAAAAAATAATAAAGAAAAAAAAAAAAAAAAAAAAAAAGCACCCCTGTCCCCCCTGCTCTCGCGCTAAGGCGAACTCAAGCGTCGGTCTGGCGTCAAATGTAAACAGCAATTGCACCATGCATGTGAGGTATCACCGCGACGGTCAGATCGAGGGCAGTAATTTTAGCAGTAGACCTCCTCTGTAAATCTAAAGTGGTAACCTGTAAAGGCTTTTAAAGGCTTTTAAAAATGTATTTATTTTGTTGTCACTGCACGTTTGTGCACAGTTGTAAAGCATGTCATGTTTGGTATCCATGTACTCGGCCTAAGATCATCTTTTTTATTTCATCAAACATTTGGGCAATATAGTGTGTTTTAGTGCATTAAAATGTAAAAAAGTGTGTTTTTTCCCCAAAAAATGCGTTTGAAAAATCGCTGCGCAAATACTGTGTGAAAAAAAAAAATTAAACACCCACCATTTTAATCTGTAGGGCATTTGCTTTAAAAAAATATATAATGTGTGGGGGTTCAAAGTAATTTTCTTGCAAAAAAAAATAATTTTTTCATGTAATCAAAAAGTGTCAGAAAGGGCTTTGTCTTCAAGTGGTTAGAAGAGTGGGTGATGTGTGACATAAGCTTCTAAATGTTGTGCATAAAATGCCAGGACAGTTCAAACCCCCCCAAATGACCCCATTTTGGAAAGTAGACACCCCAAGCTATTTGCTGAGAGGCATGTCGAGTCCATGGAATATTTTATATTGTGACACAAGTTGCGGGAAAGAGACAAATTATTATTTTTTTTTTTTTTTTTTGCACAAAGTTGTCACTAAATGATATATTGCTCAAACATGCCATGGGAATATGTGAAATTACACCCCAAAATACATTCTGTTGCTTCTCCTGAGTACGGGGATACCACATGTGTGAGACTTTTTGGGAGCCTAGCCACGTATGGGACCCCGAAAACCAAGCACCGCCTTCAGGCTTTCTAAGGGCGTAAATTTTTGATTTCACTCTTCACTGCCTATCACAGTCTCGGAGGCCATGGAATGCCCAGGTGGCACAAACCCCCCCCCAAATGACCCCATTTTGGAAAGTAGACACCCCAAGCTATTTGCTGAGAGGTATAGTGAGTATTTTGCAGACCTCACTTTTTGTCACAAAGTTTTGAAAATTAAAAAAAGAAAAAAAAAATTTTTTTTTTTGTCTTTCTTCATTTTCAAAAACAAATGAGAGCTGCAAAATACTCACCATGCCTCTCAGCAAATAGCTTGGGGTGTCTACTTTCCAAAATGGGGTCATTTGGGGGGGTTTTGTGCCACCTGGGCATTCCATGGCCTCCGAAACTGTGATAGGCAGTGAAGAGTGAAATCAAAAATGTACACCCTTAGAAATCCTGAAGGCGGTGATTGGTTTTCGGGGTCCCGTACGCGGCTAGGCTCCCAAAAAGTCCCACACATGTGGTATCCCCATACTCAGGAGAAGCAGCTAAATGTATTTTGGGGTCCAATTCCACATATGCCCATGACCTGTGTGAGCAATATATCATTTAGTGACAACTTTGTGCAAAAAAAAAAAAAAAAAAAAAAATAAATTGTCACTTTCCCGCAACTTGTGTCAAAATATAAAATATTCCATGGACTCAACATGCCTCTCAGCAAATAGCTTGGGGTGTCTACTTTCCAAAATGGGGTCATTTGGGGGGGGTTTGTGCCATCTGGGCATTTTATGGCCTTCAAAACTGTGATAGGTAGTGAGGAGTAAAATCAAAAATGTACGCCCTTAGAAATCCTGAAGGCAGTGATTGGTTTTCGGGGCCCCGTATGCGGCTAGGCTCCCAAAAAGTCCCACACATGTGGTATCCCCATACTCAGGAGAAGCAGCTAAATGTATTTTGGGGTGCAATTCCACATAGGCCCATGGCCTGTGTGAGCAATATATCATTTAGTGACAACTTTTTGTAATTTTGTTTTTTTTTTTTTTTTTTTTTTATTATTCAATCACTTGGGACAAAAAAAATGAATATTCAATGGGCTCAACATGCCTCTCAGCAATTTCCTTGGGGTGTCTACTTTCCAAAATGGGGTCATTTGTGGGGGTTTTGTACTGCCCTGTCATTTTAGCACCTCAAGAAATGACATAGGCAGTCATAAATTAAAGACTGTGTAAATTCCAGAAAATGTACCCTAGTTTGTAGGCGCTATAACTTTTGCGCAAACCAATAAATATACACTTATTGACATTTTTTTTACCAAAGACATGTGGCCAAATACATTTTGGCCTAAATGTATGACTAAAATTGAGTTTATTGGATTTTTTTTAGAACAAAAAGTAGAAAATATCATTTTTTTTCAAAATTTTCGGTCTTTTTCCGTGTATAGCGCAAAAAATAAAAACGGCAGAGGTGATCAAATACCATCAAAAGAAAGCTCTATTTGTGGGAAGAAAAGGACGCAAATTTCGTTTGGTTACAGCATTGCATGACCGCGCAATTAGCAGTTAAAGCGACGCAGTGCCAAATTGTAAAAAGTGCTCTGGTCAGGAAGGGGGTAAATCCTTCCGGGGCTGAAGTGGTTAACCACCCAAGGACTGAGCCTCTTTCTGAGATTTGGGGTTTACAAGTTAAAAAGTTTTTTTCTTGCTAGAAAATTACTTAGAAAAAAATATATATAATGTTTGGGGGTTCTAACACCCTAGAGAACAAAATGGCGGTCGTTGCAATACTTTCTGTCACACCGTATTTGCGCAGTGGTCTTACAAGCGCATGTTTTTTGGAAAAAATACACTTTTTTGAATTAAAAAATAAGACAACAGTAAAGTTAGCCCAATTTTTTTATATTGTGAAAGATAACGATACTCTGAGTAAGTTGATATCCAACATGTCACGCTTCAAAATTGTGCCCGCTTGTGGAATGGCGACAAACTTTTACCCTTAAAAATCTATATAGGCAATGTTTAAAAAATTCTACAGGTTGCATGTTTGGAGTAACAGAGGAGGTCTAGTGCTAGAATTATTACTCTCACTCTACCGATTACAGCACTGCTCACGTATGCGTTCGCTTCTGCACGCGAGCTCGTTGGGACAGGGTGCGTTTAAAAAATATTTTTCTTATTTATTTTACCTTTTATTTTTTTACACTGTTCTTTAAAAAAAAAAAATTGTGTCACTTTTATTCCTATTACAAGGAATGTAAACATCCCTTGTAATAGAAAAAAAGCATGACAGGACCTCTTAAATATGAGATCTGGGGTCAAAAAGACCTCAGATCTCATATTTACACTAAAATGCAATAAAAAAAAATTAATGTCATTTGAAAAAAAAAAAAAAGTCCCTTTAAGAGCTATGGGTGGAAGTGACGTTTTGATGCCACTTCCGCCCGGCAGTGGTATGGAGACGTGTGGGGGCCATCTTCCCCTCACTCGTCTCCATGGCAAACCAGGGACAGGACCCAATCGCCTCTGCCGCTAACTACGGCTCTGGTAAGTGGCGGAAGGCACCAGAGAGCGGCGGGGGGCTCTCTCCAGCCGCCAATAAAAGTGATCTTGCGGCAAATCTGCCGCAGAGACCACTTTTATCTTGAAGCAGACCGCCCGCTGAAGAAGAGGATACTGGGGTTATGGCAGCTAGCTGCTGCCATAACAGTATTCCTCTTCAAAGTAGCAACATAAAACAATGGCGGGCGGTCTGGAAGTGGTTAGAGTGCCTGCCGTACAGCTACGGTGATTCGCACAGGAGTGTCATACTGCCGCCGTCAAACGACAGGGGGCGGTTGGCAAGTGGTTAAAATCTATATCAATATTTGCTTTAATGAATATGCATGAAATCTAAAAAAGCATTACTACCTAATGTTAGAAGTCGGTTTTATTTGCTCTTTTGTATTTGGGTTAAAGTCACGTGTACACCTTCCCCTCTAAGCGCTATATGATTACTCTTGACATGCCGTTGGACATGAACATCTAGATTAATTAACACCTTTGCTTTGTATCTCATCAATATTTATGGTCAGGGTTGGGAACACCTTGAGGGAAATTCCTAAACACAAGTCAAGTTTTACCAGTTTCTTTAAAGGTATCTTCTACATTATCTATTGGCTACATCACTGCCACAGCACTTTACATAACTCTCTATACCTCCCGATTAGAACAGAAGAAAAGTAGATCTGATCTTAAGGTAAAACTCCAATAACAATTATATGTATTGAGAAAGTATGGTGTTCCTCCAGTGCATGGATCTGTAGTTCTGTTCCCAATATGGGGCACTTGGAATACTGGAATATGACCCTTGCCTTCACTAAGGAGCCACACATCATAATATTCCTAAATGTACTTAACAGTAAAGGAAAAAATGTTTTAGGGGCTAGAGAGGTGGCAAATACTAAGATGAGGGAGGGATGAGCTGGCTCTTGACATTGCATGGAGATATCATTTTTTGGATTTTGGAGAACCAAGGGATTTGTGACCTCTATTGCACTAAAAGAAACAATGTTAAGTATTTGCAGGTCCCACAAGGTGCTTGGTTTATAATATTTTAAAGTGAGTGTCTTCTGGATAAAAATGAACTAAGCTAAGCTATCATGCAGATAGAAGGAAGTCAGACAAGCCCGAATTTACCTTTCCTGTCTGCCTTAATGAGCATAACTTGGTTCATAGTAGCAGACCTCAGATTAGTCCTTACCTCATTTTCCAGGGCCTGTTGTGTTGTGTCACAACCCTGTTTAGACTTGAATTCTGTCTGGCAGATTAAGTAGTACTGTAGGTGTCTTTTAGTGCCCTTTTACACATGTGCCTTCCGTTCTGATCAGCAGGGGACCTGTGAGCTGATCCTCTGCCAAGCAGAGCAGAGCAGGGCAGATGACAGGTCCGTGTTCACTCAGTTTATGCATCAAGGTCCGCTTGAAAAACTGACAGGCGAACCTTATCAGCTCGCTCATGTAAAAGGGCCTTTAGCTACAGTACATTGACTATTATGTGCTGTCTGTAGCTTGGTAGAGTGATGAATCGACAGGCAATGCATTATAGACAATGCACATAAAAGGGCATCTGTTCAATACTATTCAACCTGCCACCTAGAAACACTGTTTATATCTAAGGTGGCCAAATAACCCCTTCTTCCCTATTTGTGGGAAGAAGCATTCTTTCTAGGCCAACCATGCCTTTTATATGTGGAAACCATAAAGTGATTCTATAGGTTATTTTTGTTTCTGTGTAATGGTTTTGCATAGAGCAGCCCTTATCCTCTTTTCCTTCTTCACCGCTGAAGGCACTTCCATCTTTACCCGGTCTTCCTTTTGGGTTCAAGGACTCTGGCTACGTGAGTGGCCGGAGCCACGACGACATCGCGCATTCGCACGGGAGCCACCATTCATGGGACAGTACTCTGAAGGAACGGCATTGCCTGCTGTTCCTTCAGAGCGCATGCACCGGTGACGTCAACGGCTGTACCAAAAGTAAATATCTCCTAAACGGTGCACGTTTAGGAGATATTTACTGTACCTATAGGTAAGCCTTACTATAGGTAAAAGTCACGCATGGGAGTTTACTCCCACTTTAAGTATCAGAAAAGCCTATCTCTATACTTGTTCTGAATCAGTAACTCAAAATTCATTGAAGCCAAAGCATCGAGCATGAAAAGTAGGCAACTGGCATTTAAACAAAGAAATGTCAGCAATGGAACCGTTTTTGCTTTTCTCATGGTGTGTGTACTTAAAAAGCACAGCAAACAAACCATTATGGTGGGTCTGGTTTAGGAGATCATAGCCCTCTTAACTTCAAAAATGAACACAATATTGTCAGTAGGTTCAAGCTGGATATCTGAAGGCCTCTACCAGGACCTATAGCCATGTTTCTAGAGTTCTCTTCTCCAGTGAAAATGAGTGATTTAATATCGTGTCAGTGGCTTATATGGTTTGGTAACTAGGGATGATGTAGAAGATTAGTGACGTGCAGTGGATGATTAAAGATTCCCAGCATCTGTACAGTGCTGACTGCATTCAGCAGATAGGATTTTACCATTTGCAGAAAGTGGGTTCTAATACTAAACACTATCAATCCTATACATGGCTTTAGCTCATGTACATAGATGCCATTAGAATCAAACAATTTTTTTCAGAAATTACCATTCACATTAACAAGCAAGGGGGTTTCACCGCACAACAGTTATACATGGGTTATAATGGCCACATACAATTGGATTTTGTATCTGCTGTGTCAGATGAACAAATGTATCAGCTATATAGCTTGAGGGTCTACATAAGTGAACACTGTACTGTTTAGGTTAGGGTTCATGCTACATAGTTGGGGGGGGGGTAACACTGCTGATTTGCCAGATCAAATCTGAAAGATCTGCCAAATCTTCATGAAGCACAGTTCATTAATTCTGGCATTCCTGCTAAAGCTATTATGTGTATTGGTTTTACAGAATACTTTATTAATCCAAAAGGGAAATTTTTAATAACAAATATCTGCACAGGTGTACCTACTATAATATCTTCTGCTATTACTACATAACTAGATCCACAGGGCCAATAATAGTATTCTGCACCTAAAGGTTACATTAGGTAGCGGTCTACCTGTTGTTTGTGCAGATTTAGATTTTAAAAACAACCAGACCTCAACGCCCCTGTTCTGCATTATAGGTTAAAATATCATGTAATTGAAGGATTTTTCTGGCAATAACAACCAACTAGACTTCAATATCTTATGTGGACAGGAGTAATTGGAGCTTCAATCTGCTCATTTTGCCAGCACAAACACTTGCTTATTTACATTTTCCAACCAGCTGCCTTTTTTTTTTTATTATAATCACTTTGAATTTTGCACACATGGGGACTATATACAATAATTACTTTGTTTCATTTGTGAGATTAGAGTCCAAATGACCTGACCTGCTTATTTGAAGCATCCTCATTTTCCAAGGGCTCGTTATTGGTAATAAAACAAATGATTGTATCCAAAAAGCTCATAAATGGGGGTTTTCTCTCAAATCATAATAGCTTGTAATTATCAAAAAATATTGTGCAGTGTTCTCTATTCACATTTTTAAGCATAATATTAAACGGATGATTGAAACCGAGGATTCTGAAGTATTAACAATGTTGGTAAATAATGTCTTTTTTCCTTCATCCTCTCTGCTCTGTTTTACCCAGATTCACTTCTGTCCCCATTCTCCCCTCTGGCTGTGTTTTAAAACCCATTGGTCTGATCTCTTCTGACAGCTGTTTTTTTTGGGAGGGGCCATGCTGAACTTGTTATAATGATGGGAGGTTAAAAGCAGTAGATGAACAGTGCAAGGCTACATCTCGTCATTTTGCTTTCGTAGCCATAAATCAGAGACGGCACCCGACTCCGCAAAAAAAAAGGTGAAACTGGGATATACTTTTTTTTTTTTTAGGGTTTCTAAACAGGAAGAGAAGCGGAAAAAAAAAAAAAAGATAACAGCTTAGAAAAATGGTGGGCAAGTTGTAGCAATGGGATGCAAACTGCCTCAGTTTTAGGAGCTCTCTATGGGAAGCAAAAGAAGGGCTAGGGAAGTAGCACGTCTAAAGATTGTGTGGTGTCTTAAGTGACGATTCAGTTTTAAAGAAATCTTCAGTTTGTGATAGATATATCTCTATCTATCCATCTATAGATATATATCTCAATATTCACCCATGGAAGACACAGATTTGTTATGTATTCGGAAAAATACATTTTTGTAAAATTATATATTCTTCTGCAGCTTACATAACCCTGCCATCTGTTTGGGCTGAAAATCCATTGCATCAGGCTGTATGCACAATGATTATTCGCCTTGGACGCCTCACACCTGGGTATTTCCGTCTACTGCAGGTACACTTACTTACGATTGCGTGGTTTCTTGTGTTATAGGTATGTTTGGTTTTTAATAAAACATTGTTCATTCTGGTTCTCATAAGTAGGAACATATGCAATTAGCATTTACATGCTTTACACAAAAGGATGTTATTGTTACATCAGCTACAGCCGATTAATACATTCACGAGGAATGTGCGTCATTCTATACGAGACTGTTTGTTGTATTGAGTATATCTAAAAAAAAATGTAATATGCAAACAATTTAATATAGGTCTTAATGGGTCTGCATCATTTTTATTCCAGCTGCAGGTATCTGGAGAAGTGGCCTCAGAGCCCAAAGACAGATTAGTGAATCATCTGGCATTTTTTCTCGCCCTCATGGGTCTTGGACTATCCTACTACAGTGTCCGCCAGATGATGCAAAAGTCCAGCTTTCATGGTTCACATGGACATAGATGAGACTACTGCAAGATGGGGAAAGGAAAGTGCTTGATGCTATCCCAGGCAGACAGGTCAAAAACATATGTAAATAAAAAATAGATTTAGATTCATATCTTCCTAGTTTTAGTGGGGAAGATCAAGAAAGTGCCACAGGAAAATGGTAATGTGCTAAAAGAATGTATATGGAGGATGGAGAATGTATAAGAGCTAAATATACACAGCTTTCATTGTTACAGATTGCAAAGCATGATCTCTGATAGCTCAGGACAAAGAGATGTCTTATTTCCCAGAAAAGCATACTGGTGTTTTTAGAATTCAGAATATACAGCATTTAAAAAGGTACGAGTATAAGCTATGTATTCTGGTTTACAAAATGTAAATGGTGGACCGCCAATTGGTAAATCTATGTATGCAGATTGTAAGTTATCCAAGCGACTCTACTATAATTGTAAAAAAAAAAAAAAAAGGACTGTGTATGATGTGAAAATGCAAACAAGAGGAAAAATAGATATAGCCAAATAAATTAATCATGATTTACTATGGCCATTTTATGAGAAAAAGACAACCTATTATTTATAATATAGGAATAAACCCAAGCACTTTATGTTCTTTTTAATGTTTAATATTTATAACCCTAACCCCCTCCCCCCCCAGCTTCACACAGAGAATTCAAATGATCTCATATTTAGTTGTCGATGTACGTCATATTTTCTCTTCTATGAGCAGCTTCAGTTATATCACAGTATAAAAAGTTGAATTAGACATCCAAATTTGCCACAATGTTTCTAATTTGTCTCAAACATATGATGTATTCATTTAATATAAACTGTTGCTTTCAGAAAAATCCTTTTGCATCACTAGTTATTAAGCATCACAATTGTTTTGTTCACACCCACTTGTTTATCCTTGTCGGACAACAAATAAATAGTTGAACAGTATCTGGGATATGTTACTTTTCTTATAGAAAGTTCGCCATCCGTATATACATTCCATATAATGCAAACCCATCTTCAGTTTCCTTACTTCAGTGCAAACGGCAGTGTGGAGGTTAAACACTACAGCGACATTTGTGCATCCGTGCAAGATGAGAGAAGAGGCTTAATCGAGACTGACAAGCGGACGTGTTTATGGATGCCTGAGCAAGCTGCATATTCATTTCCAAGCATACGAAAGAGAGGTTGTTTAGTTATATAACATGAACACAAGATATTCACAGCTGACAACAATGTTATGACTTGCAGACTAACTGAAGAATCTGGATACATGAAGCCGCTTTGTCACGTACTAGGCAAATAACACAAGCAGTTTGCATATAAGTTTACTTGTCATTTATTTACAGTTATGACAGTTATATTCCTTACATAATGTACTGTCTGGTACAACGATTTGCAGACTCTTTACAGGTATCACAAATATCAGGTATCAAATTTTGGAGAGTTATTCACACAAATTTTACTTTAAGCAATAAACTTAAAGGAAACCTTTACCAAGGGCATTATTAAGGCCAAAAAAAAAAAACCGCTTGGCTTTAATACTTTAGACGAAGGACACGATTTTTATTGTAGTCATGTGACTGCAATTTTGAAATCTCAATGTGCTCAGTTTAAATGACAAATTACCTTCAAAGTTTTTTATATATTAAAAAAAAATTTGAAGTAATTTAAACTGAGCACATTGAGATTTCAATAATAAAAAAAATATTTTTATATATTATATATATATATATATATATATATATATATATATATATATATATATATATATATATATATATATATATATATATATATATATATATAATATATATATCTCCTTATGTCACTGTGTTAGCTTTGTGAATTGAGACTTTTGAGTCACTGACCTGGCAAAAAGTATTTAGAGAAGGACTTTTGATTTCCTTTATTACATTGTCTCAGGACACAGACAAAATGTACAATTTGTTACCATGAATACATGATTTGATGGGAAATATTTACTAGCTCAGCCTTTCTGCAGGGCAACAAAGTGTCCTGGCTAGACATGAAATATGTACACATCAAAGGGCATTACTGTTAGCAGCTGTAAGTTCCACAACTGGATTTTTTCTGACCAGCAGACAGAAGGCAAGTCATTCTCTTTAACACATCAGTGTCCACTGGATCTATAAAATTCCAAAGAAAGGTATAAAAGAGAGTAATCATTCCATTGCTACCTCCTGTGTTTGGACATGAATTTGTTTTGGTGGTTTGTATGAGCCCATGCCCGCTGCTCTTTCTGCTTCCTCCTGAGTATACGGCTCGTCTTTCAGTTGCTTCAGCCTGAAATGGAAAGATCACATCCACAGTGAGACCTTATCTTGTATCAGCCATGCCCACAGCTCAATACACCTCCCATTTTAGAATGTAGCCATCAGAACATGCTCTCACAAGTCTATGTATGCTGAATATGCCAAAAAATATGTTAAAAAAAAAAAAAAAAAAAACACAACAAGAGGCCACTGGCTTCAGTAAACAAGATAAAATTAATACTTACTCTGAGTGCATAATATTTTATATATTAAAAGTATAAGTTCCTAAAAAAAAAAAAAAAAATTTATAATATATATATATATATATATATATATATATATATATATATATATATATATATATATATATATATATATATAAATATATATAAATTAATGCACATCTTTTTGCAGAAAAAAATATGCATGCATTTTACATTGGAGCTTCTAAAGCATTGTACCCACAATCAGCAGATCACGGGTACATTTTCTGCTTGTACCTCCAATACAGGCCGGCAGTTACTGAATTGCAGGAACAAAAAAATCAATGAACTACGACGGTGCTCACCAGCACCCTCACAGTTCATTGGGAACTAGAAGACAACTGCTGCAGTGGACGACAGTACTTATAGTTCATTCATTCAGAGTTCTGTGAATGAATGATATGGCCCTGAGGACGGAGGCTCTGCAAGGCTGTGCTATTTTTAAATTGGTCCCCCACTCGCTGTCATAGGGAAGGGGGGGATCAGGGAGAGAGGAGGTTGGAGCTGGAATTTGTTACAAAAGTGAACTTAGCCTTTAACTGATATTCCTTTAAATAACCTCAGACCTAATTAATTTTAGTTAGTAAACCACTTTTCAGGCCAATTTTTGGGGACAAAACTCCAAAAATAGGCATCACACAGCCAGTAGAGAGAGAAAGCTGTATATTCGTAGAAGGCTCAGTGAGGCTCTAATTCTTGTTTATCTGTGTTCAATTAAGAATTCTGTTAGGATAGGCAGAGTGGTTGTCAACGAAACAGGTTTACATGGACAGTAATAGAAGAAAAAAAAAAAAAAAAAAGTCCAGTTCTAATCCTACTTCATTCTACTCAAATTGTGGATTTTTTTTGTCTGTGTCCCTGCTCTATCCAAAATTAAATACATTTGAGCTTTAAAGAGGAGCTCCAGGCTTCTTCAGAAAAAATGAAAAGTCAGCAGCTACACATACTGTAGCTGCTGCCTTTTAATATTGGAACACTTACTTGTCCAGGAATCCAGCAGTGTCCATACCGGAGCCAATTTTTCAATCGGCTACCAGGTGCTGCTGCTGCCATCTCCAATAAGGGAAAATGGCAGTGAAGTCTTGTGGATTTGCAGCTGCTTTCCTTACTGCGCTGCGCTCTGAATGGGCCGGCTGCGGAGAAAGGGGGCTGAAATTCACAGCGGTAAGACCAGGTACCCACTCCCCTCCAAAAGGTCCAAATGTGGCAGCGGAGGGGGAAGGAAGCAGACGAGCGGAGCTTCCCATTTTGGGTGGAGCTCTGCTTTAAGTGTTATAGTTTTTGATTCCAGTCTACTAGACTTCTCAATTGTACAACGCCATGTGCACACAAAGACTTCAGTAGATTTTTTTTAACACAGCTTTGATCCCTCCAAAATCGATCTGCTATTGGAGGTCTAAAAAAAAAAAAAAAAAAAAAAAAAAAAAAAAAAGGAGGACGGTTTAGGAAGTCATAGCAGAAGCCAAAAATAACCCCAAAAGTTAGAATGGGATTACTCTAATTTGTCCAGATGCCAGAAGGCATTTGCAAGTTTCTCTTATCTTTTCTGGATACCAGCAGTAAAGTATCTGCCAAGCTCAAGTCTCTGTCTCATGTATGCTCATGCTTTTAGAAGTGGCCTACAAGACCTTATTCATGTACACACCTTTAAACAGCTATTCCGGCGTGGAACTTGCTACAAGAATGCCAATGAAATGTTATTAGTGTGTCAGAGTCACAGTAATGCAAATTCTTGACTATGTCCACTTAGCTCACCACTTTTCCCTCACGGTCTTGGCTGAAGCAGGAAGCTCTTCTCTAATTCACAAATTTGCAAAACTATGAATTGATGTTCCTGCCCACAGGAGGAAGGAAAAGTTCAAGGTTCTAGGTTTAAAATTTCTTAGTTTATAGGAAGGACCTTGTTTGATTTCAGATGCCTGTTATCAGGTTATCCAGAGGCTCTGGTAAGTTCCCATGAAAATAAAGATAGAAGACTACAAATTACTAACACATTAAGAGTCTCATTACCTTTTTTTGTGGACTTTAGTTTTAAAATGCTCCTTTAAGGTCTTCAGATCCACAAAATATCTCCTAGAAAACACATGTGTTATTTAGCAAACATACTAAACAAAAACAAAAAATTCAAAAAATCCTAGTTTAACACACAAAAAAATGTGCAAATGTACACAGTTAGATGCAAAATTATCAGAATTAATTCAAATATTGACTTTTGATCTTCATCTCCAAGCTGCTACCTTTGCTGCAAAAAAAGATCTCTGAGGCAGAGGCAGCCAATTAGTGTCTCAAAGAACTGCAGCAAAGAAGATGGAAGTTAAAACAGAGACTGGTGGCACCCAGAAGGAGGAGTGTTTCACCGCTTTATTTGGGTTTTTATAACAGAGACAACAGTGAATGTGAAATTAATAGCTGACTTAGAGGAACTCCACTTTTGCTAAAAAAAAAAAAAAAAAAATACTCTCTGTGTGATCAATGTACCGTGCAAGGCCTCCTAACTGTTTCTACTCTGAAGGAAGGGCTCTTTCTTAGAATATGTCCTGTGCATAGTGATGCTGAATGGGAGTAACTAATTCATTTTAAACAGTGGATGCACTTTCAGGGATCTGAGGAAAGTTGCAGTGTCTGCATCTCTTTAGAAGTCATTAACCCTTAGGAAGTATCTCAGCAAAAAAAAAAAAAAAACTGTAAATTTTATTGCAGAGGATGACTAAACCCTGATTGCAGAGTTCTTCACCCAAGCCAGAAAATGACAATTGAAGGTATTCTGTACACCACATTGCCATATTGCATGGAATTTATAGAAAATGACAGCGCTGCAGTTTAAAAAAGGAAAAAGTACTTTTTAATTACAATATGGCTTATGTATCAATTGTATGTGCTTTATATATTTTCTTATTTGCTATATTTTTTTCCCACAAAAGTTGAGTTACCCTTAAATGCCTGCTTTAGAGTAAACCTGTCACAAACCTCAACATTTGAAAGTGTACCATAAAAAAAAAAGTTACAGAAGTAGAATTTGCCTTCAGCATAACCCACAAGTGAAAATGGACAGTAGACCCAGAAACATGGACAGTCAAAGGTAAAGGAAAACAATGACTTTTGCTTTAAAAATTGTGTTTGGCCCAAGTGTATTGGTCAGTAGAACTGTCAGTTACTATAAAAGTACCAGTACAGAGGTCAGCTAGACTTTTGTGAGATTATTATAATAATACAGGATTTATATAGCGCCAACAGTTTGCGCAGTGCTTTACAACAAGGGGGCAGACAGTACAGTTACAATACAAATCAATACAGGAGTGATCAGAGGGCCCTGCTCGTTAGAGCTTACAATCTAGAAAGAGTGAGAGGACTTCTGCTGCCTAGATCTTTGTCTCTACAGCTATCATTCTGGCATTCCTATACAGTTTAAATCACATGTGAAGCCTAAATTGCCCAAACCTACTTGAAGTACATGTTCATCTTTTAAAAAAAATTGCCCAGCCCCTCAAAACAAACAATTGCCCCCCCCCCCCCCCCCATTTCACCCAACCAGCAAACCCCCACCCACAGGTATGAATTTACTTCCTCCAATAGGTGCGCTGTTTGCAGCCCTGCTGGTAAAAATTTACTGCAAGGCTGTCCGCACCTGTGCTTTAACATTTCATGGACTTAAATGAACATTGCTTCTATAATAAAGTTACATCCCAATCAAGTCAATTTCACATAGGTTGGACTTGATGGACTTGTGTCTTTTTTCAACCTCACCTACTATGTAAGACATATGTAAGGACATTAATGAACAGATTTTTACTAGCCAGGTTGCAGACAGTGTGAGAGACTGCATGGACGATGCAAGTACAGACCCAGCTGAAAGCTCTATGGGGACTGGGCAATGGGGAAGGCAACAGAGCCCATCTCAATGTTCCCAATTAGTATAATAATCTAAGCAAAAGTCACAAGCAATTGAGGTTCAAGTTGCGATTGTTCTCTAGCCATGGGAACCAGGCTTTCAGAAAGTCTGTGTGGGTATGGCTGACTATAGAAGTGAGTTTCTTGTGGATCATAATGCTTCACCTCTGTGAGGTTCATGGAGAGCTGTCTCAAGGCTTTAGCCATGGTTTGGCAGGTAGCTGGAAAGATAAAGGTAGTTAGATTATATACAGTGGTAGTGAGGTTGGGGATAGGTTTATCAAGTAGGGCTACCCAGGGATTGCAGGGAATTTTTATTAAGGACAGTTCAATCAGATGGTTTTCCTGTAGCCACAATTTTTTTGACTTTTCGGGCACTGACACCTTATAAAAAGGTGTTAAGTTCCCAGTGTCTTTCAGCCCCTAAAGCAGAATGTGGAAGCTATGGGTATAAACTTAGCCACCTACTCCAGGGTCATATATACCCCCTTTTTTTTTATTTATTTTTTTTATTTCTTTTGGCAAAGAGAAACAAATTTAAATTAAAGAAATCTGGTTACCCCCCCCCCTCCAATAATACATTCTTCCTTGCTCCCCCACCCTTCTAACCCCATTACTAGAATAGCCAAAAAGACACTTTTAACCACTTCCCAACCATGTCACGCAGATATACTGTGGCACAATGGCTCTCCTGGGCGAAATCCCGTATGGGTACGTCCTATCCTTTTTCAGCCAACAGAGGGCGCGCGGGCACGATCACGTGGCCGGCGGGCGCGATCGCACCCAAATCCCTGTGCTGTCAGAGGAGAGGAGCCATATCGTTTATTCCTACTAAGTAGGAAAAACAATATGGCTCTCTCCTAGTCAATCCTATCCCCACAGTGAGTAAACACACATTTAACCCCTTGATCGCCCCCTAGAGTTAACCCCTTCCCTACCAGTGACATTTACAGAGTAATCAGTGCATTTTTATAGCACTGATAGCTGAATAAATGCCAATGGTCCCAAAAGTGTCAAAAGTCTCCGATCTGTCCGTCGCAATGTCACACTACCGCTAAAAAACGCAGCTCACCACCATTACTAGTAAAAAAAATAAATACATAAATAAAAATGCAATAAATCTTTCCCATAGTTTGCAGACGCTATAACTTTTGTGCAAACCAATCAATATACGCTTATTGTGATTTTTGGTAAAAAAAAATAAATAAATATCGCAATATGTAGAATATATATTGGCCTAAACTGATGAAGAAATTTGTTTTTTTTTTTATTTTTAAATTGGGGGATATTATAGCAAAAAGTAAAAAAAATATATATATTTTTTTCAAAATTGTCGCTCTTTTTTGTTTATAGCGCAAAAAATAAAAACCGTAGAGGTATGCAAAGTTCGTTTGGGTACAGCAAACAATCGACCACGCAATTGTCAGTTAAAGCGACGCAGTGCCAAATTGTAAAAAGGGCTCGGGTCAGGAAGGGGGTAAAATCTTCCGGGGCTAAAGCGGTTAAGCTGGCTACACATCATACAATCATCTGTAGATTTTTTCCCCTCAGATCTACCAAAACCACACAATACGAGGTCAAACCTTAAGAGCCTCAATTTGTATGCAATCAAGCAGGCCCCTGCACTACATGGTCCCAACAAATCTAAAAGGAAATCAGACAACAAAAAGCTGCACAGTGTGTATGGGGTCTTAGAGTCATGAGCGCAACAAAAAGAAAAAAAAAAAACATTTTATAGAAATTGACAGACCTGTTCCATAGGAGAAAAGACAGCATGCAGTCCCAGCTGCTGGATCCGGACCCCACAGCAGGCATGCCAAAAGAGGGATATCTTCTCTGATTAGAGAACATCTCACCCCAAAAGACCACCAGAAGGGGCTCCCCACCTTGTTGGTGCGTTTAGCAGCCTAAGATGTGGGACTGCATGCTGGGAGAGGCTGAACCCAGACATAGTCGGCAGGTAAGAGCTTATCCTGATTGTAACGGTCTGTAGGTGTTGATCTTTGAGGACAAAAAGGTGAATGGGGGAGGTAGCTCTTAGTGAGACTATTATAAAGCTAAACAGGTCCTGTGGGTGGATATAGGGACGGAGCTATAATCATATGTATGCTGCCATGTTGGTTTCAAGAAATACACTTTTTTTAATTAAAAAAATAAGACAACAGTAGAGTTAGCCCAATTTATTTTTATATTGTGAAAGATAATGTTACGCCGAGTAAATTGATACCCAACATGTCATGCTTCAATATTGCGCCCGCTCGTGGAATGGCCACAAACTTTGACCCTTAAAAATCTCCATAGGCGATGTTTCAAAATTTCTACAGGTTACCAATTTTGAGTTACAGAGGAGATCTAGTGCTAGAATTATTGCTCCCGCTCCAACGATCGCGGCGATATCTCATGTGTGTGGTTTGAACACCATTTTCATATGCCAGCACGACTTACGTTTCATTAACTTCTGCACGTAAGCTCGACTGGGCGCTTTAAGTTTTTTTTTTTTCTTAAACTTTTTATTTTGACACTGTCCTTTAAAAAAAAAAAAAAAAAAAAAAAAAAAAGTTTGGGTCACTTTTATGCCTATTACAAGGGATGTAAACACTCCTTGTAATAGAAAAAAAGCATGACAGGACCTCTTAAATGTGAGGCCTAGGGTCAAAAAGACCTCGGATCTAACATTTACACTTTAAGACCATTGGGCGGCAGTGACATTTGACGTTGCTTCCGCCATCAAATGGTGTGCTTTCCCGCACTCGGCATCCAGCCAACGGCTCCGGTAAGCGGCGGAGGCAACCGGAGCGCAGCGGGAGGGGGGCCTTCTCCCGCCCCCGATAAAAGCGATCTCGCCGCAGAGACCAGTTTTATCTGAAAGCGGACTGCCCACTGTTGAAGAGGATTCCGGGGTTATGGCAGCTAGCTGCTGCCATAACAACGGTATTCCACTTCAAAAAGCTGACATACAACTGCGACGGGCAGACCACAAGTAGGGCAAGTCGGGCAATCGTCTGGTTTTCCTCGATGTTTCACAGTAAGTCGGAATGGAGGATAGACATATCGTGTTAAAATTCTCAAACGACAAAGGCTTTTTTTTTGTAATTTGTTTATGATTATGCGCAGTCTTTCGTATCTGATATTTATCTATGATACATTTATGAAAATTGTACAAAAATTGTTAGTTCTGTTCTGTTCACGTACGAGAAAAATTTTGGCGGTCTTCTCTTCAGAAATTTTAGTTTGCAAAGTTGGAATCGGGTGTCGAAAGTTGTGTACACACTACATGAAAATCAAATGATCGTGCCTTATACAGAATTTTTCTTCCGATTCTCTCATAGTGTGTACGGGGCTTAATCACTTCAGCCCCGGAAGATTTGGCTACTCAATGACCGGGCCATTTTTTGCTTCGGTACTTGATTCGGCACTGCGTCGCTTTAACTGCCAATTGCACGGCCATGCGACGTTGTACCCAAACAAAATTGACGTCCTTTTTTTCCCACAAATAGAGCTTTCTTTTGGTTTGATCGCCTCTGCGGTTTTTATTTTTTGTGCTATAAAACAAAAAATTTGTGACAATTTTGAAAAAAAAAAAAAAACAAAAAAAAAAAAAAACGCAATATTCTTTACATTTTGCTATAATAAATATCCCCCAAAAATATATAAAAACACATTTTTTCCCTCAGTTTAGGCCGATATATATTCTTCTACATATTTTTGGCAAAAAAAAAAAAATATCGCAATAAGCGTATATTGATTGGTTTGCGCAAAAGTTATAGCATGTACAAAATAGGGGGGTTATTTATGGCGTTTTTATTAATTTTTTTTTTTTTTTACTAGTAATGGCGGCAATCTACGATTTTTATCGGGACTGCGACATTATGGCGGACACTTTTGATACATTTTTGGGACCATTGGCATTTATACAGCGATCAGCGCTATTAAAATGCACTGATTACTGTAAAAATGTCACTGGCAGGGAAGGGGTTAACACTAGTGGGCGATCAAGGGGTTAACTGTGTTCCCTGTTTGTGTTTCTAACTGTAGGGGGAGGGGACTGACCTAGAGGAAGTGGCAGATCGTGGTTTCTAGCTAATAGGAAGTCACAATCTGTCACGCCTCTCAGAACAGAACAGGGATTTGTGTGTTTACACACACTCGTCCCTGTTCTGCCTTTCGTGCCCGTGATCGCTCGCGACCGTCGGCCACGAGCATTGGCACACCCGCTGTGCAGAGGGCACATGCCTGCAATCCCGATCCTGCGAACCAACGTATAGCTAGGACAACCCGCGGGATCGTGCCGACCTGCCGCAGTAAAATGATGATGGCTGGACGGCAAGCGGTTAAAGTGGCTGTAACCCTAAAAAGAAGAAAAGAAAAAAAAAAGGGGATACGATTCCTTTAAAGTAGGATATACAGCATAGTGCTCGTGCGTGAGTCATTTGTCCCTCCCTATGCTGTAAAATACCTGGTTGATCCTGCCTGTCTGTATCTGTGTCCCCTTTAGTGTGCTGACCAAGGTAATCATGGCTGTTGATCCACGATACCGTGGTCAGTTTACGTGGCTCCGTCAGCCTGCGGTCTCTCCCTCTCGCTCCCTGCCTGTCAGCTCGGGAGCCTGTGTCTCAGCCATCTCCTCCCCACCCCTCCCGCTGCTATAGCTGTAAAATCACGAATCGCAAATAATGAAAGCGCCTCTGTTACAGAAAGGTACACTGTAGACCTCAGATCAGGGAAGCTGAGCGCCGGGAGGTCACACGAACGCACAGAGGCGCTCTAATATAAGGTATTTTGCTGCATAATTAAAAAAAAAAAAAAAAAAAAAAAAAAAACACAATATCTTTCTGTAACAACCACTTTAAGGACTCATTCACACATGTATCAATATTACGTTTATGTGGCATTTATTTAGCATTTTTAAAGCCTCATAACTGCCCTTCAACGCTTGCCATGAATATTACAAAGGCACCACATAGTATAGTACATACACACAGGAGCAGTAGCTATGTGTTATGTTAAAAATTAAGCAACATGCCAATTTCACGAGGCTTCGATGCTTGTCAGCCACCAACATTGATTTCAAATTATAATGCTCTGTGACCGCAGCTAAAGCATTTTTGGCGCATTAGTGAAGCATTTATAAAGTGTTATCTAGGCACCGGGGGGGAGAGGCAGTGGAGGTTGCTGTATCCCTGGACAGGTAAGTGTCCTTATTAAAAGTCAGCAGCTACAGTGTTTGTAGCTGCTGACTTTAAAAAAAATGTTTGCGTCTGGAACGCCTTTAAGCACTTCCACTAGAAAGCAACACTTCCATGGGTATTTCTCAAGCATTCTTGATGCTTTTTCAATGCTTAATAAAACACAATTAAAACACATCATAAACACAGGAGCATTTAGCAGGCATTGCTTCATTGGTCATAATTAACACATGTGGGAACAAGCCCTTAGTACAGGACTTGAAATTTGCTTTGAATCTAGGAGCCAGCTAAAAAAAGTTAGGAGCCAGTTTTTTTTGTTTTTTTTTTAACTAAGCTTACGGGTGGAATATGTACCATGTTCCCTTAGGTGAATTTATCCTTTAATCCTTTCACTGCCAAAGCTATTTTTGTGTTTTTGTACACGTTTAAAAAATAATTTTAGGCCTGAAGATTACATAAACTTGTCAAAATATTATAGATTTTCTGAAAGCAGACACCCTGGAGAATCAAATAGTTGTACAGTAGTTCCATTTTTTTTTTTTTATGTCAAACAATATTACCGCAAAGGTCAAGGAACACAACAGAAAAAAAAAAGAGTTTTAGAGTACAAAAACGCAATTAAATTACCAAATATTTAAGTAAAATAAGTAAGTAAAATATAAAAGCCGAGATTGCACCTAGTAAATAGACAGTCAAAATGTCAAACCTTGAATTTGCGTGTGCCCGTGAAATGTCGACAGACTTCAATACCCTATATTTTCTTTAGGAAACACTTTTAAAGCCCCCTATAGGTCATCAGTTTAGCATTATGAAGGAGGTCTGGTGCTAGAATTATTGCTCTCATTCCGGCGTGCGCATTGATATTTAACATGTGTATCACGCAACCGACGTTTTCAGGCGTAGGCGCCCCGACACGTGTGCTTACATTTGCAAGTGCATATATTTTGGGGTGAGGGGGCTCGATTTTTTTTTTTTGAAGGGGGAGGGGGGGGTTGATGTGCTTGGGTGCAACTTACATTTTTTAAAATTAAAAACTTTAACTTAAAGCGGAAGCCCTGCATCTATAGCTACCAAAATTCTAACACTAACCTATCTAGCCCTGTAAATAATCAGTATACATACCTTTTCTCCAGGTGATCCGACCAGATCTCCAGCGGTGGAAGCTCTGCTGAGTACAAGTCCAACAATAGCTGTGAAATCAATGGGGAGTGACGTCACCCATAGAGTTACTATGGGGCTTTCGTTGTAGCCCCTGTCCTCTGCACCCGCCCACACAGCGAAGCCGTGGCTGACAGCTCAGTGTGGGATCAGAGCTCCCGCCGCTGAAGATCAGGTTGAATCGCCTGCAGAAAAAGGTATTATACAGTTTTTTTCTTTACAGGGCTAGATAGGTTAGTGTCTATAGATGCAGGGATTTTAGTTTTAGCATTGACTTCCACTTTAACTTTTTTTTTTTTTTTTTTTCTTGTCACCATGGCGCCTGGGATATGTTGAGCCCTGCCTTAGTAACTGGTGTTTTATAGTTATTTACTTTAACATAAACCAATCCTAAGCAAGAATGGGACCCGAGAAAAGGAGGATCTGGACTGCTCTGTGAAAAACCATTACACAGAGAAGGCGAGTATGACCTGTTTGTTATTTTTAAAAAAAGAAAAATAATTTGCCTTTACAAACACTTTAATATCACTGTGTGTTTCAATGCAAATAAAAGTGAATTTTAGCACGTGTGCACAAATTTTAAAAAATGGCTTCGGTAGCGAAAAGGTTAAAAGGTGTGTGTTATGATACACACAAGCCAAAGATAGTGGGGGAATAAAGGAAAAGTGTTTGAAAGGCGTTATCTCTTAAATGATGCCATTGCCTCCATCAACTTCTACATTTCATTTTTTCCACGCAGCTGGAAATGGCAATTTAAAAGTGGGTTGGCCATTCTCCACTTAAGACGACTTTTTTTTTTTTTTCAATCCTACCCATGAGTATCAATTTACACCAAAATACTTACGCGCAATGTAAACAATAGTGCTGAGCATTTCCAGGAACATCATAATCAATTTCCTGCTTTAATAAACGACCGGCATTACCAGGAAGCATATCTTCATGTATTTGATCTAAATCCTTGACTCTCCTTTTGGTTTTCCAGCTTTTAGCAATATTTTTCTTTTTATCATTTTTGTGATTCCCAATCTGCTTTGAACGAGTCATATCTGGAAAAAAAAAAAAAAGGAAGAAGGAGATATTAAAACATCCTGGGAGAAACAAATGCAAGAACAGAAGAAAACAACAAGACGCCAACCCTTACCGCTAATTTGTGTAAGAATTTCTCCTATGTGCCCTGAGAGCCCACAAACCTCGATGTTAGGAGTCTGTAAATTTAATAAAATAGATGTAAAATCTGACAACACACTGCTCGTAATTCCTTCCTTTTGGTCTATTAAATACAGTACTAAAAGTGTTTTGGCCAATAAGTGCAAAATGACTGTTGATACTGACAGAAATCCAGGGTTGATAGTCAGCACTGCTTTCAGCTCTCATTGTGAACTACAGCAGTGGTTCTCAACCTCAGTCCTCAAGTACCCCAAAAGGGTGATGTTTTCAGGTTTTCCTTTCTTTTGCACAGCTGCTTTAAATCAATATCAATGACATGGTATTTATAAGAGCTATTTTATCTAAGGAAAGTTCCCAAAACATGGCCTGTTGGGGGTTACTTGAGAACTGAGGTAACTACAGAACACAACCTCCCAAGCAAAGCTTACATGAAAATACCAGGTCCCCTTATCTTGCTGACCCCAACCCCCTTAAAACAATCAAAAAAATAGGACTACAGGGGTTTTAACCCTCTCCCTACTTAAACCCCCCCCCCCCGCCTTAAAAAAAAGGCTTGGTCACACATACACTTAAATAATTGGGAAATACTTGACTTAAGACATGCTTCCTGAGAGATCCTGGAAAAACTATGGAGTCCAAATCCCATAAGAATGAGCTTCTTCACTGTGCAAACTAACAGCATGTATCTCAGCCTGCCATGGACTTAGATAGGAGGCAGGCAGCAGGCCTGGATTGTAGGCACAGCGACTGGACCCCCCCCCCCCCCCACCACCCCATACATCCAGTCTGGGCTTGTTTACACTAGATGCAGTCAAATGTGTTTATAAACACAAATGGATATGTAAAATTAAAAAAAAAAAAAAATGCAACCACTTAAGCTCAGGAAGGTTTTACCTACCTTTATGATCATGCTATTTTTTTTCTATTCAGCACTGTGCTACTTTAACTGGCAATTTCTTGGTCATGCAACACTGTACCCAAATTAAATTTGTATAATTTTTTCCACATAAATAGAGCTTTCTTTTGGTGATATTTGCTCACTACTGCGTTTTTTTATTATATAAAACAAAAAAGTCCAAAAATTTAGAAAAAAAACATTTTCTTTCTGCTATAAAACATATCTGATAAAAAAAATAAATATAATTTCTTCATAAATTTAGGGAAAATGTATTCTGCTACATCTTTGGTAAAATAAAAATAATAATTCAATAAGTGTATAGTGATTGGTTTGTGTGAAAGTTATAATGTCTAAAAACTATGGGATACAAACTGATTTTTTTTTTTTACTACTGCTAATGCCAATGATCCGTGACTTATAAAGGGACTGCGGTAGTGCGGCGGAACAATCTGACACTAACTGACACTGAGTGAGAACTGACTAACTGCCATTGACACTAATACAGTGATAATACTTTACACTTTCAGTGTACTAATGACACACCATATTGGATGGACTTTTATACATATATCATTTTTTTTGGCACTTTATATTTGCACTGAGCATTTTCTACCATGTCGTTAAGCCATATTATGACATTGCATATGTTGATATAGGTTTGCTTAATACTATACTGGTTTGAGCTAGTTTAATTTTTTACACTGGGAAGGGGTTAACCTCAGGTAATCAACGGGTTAAATGTGTGCATTATGTGCTGCTTTTTACTAAAGATCTCTTTTTTTCTTATCCCCGAGTTTCTGCAAGAAACAGAGAGATCATTCCCTCTCTACAAAGCCCTTTGTTGCTTGTCAACACAGGGCTCTGAGCTGTGATTGTACACAGCCGATCAGCAGGTTATCAGTGTCTTTTTTTAATTGTGTCAGCAGACATGGGGGGTGTTCCCAGACTGCTGTCACAGCGGGATGGGGGAGGTGCATTCATACCATGTTACACCCTGAATATGGGTTTAACATGTTATGAAAGATGAACTTATCCTTTAACCACTTAAGGACTGTAAGGTTTTACCCCCTTCATGACCAGACCATTTTTTTGCAATATGGCACTGCGTTACTTTAACCAAAAATTGTGCAGGCGTGCAACGCTGTACCCAAATTAAATTGATGTCCTTTTTTTCCCCCACAAATAGAGCTTTCTTTTGGTGGTCTTTGTTCACCTCTGCGGTTTTTATTTTTTGCGCTATCAACGAAAAAGGACTGTCAATTTAAAAAGAAAAAAAATCTATATTTTTTACTATAATAAATATCCCCCCCAAAAACATGTAAAAGAACAAATTTCTTCATCAGTTTAGGCCAATATGTATTTTCCTACATATTTTTGGTAAAAAAAAAATCCCATTAAGCGTATATTGATTGGTTTGCGCAAAAGATATATCATCTACAAAATAGGGGATAGATTTAGGGATTTTTTTTTTATTGTTTTTACTGGTAATGCCAGCAATCAGTGATTTTTAGTGGCACTGCGACATTGCGGAGGACAAATCTGACCCGAAGTGACACTTTTTGGGGACCAGTGACACCAATACGGTGATCAGTGCTAAAAAAATGCATTGATCACTGTATAAGAAAGGGTTATAACAACATGTAAAGTTTTTTTTTGCCCCCTGTGTGCGATGAAGGAATTCCCTTCACTACCTGTCCCATAGCCAAAACAGGAAAGGAGAGGAAATCCCTCCAAAGTGGGGGGAATCCTGGGGTGTCCCCATTGGAAGATTTCCCCTCTAGTCTTTTTCTGGGGACAACACAAAATTTAGGATTTTCTTTCACTTTCAATAATAATGGTAAACAGGACAAATGGAGAGAGTGCATCTCCTTAACCACTTGACCACTGGGCACTTAAACCCTCTTAATAACCAGACCAATTTTCAGCTTTCAGTGCTCTCACATTTTGAATGACAATTACTCAGTCATGCAAAACTGTACCTATATGAAATTTTTGTCCGTTTTTTTCACATTTAATATGCCGCTGGGTTCTTCATATTTTGCGGTATAAAAGAAAAAAGACCGAAAATTCTGTAAAAAAAAATGCATTTTTCTTTGTTTCTGTTATAAAATTTTGCAAATTAGTAATTTTTCTTCATATATTTTGGCCAAAATTTATACCGCTACATATCTTTGGTAAAAATAACCCAAATCAGTGGGTTATTGGTCTTTTGTGAAAGTTATAGGAGTCCAAAACCTATGGTGCCAATATCTGAAAATTGATCACACCTGAAGTACTTGAGACCCTAACATGACAGAAAAGTACAAAATACCCCTTTTTTGAAAGAAGACATTCCAAGGCATTTAGAAAGATGCATGGTGAGTTTTTTGAACTTGTCATTTTTTCCCACAATTCTTTGTAAAATCAAGATTTTTTTTTCACAAAATTGTCATATTAGCAAGTTATTTCTCACACACAGCATATGCATACCACAAATTACACCCCAAAACACATTCTGCTATTACTGCTGAGTATGGCGATACCACATGTGTGAGACTTTTACACAGCGTGGCCACATACAGAGGCCCAACATGCAGGGAGCACCTTCAGGCGTTCTGGAGCACCCAGGCCAATTCTGACATTTCTCTCCTACATGTAAAAATCATCATTTATTTGCTAGAAAATTACATAGAACCCCAAAACATTATATATTTTTTTTTTTTAGCAAAGACCCTAGAGAATACAATGGCGGTCGTTGCAACTTTTAATCTCACACGGTATTTGTGCAGCAATTTTTCTAACGTTTTTTTTTTGGAAAAAGAACAGTTTTGTGCTTAAAAAAAAGCAAAACAGAAAAGTTAGACCAATGTTTTTGCATAAAAAAAAGCAAAACAGAAAAGTTAGACCAATGTTTTTGCATAATGTGAAAGATGAAGTTATGCCGAGTAAATAGATACCTAACATGCCACCCTTCAAAATTGCACACGCTCGTGGAATGGCGCTAAACTTCGCTACCTAAAAATCCCCATAGGCGACGCTTTAAAATTTTTTACTGGTTACATTTTTTTTCAGTTACAGAGGAGGTCTAGGGCCAAAATTATTGCTCTCGCTCTACCGATCGCAGTGATAACTCACATGTGTGGTTTGAACACCGTTCTCATATATGGGACTTACGTATGCTTTCGCTTCTGCATGCGAGCACACGGAGACAGGGGCGCTTTAAAATTATTTTTTTTTATTATTGTTCATTTTACTTTTATTTTAGTTTGACAGTTTTTTCCAAAAAATACATTTTTTGATCACTTTTATTCCTATTACAAGGAATGTAAACATGCCTTGTAATAGGAATATGGCATGAAATCAAAAACGATCCTGGCTTCGATCGTAGCGGTGAGTCAGTAGAAGCACCTGAGGGCGGCGGGAGGGGGACGTCCCCTCTCGCCTCCCGTAAGAACGATCAAGCAATGGAACAGCCACTATGATCATTCTTATGGTGTAGGGAATCGCAGGCTGAAAAAGCTGATATCTGAATGATGCCTGTAGCTGCACCCATCATTCAGATATCCCCACACAAAGTCAAGGACATCGTAAGATGGCCGGCAGGCGGGAAGTGGTTAAAGCGCATTTTTTTTTAACACAAAGTTGTCCATTTATACAATATTTCTAACACATAGCATGTACATACCAAAACAAACACCCCAAAATAGATTCTCCTACTCCTCTTGAGTACGGCGATACCACTTGTGTGAGACTTCCACAGCCTGGCCACATACAGAGGCCGAGTACAGCCAAGCATGGCTGAGCATTGGCCGAGCAGGGCTGGGTATGGCAGGGTATGGCAGAATATTGCTGGGTATGGCAGAGTATTGCAGGGTATTGGAAAGTAGTGCAGGGTATTGCTGAGCATGGATGGCTGGATGTGACTGCATTTGTCACAGAGCAGCGCTGTGGGCACTACAGATCCAGCCCACAGCGCTGCTGCCATCCGATCCCTCCCCCTCTCCTCTCACACTGTACTGATCGGTACACAGAGGGGAGGGAGGAACATAACATGACGCCGGTTCCTCCCTCCCCTCTGTGTACCGGTTTGTTTACATGTGATCGCTCCGATCACATGGTAAACGGCCGCAATCAGCCGTGATGCGCCGGGTCCAGGTCACGGATGTTTTCGGGTGCTCGCCCCAGGGAGATTCTGGGAGGACGTCACTGTACGCCCTCCCAGAGTTAAGCAACCACCCTGTAGCCGTCATTTGGCTATGGGCCGGTTGTTAAGTGGTTAAAGAGGAAGTAAACCTTGATGGGTTTACTTCCTCTTAGTTTCCCTGGAAAGGTAAAGCATAATGGGCTACTATGCATCCCATAGTAGCCCATTATGAGTCACTTACCTGACCCAGGAGCCTGCGATGTCCCCGATTTCCTCGCCGGCTGGAAGCGTCCATCTTCCTTCTGGGGTTGCGGACTCCGGCTCGTTGAAGGCTGGAGTCGTGTGCGTGCGCGGGAGCTGCCAGTCACGGCATGACCTTCCCTTGGAATAGCACAGCATGAGATTTCTAAAGTGCGCATGAGCCGAAGAAATCCTTGTACGGGGAATTGTAAATATCTCCTAAACCGTGTAGGTTTAGGAGATATTTACAGCACCTACAGGTAAGCCTTAATATAGGCGTACCTGTAGGTAAAAGTGTGTTGTAAGGGTTTAAAACCACTTTACTGGGGACATAGACAGTAATTACAGCTGACAGGGGTTCTTATCCACCTCCCCTATCCAAAAATAAATGGAAAAAAAAAAAAAGTTTTGTCTTTAGTTATACTTCACAGGAATGGAAAATAGAATACGAAGGAAACCGATCCCCAACCGGTTCCCCACAAACAAAGAGACATGGACTATTATGGTACTGGTTTGATTAGTATCAATTAAAGTTACATAATCGATAAAAAATTGCTTTTATGAATACAAAATTGAACCAGAATAAAATATATACGTAGTCAATTACACAGGCAAGCAGCATTTTCAGGAGGAGGTCGCCATTATCAGCCCACAGCTTCCTCCATACACAGAAGGTGCTGACATAAGTGAATAGCACTCAGCACTGTCTATACCTGCTGTATTCACGTGCTAACACTCCCCATAAGTACAATGTAAGCTCTGAATACTGAGCAGAAGAGTGTGCAGCATGAAAACCCGGAGTTCAGTACAATAACACAGCTAATTCTACGGAAACAAACCTTTAGAAGTCGGACTCACCTAGTTGGTATCCCTATCTGTCTCATCCACCATGCTTGAAGGAAAGCCACTTCCTGTTTACTAGAGAACGAGCTGTATAATTGTACGACTGTCCCTAACATTGTTAGCTATGGCTGGCGGCCATGTTTTCGTAGCCGCAGAGTTGATAATAAAATGTCTTCACAAAGCTGACGCCCCACAGGTGGAAAGAGAGTTTTACCATAGAGCAGAAACTGCGGCTTCCTAGAGCGACTCCTAAAGGACGCTGCTCTGTTTAACACAACAGAGCTCTTGAGTGCGAATGTGTTGGACAAAATGGGCAACCGGCATGATAGTTACGAAGATATTTGTAATTAGCATTGTGAAGGCGATTTTAACATAGATTTATAATGTTGTGATATTAAAAATACTCGCCTTTCGTCTTTTAAACCAATAGAAGAAATGTAGTGAGTTAGTTTATGTTTCTCTTTTAACCTTTTGCTTACCGGGCACTTTTACCCCCTTCCTGCTCAGGTCACCTTTCAGGGCTATCACACTTTGAATGACAATTGCGCGGTTGTGCAGCACTGTACACATATGACATTTTTATCATTTTTTTTTCACACAAATAGAGCTTTCTTTTGGTGGTATTTAATTTTTGCTAAATAAATGAATAAAAAAACCCGAAAATATTGAAAAAAAAGAAACATTTTTCATAGTTTGTTATAAAATTTTGCAAAAAGGTAATTTTTCTCCTTCACGGATGGGCACTGATGAGGCGGCACTGAAAGGTGGAACTGATGGGCACTGATGAGGCGGCACTGAAAGGTGGAACTGATGGGCACTGATGAAGCGGCACTGAAAGGTGGAACTGATGGGCACTGATGAGGCGGCACTGAAAGGTGGAACTGATGGGCACTGATGAGGCGGCACTGATAGGTGGAACTGATGGGCACTGATGAGGCAGCACTGATAGGCAGCACAGATGAAGAGGCACTGATGAGGCAGTGTTTGGTCAGATTCGGCGACCCATCAGAATGTGTAACGGAAGTGACGTTTCGTCGCCTCCATCTTGCTGCACCCCGCACTCCTCCACACTAAGGTTACACTGAGAAGAGGGAAAGCAGACATGTTGTTACACCCACCGGAGTTTTGTATTTTACACGTATTTTTAACAGTAAAGTTAGTTTTTATAGTGAAATACAGTACTTAGAACTCTGACTGGTTAGATGTTGAATTTTAAAAGCAGCGAACTTCTGTCAGATTAGCAAACCTGTGAGATAAGCAGGGTTGCCCCTGCTTTTAAAATTAAACATCTAACCAGTCAGACGGAGTTCTAAGTACTGTATTTCACTATATAAACTCACTTTACTGTTAAAAATAGGTGTAAAATACAAAACTCCGGTGGGTGTAACAACATGTCCGCTTGGCCCCTTCTCACTGTATCTTCACTGTGGAGGAGTGCGGGCTGTAGTAAGATGGTGGCGACGGAACGTCACCTCCGTTAAACATTCTGATGGGTCGCCTAATCTGATGAAACAGGGATACTGATGAGGCTGCACTGATAGGCGGCACTGATGAAGAGGCACTGATGAAGAGGCACTGATGAGGCTGCACTGATGAAGAGGCGGCACTGATGAGGCTGCACTGATAGGCAGCACTGATGAAGAGGCACTGATAGGCGACACTGATGAAGAGGCACTGATGAGGCTGCACTGATGAAGAGGCACTAATAGGCGGCACCGATGAAGAGGCACTGATGAGGCTGCACCGATGAAGAGGCACTGATGAGGCTGCACTGATGAAGAGGCACTGATGTGGCTGCACTGATGAGGCTGCACTGAGAGGCGGCACAGATAAAGAGGCACTGATGAGGCGGCACTGATGAGGCTGTACTGAAAGGTGGCACTGATGAGGCTGCACTGATAGGTGCGGCACTGATGGGCACTAATAGGCAGAACTGAGAGGTGGCACTGATGGACACTGATAGGTGGCACTGATGAAGAGGCACTGATGGGCACTAATAGGTGGCACTGATGGGCACTGGTATGTGGCACTGATGGGCACTAATAGGTGGCACTGATGGGCAGCACTGGTTTAACTGCACTGATAATCAGGGCCAATGTTCCCTGAACAAAAAGCCGGTTGTCGGCTTTCTACAGCATGAGGGGAAAAAAAGCCGATGTTTACATCCTGTGGTCAGCTGTCATTGGCTGACAGCTGATCACACGATAAAGGGCCGTTGTGATTGGCCCTTTACCTTGATCTGTGATCAGCTGAGTCTGAAGCACTCAGCAATCACAGAGCGCGCTGCAGGGAGCGCACGGGCAGCACGATCACATGAGGATGTCCATGTACGCCCTCCCTGCAAAGGAAGCCCATGCTGTAGCCTGTCTTTCCACTATAGCATGGGCAGAAAGCGGTTAACCACCTCAATTGTCCTACATTTGGAACCAAATATGGGTGTCCCTCATCCCTCCTCTGATTACCCACTTTTTGCTCTACTGTAGAGATCTATAGCCCCTTTCACACTTTAGAAATAGGATTTTAGAATTGCGTGCAGAACTGTCCCAACTGTCCTTGAATTTGAGGGACTGTCCCCGATTTGGAACAAAGTCTCTCTGTCCCTCTTTCCTCCTCGTTTGTCTCTCAGTTTTGTCTGATCTATAAAGATGTATATAAAATGCACTACTTATCTATCAAAAAGAGCCCCTCTCACACTGAGGAGTTTTTCAAGTGTTTTTGCGTAAGAGCCCTTGCACACTGGGGCGGGGGGCGGCGTCGGCGGTAAAACGCCGCTTTTATTAGCGGCGTTTTACCGTCGGTATGCGGCTGCTAGCGGGGCGGTTTTACCCCCCGCTAGCGGCCGAGAAAGGGTTAAATACCACCGCAAAGCGCCTCTGCAGAGGCGCATTGCCGGCGGTATAGCCGCGCTGTCCCATTGATTTCAATGGGCAGGAGCGGTAAAGGAGCGGTATACACACCGCTCCTTCACCGCTCCGAAGATGCTGCTGGCAGGACTTTTTTTTACCGTCCTGCCAGTGCATCGTTCCAGTGTGCAAGCCCTCGGGGCTTTCACACTGGGATGACAGCAGCGGCACTTTCGGGGCGGTTTGCAGGCGCTATTATTAGCGCAATAGCGCCTGCAAACCGCCTCAGTGTGCAAGGGCTCTTAAAAAAAGCGCCTGAAAAGCTCAAGAAAAATGTTTCTCTTTAAAAATCAATGAATGTGAGCACACTGGGGCGGTACACTTCTATTGCGATGGAAAAAATCCTGCTGGCACCATCTTTGGAGCATGTTTGGGAACTAAAAAAATGCACCTTCTCATTGAAAGCAATAAAAAACACAGCAAAAACACGCCTGCGTTTTGTGGTGCAGTTTTTGAGTCACATGTCCTTGAGCCAGTGTCCCGCACTGATGCGGTGCGGGACACTGCATGTAATTCGTACAGGAATCGCAGCACATTCCTGAGCAAATTACATGCAGTGTCTCTGGGGTGCAATTTGAGCCATGGATTTGTATGGCTCAAATCGCACTGCATTCGCCCCAGACTTGTGCAGGATTCTTTTTTTTGTCTGTACCAGAATCGGATTGCATGGGGGTTCATCGTTTTGAAAACCGATTTCGGGGTGTCAGTAACCTAACATGCACTCTGCAATCGGTTCACATGACCGGTTTGCGGTTTTGAAGCGGTGCAGTATCCACAGCAAATTTGCTGTGAATTCAGACTACATCTAGTATGAACCGAGGCTGAAAGATCACACCACAGACGTATCCGTTTTTGCAGCGGATACGTGTGAAAGTGCCAAAAGTGTTTCCCAGCACTAAACCTTTCATCCAATTTCTACGTTTCTGCATTTGTAAATTCCAAAAGCCAATATAAAGGAATAGTAGTGGTAAAAAAGCATTTGTGGGTTTAGGCAATTTTTTTTATACAATTCTACTTTAAGGGGGGCATGGCAAGGGGGTGTGTCCTATGCCTACATACTTTTGCTAATAGGTCTCCCTCATTCCCATCTCAGAAAGTTGGGACATATGCTGTGCGATTTTGCCATGCAACAAAATGCGCCTCGCTCGGAGCCAACTTCTTTGCCATGACAAACGCGCATAGGGCAGCCTATTCTGTCCCATTCACAATTAAGGGACTTGGAATCACTGGCAGTCTCCAAATTGAGCTAAAATCGCTGCAAAACGCACAATGAGCATTTGGGCTTCATTTATTCTTAACCACTTGCTTACTGGGCACCTAAACCCCTCTCCTGCCCAGACCAATCTTCACTCTTTGAATGATAATTGTGCGGTCATACAACACTGTACCCAAATTAAATTTTTATAATTTTTTCCCCACAAATAGAGCTTTCTTTTGGTGGTATTTGATCACCTTTGGGTTTTTCATTTTTTGTTAAAAAAATTAAAAAAGACCGAATTAAAAAAAAATAAATACAAAACCGTTTTATATTTTGTTAATCAATTTTGCAAACAGGTATTTTTTCTCATTTATTGATGTACGCTGATGAGGCTACACTGATGGGCACTGATAGGCTGCACTGATGGGCACCGATAGGCTACATTGATGGGCACTGATGAGGTGGCATTGGTGGGCACTGATAGATGGCATTGGTGGGCACTGAGAGGTGGCAATGATGGGTGGCACTGATTGGTGGCACTGATGGGTGGCTCTAAAGGGCATTGATAGGTGGCACTGAAGGGCACTAATAGGTGGCACTGATAGCTGGCAGTGATGGGCACTGATGGGTGGCAGTGATGGGCACTAATTGGCACTGGTAGGTAACACTGATAGGCAGCACTGCTAGGTGGCACCGATGAGTCACTGATTGGCACCACTGGTGGGCATTGATAGGTGGCACTCGTGGGCATTGATAGGTGGCACTGATTGCTGGCACGTTTATGTACTGGTGGGCACTGATTTGTGGCACTGTGGGCACTGGCAGGCAGTACTGGTGGGCACAGATGAGGCGGCTTCGCCTCTTCCTCTTCGGAACCAATGTCCCTTCAACAGAAGCCAGTGATCCACTTTTTTTTCTCCTCACGCTGTCAGCGTGAGAAGAAAAAAAAAACGATTACCGGTCTTCTGTTTACATCACATGATCAGCTGTCATTGGCTGACAGCTGATCACATGGTAAGGGGCCCAGGATTGACCCCTTACTCGCATCTGTGGTCTCATTGACTCGGGCGCGTGCGGGGAGCGTGCAATGGAGGGGACGTCTATTGGCGGCCTCCCGGCAAAGTAGATCTGTGCTGTAGCCGTGATTTGGCTATAGCGTGGATCTGAAGGGGTTAATGGCACCCCAAGTGCAGTGGGATTTTGTCACAATTGTCTTGCGGTAAAATGCATGTGAAAAATCATGCATTTCTCAGAACCAAAATTAGGTCCTTGAGTGTCTTTGCCACGACAAATGTGCATAGGGCAGCCCATGCAAGTGCATGGGCTGGCCTATGCGCAACACGCAGAAACACCTGTAAATCTTGCTAAAAAAATCAGCGAGCGGGAATGTGCGTTCCCACTACATGCGATGTGAACAGTGACTAAAGCCTAATTTAGTCAACACAATTTAAAACAAAATCCATAAAATCAATGTAAAGTGTCATTTGAAATCCTCTCTGCTCTGATAGCCCCCCTTCCCTCACACGCCCACAGCAGTATTGTTCCAGTACTGCAAGGGGTAATAAGAGCAAAGGAACCTGTCATAAGAACTTGGCAAGAGTGCTGCCTATGCCCACCCTTTCCATCCACCTCTTCCATTCATAGAAGCTGTACTATAGTTTCCATGAAATAAAAGCGCTCTATGAATGGAGGAGGTGGACCTTTTATTCATCCACCTGTCCTCAATTCATAGATCACTTTTCATTCATGGAAGGAGTAGTACAGCTTCTGTAAATGGAGGAGAGGGCTGAAAGGGCAGGCATAGGTGACACCTGCGACGGGCACATATGACAGGACCCTCCGCTCTATTAACTCCCGCTGCACCAGAAGATTACAGCCATGGAGGTGGAGGGGGGGGGGATCAGAGGACAACAAATTCCAACTAAAAACATAGCCAGCAGCCCAAGGAGCACTTCACATTGATTATAAGCAATATCCCTTGTGCTGATTTTCTTACAATGTTTTGACTAAAATTAAAGAGGAGTTCCACCCCCCACCAAAAAATTAAAAGTCAGCAGCTACAAATACTGTAGCTGCTGACTTTTAATATGATTACACTTACCTGTCCAGGAAACCGCAATGTCGGCACCCCAGCCGAATTTCCGATCGGCTCTCGGGTGCTGCTGCCAACATTCGTAGTAAGGGAAACCTGGCAGTGAAGAATTTCGGCTTCACCGCCGGTTCCCTACTGCACATGCGCGGAGCCGGCTGCGCTTTCTAACGGCCCGGCAGTGGAAGGAAGGAGGAAAGGGGGGGGGCAAACTTCCAAGGGACCTCGCTGCATCTTGTCACAGCCAGGTCTCCCAGAAGTAGGGACAGATACCTGTCAAAAACAGGTACCCGTTCCCCCTCCCCCCCAAAAGGTGCCAAATGTGGAAGCAAACAAGAGAAAGAAGCAAACAAGCGGAGCTTCCACTTTTGAGTGGAACTCAGCTTTAAGCTTTAATTAATGTTCTATTTGACCACCAGTTGTTTATATTTTGCTAAACATTTTATATATCTTTCAGAATGCTGTACTAGCACTTTTTAACGTAGAAATAAGGTTTAATATAACTTTAAATAGTTTTTTTGAGCCAAAGAGCTCTAAAAGGCCCAAGACTGATAACAACAGGCTAATCCTCCAAATGCAGGGTGATACACACTGCATCAGTAAAGCACCTTTCAGATTGGGAAGACTCTGCCAGGAGTCCGCCTGCTCAGCAGGGAATGTGTCCGCTGATCCCTGCTGAGCAGTTGGATGGCATATCTGTGTCTGCTCCAATTATGCAAAGCAGACAAACATACAGCCCGCTGTCCTCTATGGGCAGTCGGATATAAACGGACCGCCTGTCTGTTTAAAACCCAACAGCCATCCAATCCGATACACTAGACAGATGGGGAACGGATCACCATCTGTCTGTTTTTAGCAGATAGGATCGGAACCGATGTTAGTGGGTGTCAATGGACACGTTGGTTGACACCCGCTGCTCCATAGAGGTTTTCCCATGTGAAAGGGGCCTTGGACTTGAAAAATTCTCTTGTATACCCAAGTCAACTCCAGGAGTCTGAAATGGCCCAAAAACAGCTTCACCAAACTGCTGGGATTGGGAATCAAAAATTATAACAGGGGTTGCAGACCTGGTTTGTCTCAAAGGAAGGCCAGAGACAGACTCTGGGATTATGTCAGAGTGCATCAGAACCCCTGTGGACACAATGGGGTTGATTTGCTAAAACTGGAGAATGCAAAATGTGGTGCAGCTCTGCATGGTAGCCAGCTTCTAACTTCAGGTTGTTTGATTAGTAATGAATAAACGCACCTGTTATGCTGTGTACACACGACCGGACTTTTGATGGACTGAATCACGTCGGACCTTTCGACGGACTTTCAAACGGACTTCCGCCGAATCGGACTTGTCTACACACAATCACACCAAAGTCCGACAGATTCGACCATGATGACGTACGACCAGACTAGAATAAGGAAGTTCATAGCCAGTAGCCAATAGCTGCCCTAGCGTCGGTTTTCGTCCGTCGGACTAGCATACAGACGAACAGATTTTTTGACCGGACTTGAGTCCGTCGGAAAGATTTGAAACATGTTCTAAATCTAAAGTCCATCACATTTTCGACAGAAAAGGTCCGCTGCAGGTCTGATGAAGCCCACACACGGTCAAATTGTCCGACAGATTTGTTCCATCGGACAAGTTTGGTCGAAAAGTCTGGCCGTGTGTACACGGCCAGACTTTTCTGGCCGTGTACCATTTGAACTGTCTGTAACACTTGGAATGTTCGTTCATTAAATAAGAATTTTGATGGATCTTGGAGTACAGCCATTTCTTCTGTGTTGTTCAATTAAGCTTTGACAAAAACCTGAAGCTGATTGGTTTCTATGCAGAACTGCACCCGATTTTGCACGCTCCAATTTTAGTAAATCACCACAAGTGATCCAGTAGCAGGTCAAAAAGAGCTAGTTAGTCACTAGTGGACATGAGCAGGCCTCAGCCTCACCTGAAGGAGCTGAAACAGATTCCTCAGATTAACACCATATAACAATGGGGGTCCCAGATTACAGGTGTTGGTTCCATCTGGGAATACTGGGTAAATGCCCCCAGAACCATAATGAGAGTATGGTTGAGGGCACCTGTAGAAGTAGGATTGTCCTATGTATGTCTCTGAAAGGACATGTTGTGTCGTGTGGTGGTCAGCAACTAGGCCCAATGTGCAGGCAAGACCTCCAGTATTCACAGGGCCAGACAGCTGGTGCCATTGATCGTTTCAGGTGACCAGAGGTGATCACTGTAATTGGGCAGTGGAAAAGAACCGGAAAAGAACCGGAGATTCGCTTGGTGTTTCAGGAACAGCAGCGAGGTGCAATCCCTTATGCTTAACCTTTACAGTGGTCAAAAATTTGAACAAAGGCTCCTAACAGTACCAACTGTGGGATATCTACCAGTGCTTTGGCCCAACCGGCCCTACTCAATAATGGAGATGAGCTTTGGGTAAGCATTGACTGTGATTAGAACTGAGCCCAATATGTTCGCAATTCACAGAATGGTCAAACTAAATGGTCACAATTAGCCTGTTTGCCTGCCTGTCTGAACCTCCAGCTGCTGCAGCAGAGTTAATTTATTTAGTGGTGGTATTACCGGTATTACTAGTATCAGTACAAGACAGCTTCCAGCTGCCCACTGGCTTGTTTTAAATTGTAAGCCTGGGCATGAACATATTTGGTCAGTGACATCCACCATCACCCCCAGTCGGTTTGTTGACATTCAGAAAACTGGCCGGGGGTTTCATTTAGTAGCGACAGTAGAGGGCATTGCAAATTGTGAAGTGATTTATGTTGATTTTTTAAAAATTTTTTATAAACTACTTTTTTCTATGGTGTGGGCTTCCAGATTCCAATAACTCCCCCTTGCAGATCCCCCACCTTCACTGGGCCAGGGGTGTAGGTAATAAAGGCCCTTGTCCCTTTCCACATGGTGCCCCACTGTTAAGACACTCAATATTGAGGGCATGTGGCCTGATATGATTCACTCTTCCTACCCCTTTCCTTTCCTGGACAGCCAGACTGGGTGCCTGGATAAAGGTCTGATAAGTATTTTGGGAGGACCTTATGTCATTTTTTTTATCTTGAAGTGACAGTTCACTTTCTTTCTTTAGGAAAGAAAAAATTGGCTTGGGTCCCCGTCAAAAGCCATAACAGATCCTTATGCTCAATAAGGATTTGGTATGCATTCGAAGGGGACCACGGGCACAAAAAAGGGGCATGCCCCCCCACAAAAAAATAAATCTTTACAGTACCAGACCCTTGTGCAGGTATACGGAAAGGGGGGGAGCAGCGAGTTTGCAGCAAACCGCAAGGCACCTTGTCCCTGTGATATATGAATGTGGGGATGAGGCTCAACATTGGGACAAGGGCTCCATCCCCTCATTCATATATCCAGCCCATCCCCCTACATGAACAAGTCATTAAAAACACCAACATCATTAAAAAAAAAAGTCCTTTATTAACCACTTCAGCATCAGCATGTTACACCCTCTCATTACCAGGCCATTTTTAGTTTTCAGGGCTGTAATAGCTTGACTGACAATTACACGGTCATGCAGCACTGTAGGCAAATAAATTATATATAATTTTTCTTTAGACAGATAAAGCTTTCTTTTGATGCCATTTAATGCCAGGACAGTACAGTTATTCCAAAATTGACTCCTTTTTGAAAAGTGGACATTCAAAGGTGGTCTTACTTTTTGCCACAGATTTTTGTAATTCCTTTATTTAGGCGTTTATTATGCACAAAACAGTCAAGCAAATTACCAGTGTATGCAGAGTACTGGGTATTAGCATAAGAGAGTACAATGGCATACAGACAGTATTAGAAAGATTTTGCCACAGTTTTTTGTAAATGAAAAAACTTGCCATTATGGAGGTGGTTAAAGTGATTCTAAAGCCTTAAGGTTTTTCAGTTTTTCACCTTAATGCATTCTATGACACAGAATGCACAATGCACAGAAAATCTTCTGAGTGCTGCAACTGCCCGCCAGACCCCCCCCCCCCCCCCCTCATTTTCCTTACCTGAGCCCATCCGATCCAGCGATGTGCACGAGTGCAGCGGCTCCAGCCACTGTCTCTTTTCCCATTGGACATATTGATAGCAGCCAGAGCCATTGGCTTCCGCTGCTGTCAATCAAACTCAGTGACACAGGAGCGGGGGACAGGGCAAAGGACGCAGTAGCGGGACACGGGAGCGAGCACGCACGGGTGCCCCCAGGGAAATTAGCTTTCCCTGGGGGCACCCAATGAAGAGGAGGGGCCTGGAACGCCGGCGGGGGACACCAAAAGAAGAGGATCAGGGCTGCTCTATGCAAAACCATTGCACAGAGCAGGTAGGTGTAGGCATGTTTGTTATTTTTTTATTTTTTTAAACAAGGGTTTAGTAACACTTTAAGGTGCACTTAACCTTTAACCTCCCTGGCGGTATGATTCTTTCGGATTTTAGGTGCTGAAAGCGGTACAATTATTTTGCATGGAAATTTGGCGTTTTATATTGTAGGTCTGTAAATCTTAACAATAACACACTTAAATCTGTCCAAACCAGAGTCTAGTAGATATCCCGGGTATGATAAAGTTTGAAACACAAAAACATAAATTATAATATAATAAATAAAAATAAATAATTAAAAAAAATTAAAAAAAATAGTAATAAAATAAATTTCCCCACAATTCACTATGGCTCAATTCTGCAAGTGTTCTAATTTACTATCGCTGTTTTCTAGCTGGTCTAAAGCCACTTTTGACGTAAAGGGACACTTTTTGGTTGCTATGGACAATCTCCAGTTTCCAGGCAGAAAGAACAGTGTATATCATGTAAAACTGCATGCAGGGCATGGGCCAGAGCACTGGGGACAAAAGGGATGTGAAATCATTTCATACAGTACTGTAATCTGTAAGATTACAGTACTGTATGTGTTATGATTTTGACATTTTTTTGAATTTGCCGCCAGGCTCCGCCCCCGTGCGTCGCGCCGCTCGCAGGGAACGGAGCCTGGCACGGAGAGGCTTCGGAGGAGGACGGAGCCCTTGGACACTGCGGGGGACATCACAGGATCCCGGGGACAAGGTAAGTAAAGCCGCCCCAGGATCCTGCAATTGGATCCCGAGTGTGGCTCGGGGTTACCGCTAATGGTACTGAATTTTAACCCCGAGCCACACTCGGGAATACCGCCAGGGAGGCTACAAGTCACCTACTAAAGCAAAGTTCTGGTATTGATGGAAGAAAGTTCTTTGGAGGATACAACTGCATTGTGTGCAATGGTTAGATGTCATAGATAAACCCAAAACACTTTAAATCCCCCTTAGGCTCGGTTCACACATTTGAATGGGCTGCTGTGTCATGTGAAACATACAAAAAAGGCGCATGCACCTTTTTAAAAATCTGTCCGCCTTGAAACCCCATGGTCTTTTTTGCACTTTGGGCTGAGATGCGTGGGGATGCCATTCACAATGAATGCACCGGAACGCACAGTGCGGGCTAGTGTAAACCTAGCCTTACCCATAAAAACAATTCCACAATCAGTGGTGGTCAGTGACACTGTAAAACAGCTCAAAACAATCCCACAACCATGTGTGGTCATGGATGGTCAGTGGCATTTTTAAATCCCACACCCCCTTCTCATCATTAGTGATTGCTGGTACATTAAATATTTCACAGTATTGGAAATCAGTGGCATTTTAAAACCCCCTTCAAAAACAATAAAGACTGAATCACATATAATACTAAGTTTTAGTCATACACATTCGAAAAACAAATACCCTAAACATGGCTAAACTTGACTGACACTCCAAAAAAAAAGCTCATTAGGAACACAAGACTGAAACTAGTGCTAAAATCTAAATGTTTTTTAATTTAATGCATTAAAGCTGAGTTTCACCCAAAAGTGAAACTTCCGCTTATCTGATTCCTCCCCCCCCGGTGCCACATTTGGCACCTTTTGGGGGGGGAGCTGGTACCTGGTTTTTACAGGCACTCTGTTCCCACTTCGGGGAGACCGGACTGCGGCGAATTACGTTAGCAGCTCGGTCCCTCTCCTCCTCCCTCCCCTTCTGCCGGGCCAGTGAGAGAGCGCAGTGGGCTTCGCGCATGCGCAATAGGGACCTGGCCGTGAAGGCTTCACTGCTGGGTTCCATTACCCACAATGGCGACGGCAGCACTCGACCAGCCGATGTAAATATCGGCTGAGGTGCCGACATTACTGGACTCCAGGACAGGTAAGCGTCCAAATGTTAAAAGTCAGCAGGTATGTGTAGCTGCTGACTTTTAATTTTTAAAGGGGTGGACGGAACTCCGCTTTAAGGTAAAAAACACTCCACTACCTGTCCCACTCCCCTCTGTCCATAAGCCTCCATGACGCCACTCCAGTGCTGTCTCTGGCTTCAGCACTGCTGCCCTTGCAAGGCTACTCATGCCATCAGTCAAACTCCTGTGAGGAGGGAATAGGGGTGTTGCGTATCTATGGATACACACAGCCCGGCTCAGAACCCATCAAGAGCAGGCCCGCACAGGTGCCTCCTTAGCACCCGGCTTGCTACAGGAGTCACTCGAAGAAGGGAGAAGCTGACTGCACAAGTGGGGACTGTCAAAAGAGGAGGAAAATAACCTTTCAATGCAACGGTAGAGCAGATAAGTATAACCTCTTTATTTAAAAAAAAAAATACCTTTAGTATCATTTTAAAACTCCACTTTCTTGGGAAAAAAAATAGCAAATTAAAAAAAATATATAGCGTAAACAGCTGCAACATAAGTCATTTTGTAAATAAATGTTATTTAAAAATTACCTTTCCCTTTCAATCTGCAGTACTGTAATTTTCGGTAAAATGCAATGCAATATGGCTACCTGGAGGCCTGCAGATGGTGCACAGAATGTCCCCCAGATATGTAATTTCCTGCTTGTGTGATTGGCTTACTGATTTTCCCAGAAGTCTGCACTAAGACACAAATCAGATTTTAGGCATCCCCGGCATCAAAAATATCATTTTTGGTGAGATACTCCTAAAGGGAAATCATGTCTAAAGGGATGCTGACCCAGCAGCTTTACTCAATATAACCCTGCAGGTGCAGCAGCTGACTGATAATTATAAAACCACTCCCATTAGATTCAGCACATGGACACAGACAAACAAACAGCTATTTCTTTAGAATATCAAAAGGTAGGAACCTGCAACAGCGTTTATTAAAATCTCTGCAATGTACATTGATCACCCAGAGGGGAATGTTTTTTTCTCAACAAAAATGAAGTTACTCTTTAATTCTTCTATATATGTTTATAATTGCAGCGTCTACAAGATTAGATATTATGTAAAGCAGAATAGACACAGCCCCATAGAATGGAAGATCCTGCTTCTCTGAACCATGGGAGAAATACAGTCCTCTATATGGGAGAAATAAAGGACTCCTCCTATATCACAGGTGGACACTAAAAAGAGGTAATGGCGGGGGGGGATTGGTTGCTCCATCACAAGGGATCTGGTCAGGATCCGTACAATAGACAAACAAATACTTGGGGGGGGGGGGGCACACCCTAAAAAATGCATTAAAGATGGTGCAGCCATAAAACCATGCAAACAGAACAAAATATTATAGCGCACACATACAAAAATGACATTAAACTCCTGCAAGGCTATTTAAAACACCTAAACATTTTCAGAAAATATGCAGATTTTTTTTCTCCCTTTTAGAGAAGCAGGATCTTTCATTCTATGAATAGCGTAGGACCCGCTGATAATGGGGTACTTTGACGCAGTAAGTGGGTTTAAGCACCATATATCCATATGGTGTGACCAAATCCCCATATTTTTTGAAAATATTTAGGTGTTTTAAATAGCCTTGCAGGAGTTAAATGTAATTTTTGTATGTGTGCGCTATAATATTTTGTTCCGTTAGGTACGTGAAAAGGTCTCCTGTTGTGATTCAAAGGAAGGCCTTTCAACAATAAAAGGACCGAGCTAGGGCCCATGGACCCCAGGGGGTTCTTAACAGAGGAAGCAATGAGCTGCGAAGGTGGAGACCAGTGTAAGAGGGAGTATCATGCCCAGGGAGCAACCAGAGTGTTCATTGTATCTGCCAGCGGAGCCCTCCTTTACATCTGGTGTCCCCCAGCAGCGGAGCCCTCCTTTACATTTGGTGTCCCTGGCAGCAGAGCCCTCCGTTACATCTGGTGTCCTCCAGCAGCTGAGCCCTCCTTACAGATCTGTGTCCCCCAGCAACAGAGCCCTCCTTACTTCAGTGTTCCTGTCAGCAGCAGCGGAGCCCTCCTTACAGAGCGATCTGTGTCCCCCAGCAGCGTGGCAGCTATAGTTCTCGGCTTTCTCGTGTGTGTGTTCAGTGGAGAGGGGAGAAGCTGATTGGCTGCCCCTCCCCTCTCCACTGAACACAAGGGGAAATAATCCTCGTGACGGCGGCGGCAGCCATCTTTTTGTAGCCCGCCGGCCGTCTTTTCCTAAAACATTCCCGATTTTCCCTGTACAAAGGCAAAATCCCGGGAAATTAATCGGCACAAGCTCTGATCGGGATGAGGGTCCCAAAATCGGGATTGTCCCAGGAAAATCGGGACTGTTGGCAAGTATGGGATTGATATGCTAAAGACCCCGAGACACCATCAGTGGTTATTTAATTTTCTGATTTTGTTTTCATTTGTATGTACTTTTTAATTTTTGACCATTTCGTTTATTCATTTTTGTAGCATTTAGAAAAGCCTCTATTTGATTTGTAAATGATTTTACTATGTTGTTTACCAGCAGGGCTGCTTTTAGAAATCACAGGGCCCTGTACAGCATACCGGACGGGCCCCAAAAATTCCCGCCTCCTAGTACACAAATCTCCCTCACCCCAAAAAAATCACCCACCTAGCACATATCCTCGTTCTTCTCAAACACAAATTCCCCCACCCCCTCCTGGCACAAAATCTTCTTTATTCAATCCCTCTCCTAGGACAAATTTCCACAAACTCCTCCTCCTAGCACAACTCCCTTTAAATCACCCTTCCCAGCACAAATTCTTCCTCCCTACCCAAATCCCTGCCCCCAGCACTAATCCCCCACCCCCCTTCCAAACACAAACATCCCCTCTCCTGGTTCAACCACCCCGCCCCAAACCCTCCTCCTAGCACATATCCCCCCCCCCATTCTTCCTTCTTGCACATATCCCCCTCCCCAAATCCCCATTGCAGATAGCCGCCCATCCCCCTCCCCAACTTACAGGGGGAAGCCACTAACAGCGAGGAGGTGTGCTGCGTTCTGCTCTCCCCTCCTGTCAGAAGAGCGCTGGTCTATACAAGTACAGTAGACAGGATCGATCTCACTGTAGATCGCATTGCACTGTACACACACACACTGCCCCCTATCCACATTTGCTGCTGCCTGGAGGTGAGCAGCCTGTGGAGGAGATAGGGGGTGCTGTGTGTGTACAGTGCAATGCGATCTACAGTAAGAGCAATCCGGTCTCCTGTACTGTATAGACCAGCGCTCTTCTGACAGGAGGGGAGAGCAGGACACAGCACACCTCCTCCTTTCTCCTCATCTCTCACCACTCCAGCCTCCAGTCTGCCATCTCTTCCTCCTGGCTGTGAGTTTGGGCGGGGACAGCCATGGGGGCACAACTGAAATATGGGTGGGCACAACCCACCCCAGCTCCCTCTAAATCCGGACCCTCTGTGTCTCTGACCCAGCAGCTGAAAGCCGATGGGAGGGAGAGGGGGAGAAACCAGCTTTGAGTTGCTGGGTGAGAGACGCTGTCATTCTTTGTTCTCTGATCCACCGATCCTCCTGCTGTCTGGGCCCCCTGTGTGCCCGGGGCCCCTACAGGAGGGCCGGTGGTCCCCCCATCAGCGGTCCTGTTTACCAGAAACTTAATTTCTGTTTCATCTATTGAGGGACACAAGAATTCAGGAACTCTGAAAAATTCAGATTATATGCTGCTGCCTACAGGAGGTTTGGACACTGGGGTGGACCCCCATGGAAAATACATTTGTCCATAGGTAGATGAGGACAAGGACCTCTTCCCCACACCCTTGGTCCAGTGGATGTGTGTGTGGGGGGAAGGAGTTTTTTTTTTATACATACTGTATCTGCCTAGGATAGTACCCACCTTCCCATGCCCTTTGTTTGATTTGGAAGGTCCAAATGACATCAGGGAAATGTCTTTGCAAATGGCACTTTTGCTGTAGTACATCTTATAGATATGCCAGATTTAAGGCATCTGTACAAGCATGTTATTAAATGAATTGTGCATATTTATTATTCCCCTTAAAGTCTTATCAAAAGAGGTGCTCCCTGGCTAATGTATTTCTAAACATTTTTTTTGTATTGGTTTACAGTGTCCAGCTCCTCACACCCTTTGTTTGACAATCACTTGCCTATTAGTCTTGATAATGGAGAGAATTGATTTTTAGGATTTGTCTTTCATTCATTTCAATGGGGTATGCATCAAAGTTTGTGTCCGGTATTGAGGTGTTTATGTAAATACTATTAATTCATGATATATTCTTGGTAAGTGGAACCTGGCTGGCTTCTATAAAATAAATGAGATTGAGGATTAGGAACATTGGGGGTTATTTACGAAAGGCAAATCCACTTTGCACTACAAGTCCAAACTATAAGTGCAAAGTGCACTTGAAATTGCACTGAAAAGGCACTTGGAAGTGCAGTCGCTGTAAATCTGAGGGGTAGATCTGAAATGAGGGGAAGCTCTGCTGATTTTATTATCCAATCATGTGCAAGCTAAAATGCTGTTTTTTATTTTCCTTGCATGCCCCTCTCGGACTTACAGCGACTGCACTTCCAAGTGCACTTTCAGTGCAATTTCAAGTGCACTTTTAGTGCACTTGTAGTGCAAACTGGATTTGCCTTTAGTAAATAACCCCCATTGTGTTTTGAAAAACAAACTGCAATGTAGAGACAATGGTAAATGGTAAATCTTTATAAAAATGTAATACAGTTCCAATATTGATAGTCCTGTAACCAATTTGACCAATTTGTACTCAAAGTTGTTTTCAAGGGTAGTTGTAGGAAACATATAAATAATATATACAGTATCTCACAAAAGTGAGTACACCCCTCACATTTTTGTAAATATTTTCTTTTACCTTTTCATGTGACAACACAAAAGAAATGACACTTTGCTACAATGTAAAGTAGTGAGTGTACAGCTTGTATAATGGTGTAAATTTGCTGTCCCCTCAAAATAATTTAACACACAGCCATTAATGTCTAAACCGCTGGCAACAAAAGTGAGTATACCGCTAAGTGAAAATGTCCAAATTGGGCCCAATTAGCCATTTTCCCCTCCCCAGTATCATGTGACTCACTAGTGTTACAAGGTCTCAGATGTGAATGGAGAGCAGGTGTGTTAAATTTGGTGTTATCGCTTTCACTCTCTCATACTGGTCACTGGAAATTCAACATGGCACCTCATGACAAAGAACTCTCTGACGATCTGAAAAAAGAATCGTTCCTCTTCATAAAGATGGCCTAGGCTATAAGAAGATCGTCAAGACTAGGGATGAGCTTCGTGTTCGAATCGAACGCATGTTTGACTCGAACATCGTGCGTTCGATTGTTCGCCGAATTACGAACGATATGGGCCGTTCGCGCCAAAATCGAGTTTCGCGTCACGGCCCATAATTCACTGCGGCATCACAGTGCATTGATGGCTGATGATTGGCCAAGCTTGCACTATGACCCGCATGCTTGGCCAATCACAGCGCCGTCTGTACAGAGAGCCGTAATTGGCCAAAGCCAGGGTTCTTCTGATCCTATTAGTCCTATTAGCTACAGTATTTACAAATTAGTGTAATGTGTCCTCTGCACAGTGTGCACCTAAAGCTACCTGAAGAAAATTAGTGGTGTTCTTCTGATCCTATTAATACAGTACCACAGGCAGCTGCAGTATTTACAAGTTAGTGTATTGCGTCCTCTGCACAGTGTGCTCCTAAAGCTACCTGAAGAAAATTAGTGGTGTTCTTCCGATCCTATTAGTACAGTACCGCAGGCAGCGGCAGTATTTACAAGTTAGTGTAGTGCGTCCTCTGCACAGTGTGCACCTAAAGCTACCTGAAGAAAATTAGTGGTGTTCTTCTGATCCTATTAGTACAGTACCACAGGCAGCTGTAGTATTTACAAGTTAGTGTAGTGCATCCTCTGCACAGTGTGCACCTAAAGCTACCCGAAGAAAATTAGTGGGTTCTTCTGATCCTATTAGTACAGTACCGCAGGCAGCTGTAGTATTTACAAGTTAGTGTAGTGCATCCTCTGCACAGTGTGCAGCTAAAGCTACCTGAAGAAAATTAGTGGTGTTCTTCTGATCCTATTAGTACAGTACCGCAGGCAGCTGCAGTATTTACAAGTTCGTGTAGTGCGTCCTCTGCACAGTGTGCACCTAAAGCTACCTGAAAAAATTAGTGGTGCTCTTCTGATCCTATTAATAACATCAGGCAGGCAGCTACAGTATTTACAGTTAGTGTAGTGCGTCCTCTGCACAGTATGCACCTAAAGCTACCTGGAGGCAATTGCTGTTGTTCTGCTCCTATTAATACCACAGGCAGGCAGCTACAGTATTTACAGTTAGTGTACTGTGTCCTCTGCACAGTGTGTACCTAAAGCTACCTGAATAAAATTGGTGGTGTTCTTCTGATCCTATATTAATACCACAGGCAGGCAGCTACAGTATTTAGAGTTAGTGTACTGTGTCCTCTGCACAGTGTGCACCTAAAGCTACCTGAAGAAAATTGGTGGTGTTCTTCTGATCCTATATTAATACCACCGGCAGGCAGCTACAGTATTTACAGTTAGTGTACTGTGTCCTCTGCACATTGTGCACCTAAAGCTACCTGAAGAAAATTGGTGGTGTTCTTCTGATCCTATATTAATACCACAGACAGGCAGCTACAGTATTTACAGTTAGTGCACTGCGTCTTCTGCACAGTGTGCACCTAAAGCTACCTGAAGAAAATTGCTGTTGTTCTGCTCCTACAGTATTTACAGTTAGTGTACTGTGTCCTCTGCACAGTGTGCACCTAAAGCTACCTGAAGACAATTGCTGTTGTTCTGCTCCTATTAATAACACAGGCAGGCAGTTACAGTATTTACAGTTAGTGTACTGCGTCCTCTGCACAGTGTGCGCCTAAAGCTACCTGAAGACAATTGCTGGTGTTCTCATACTAATAATACTACAGGCAGGCAGTTGATTCTGCTAGCTGCAGTATCAGTATATATATACATCCCAGCTTTGTGCAGCTTCATCTCACTGCAGGCCATTAGTATGTCTGGAAGGCCAACAAGGAGAGGCAGACAGTCACAAGCCAATAAAAGAGGGCAAGCAGGCTCTGTGTCTAGAGGCAACATTGCTGGTCATGGAGAAGGTGCATCCTCATCAGCACGTGGCCGTGGGACACGCTTGTCCTTTTTTTCGGCAGCTGGCCGTGTTGAGCCGCAACATGCGTAAGACTTGGTAGAGTGGATGACCAAGCCGTCCTCATCCTCCTCATCCTCTCTCACCCAGGCTCAGGGTACTTTGTCTGGCAAAGCAGCTGCCAACGCAGCCTCTTCCCTCGGCTCAATGGCATCAGTCACTCTTTCCCTAGCCCCACCATGTCCTCCTGAGGAGTCCCCCGCACTGTTTGACCACAGTGTTGGGTACATGCTCTAGGAGGATGCCCAGCGTTTTGAAGGCTCTGATTATGGTACCCAGCTAGAGGAAGGCAGTAACGTGAGCCCAGAGAGAGGGGGTGCCCAAGAAGGACAGCAATCTGGCAGTCATGTTCCCCCAGCTGCAGCATACTGCCAGCTTTGCTCCAGTGATGAGGAGGGAGGGGATGATGAGGTCACTGACTCCACATGGGTACCTGATAGGAGAGAGGAGGAGGAGGGGGATCATCACCAACGAGGCACGATGCCCTCCAGGGGCCAGCTTAAGGGCAGCACACCGACTGCATCACGCCGCAGAGCTCCGCATGTGCAGGGCGCTGCTGTCTCTGCGCGTTATTCCAAAAGTTCTTTGGTGTGGGCCTTTTTTGAGACGAGTGCATTAGATCCCACCGCTGCTATTTGCAACATATGTCTCAAGCATATTTCGCGTGGCCAAAACATCTCCCGCTTGGGCACCACATGCTTAACCAGACATATGTTGACCTGCCATGTTCGTTGGCAAGCATACCTAAAAGACCCACACCAAAGAACAAAGAGGACCCCTCCTTGCTCCTCATCAGCTGGGATCTCCAACCCCACTATACCTTCAGTCCTCTCTGAGACCTGCACTGAGAGGAATGAAGGTGTAGAATTAGGTGTATCACAGCCAAGTACTTGGGGGCAATCTGATATCGGTACACAGACGTCAGATTGTACCATGCAAATTTCCCTGCCCCAGCTGCTGCACCGCCGAAAGTTCGCTCCCAGCCATCCACATGCGCAGTGGTTGAATGCTAGCTTGGCTTAATTGCTAGCACTTCAACTGTTGTTTTTCAGTTGGTAGACTCTGCCCCCTTCCGTGAGTTTGTGGAATCTGCAGTTCCTCAGTGGCAGGTTACCAAACGCCTCTTTTTCTCACGGAAGGCAATTCCGGCTCTCTACCAGCATGTGGAAGGCAATGTCTTGGCCTCGCTGGACAGGGCGGTCAGCAGTAAGGTGCATCAGGCATGGACAGGGACGTTACTTATCTTTCACCGCGCACTGGTTGACTCTTCTGGCAGCTGGGAAGGATGCAGGACAGGGTGCAGTAGTGTTGGAGGTTTTTCCGCCACCATGCCTCCAAAATACTACTAGTGGTGATTCTGCCACACCTCTCTCCTCCACCCCCTCCTTCTTCCTCCATGGCCTCTTCTTGTGCTGATTTGTCTTCGGAACCAGCGGTGTAGGCATTCAAGGGGCTATGCAAGCACGCAGGCCAAAAGATGCCATGCGGTGCATGAGCTGGTGTGCTTGGGGGACAGGAGCCACACTGGGGCAGATATTCTGTCAGCTCTGCAGGGGCAGGTTCAGAGGTGGTTGACGCCATGCCAGCTTAAGACAGGTATGGTGGTTTGCGACAATGGCACCAACCTCCTCTCCACCCTCCGACAGGGACAACTGACCCATGTGCCCTGTTTGGCTCATGTCCTTAACTTGGTGGTGCAGCGGTTCTTGGGCAGGTACCCGGGCTTACAGGATGTCCTGAGGCAGGCCAGGAAAGTCTGTGTGCATTTCCGCAGGTCATATAATGCCAGTGCTCAGCTGGCTGATCTCCAAAAGGAATTTAACTTGCCCAAGAACCGCCTAATCTGTGACATGCCCACCAGGTGGAACTCAGCGTTGGCCATGCTGCAGCGGCTGCACACGCAGCAGAGGGCCATCAATGAGTACCTATGCGCCTATGGCACCAGGACAGGGTCTGGGGAGCTTCGGTTTTTTTTTCCCCATGCCAGTGGGCCATGATCAGGGATGCATGCACTGTCCTGTCACCGTTTGAGGAGGCCACGAGGATGGTGAGCAGTGACAGTGCATGCATCAGTGACACTGTCCCCCTTGTCCACCTGTTGGAGCACACGCTGCGTGGAATAATGGACAGGGCACTTGAGGCAGGACTTCCTTAGCTCTCAAGGCCCCCTTTATCCAGACAGTGTTCCTGCGTGCCTGCCGATCACACTGGCAGAGGAGGAGGAAGAGGAAGAGGAGGATTGTGTCAGCATGGAGGTGGAGCCTGGCACTCAGCATCAGCAGCAGTCTTTAAGGGATCATTTACAGTCCCAAGAAACCCATGGACTTGTACGTGGCTGGGAGGAGGTAGCTGCGCATCATGTCGTCCTTAGTGACCCAGAGGACTCCGGACCGAATGCCTCAGCAAACCTATGCGGCATGGCCTCCCTGATCTTGCAAAGCCTGCGGAAGGATCCTCGTATTCGTGGCATCAAGGAGAGGGATCAATACTGGCTGGTAACCCTCCTTGATCCACGTTACAAGGGTAAGGTTGCGGACCTTATCTTGCCGTCACAGAGGGAGCAGAGGATGAAACATCTTTGGGAGGCCTTGCAGAAAGGTCTGTGCAATGTGTTCCCAGAGACTGGGAGGTTACAAACTCCTGTTCCTGGACAACGTGTTGCTGAGGCTTCGGTCAGTCAAAGAAGGTGCGGTGGAGAAGGTGGCCGTCTGACCGATGCGTTCAGACAATTTTTTAGTCCGCAGCCCCAAGGTATGATCGGTTCCAGTAACCATCGCCAGCGTCTGTTTTACATGGTGCAGGAATACCTAGGGGCAAGATCTGACTTGGACACTTTTCCCACCGAAAATCCTCTGGGTTACTGGGTCTTGAGGATGGATCACTGGCCAGAGCTTGCACAGTATGCAATTGAGCTACTGGCCTGTCCTGCACTAAGCATTCTTTCGGAACGCACATTCAGTGCTGCTGGAGGTTTTGTAACCGATCACAGGGTGACCTTCATAAAAATGAATCAGTCTTGGATCACCACCAGCTACCAAGCCCCTGATGCTGATGTAACTGAATCATTTTTTTGGAAATGTCAGATCCCTTCAAGACTACCTATGCTGATGCTGAGTGACTATCCTGTTATGCTGAGTGACTATCCTCTTCCTCCTCAATGATCATGCTGATAGCTTATAAGAATATTTTTGGTTCTGGGTGCCGCCACCAGTGGCTAAGGCCCAATTTTTCAGCCCCTGTTTAACAGGGGCGTGTGATTACAATTTTTGATGCAATATTTTGCAAGGAGGGTTCATTGCTGCACTCAACTAGAGTATTTGTGAGGGTTTGCAGTGTTGTGGCACCAGCACCAGTGCCTAAGGCCCAATTTTTCAGCCCCTGTTTAACAGGGGCGTGTAATTACAATTTTTGATGCAATACTTTGCAGCAGGGCTTGTTCCTGCACTCCAACTAGAGTATCTGTGAGGGGTTGCAGTGTTGTGGCACCAGCACCAGTGCCCAAGGCCCAATTTTTCAGCCCCTGTTTAACAGGGACGTGTAATTACAATTTTTGATGCAATATTTTGCAAGGAGGGTTTGTTGCTGCACTCAACTAGAGTATCTGTGAGGGGTTGCAGTGTGGTGGCACCAGCACCAGTGCCTAAGGCCCAATTTTTCAGCCCCTGTTTAACAGGGGCGTGTAATTACAATTTTTCATGCAATATTTTGCAGGAGGGCTCATTCCTGCGCTCCAACTAGAGTATCTGTGAGGGGTTGCAGTGTTGTGGCACCAGTGCCTAAGGCTCAATTTTTCTGCCCCTGTTAAACAGGGACATGTAATTACATTCTTGATCTAATATTTCACAGCAGGGCCCATTTCTGCACCCACCAAGAGTAACTGTGAGGACTTACAGTGTTGTGGCACCAGCACCACCACCACCAAAGGCCCAATTTTTCTGCCCCTGTTCAACAGGTGCATGTAATTGCAATTCTTGATCTAATATTTCATATCAGGGCCCGTTCCAGCTCCCACCAAGAGTAACTGTGAGGACTTACAGTGTTGTGACAACACCACCACCACCAAAGGCCCAATTTTTCTGCCCCTGTTCAACAGCTGCATGTAATTACAATTCTTGATCCAATATTTCACAGCAGGGCCCGTTTCTGCGCCCACCAAGAGTAACTGTGAGGACTTACAGTGTTGTGGCACCAGCGCCACCACCACCAAAGGCCCAATTTTTCTGACCCTTTTCAATAGGTGCATGTAATTACAATACTTGATCTAATATTTCACAGCAGAGCCCATTCCTGCGCCCACCAAGAGTAACTGTGAGGGCTTACAGTGTTGTGGCAACACCAACACCTAAGGCCCCAATTTCTGCAGAGTATATAGGGCAGGCCCCTACTTTCAAACATCCAACTTACAAACGACTCCTACTTGCAAACGGAAGGAGACAACAGGAAGTGAGATGAAATCTACCCATAGGGAGGGAAATTCTCTCCTGTAAGAGTTAATATGGGAAAAACGTGTCTCCTCTCCACTGATGCTTTATCACCAATCTTTGTTTCACTAAAAACCCCAGATTGTCAAAAAACATTTGTCATTGGGACAGAAAGTGAGGTAAAATCTTCTGAAGAGGTGCACAGACAGCAAAACAAATGTCACAGGGGTGATAACCCTTCCCTATGTTTTCCAAAAAGCTTAAAAATAGATTTTTTGGCTGGAGCTACACTTTAAAAATGTACCAGTTCAAAATTACAAACAGATTCTACTTAACAACAAACCTACAGTCCCTGTCTTGTTTGCACCGTCTGTATACTGCTGTTCAGAGGGCCTGGGGCCCCACGCCTTTCCTTTTTTAAATTTGGGTGCGGGGTTCCCCTTAATATCCATACAAGACCCAAAGGGCCTGGTAATGGACTGGGGGGGGGGGGGGGGTACCCATGCCGTTTGTCTCACTGATTTCTATCCATATTACCGGGACCGGACATTACATTAAAGCCGTAAGCAGTTTTAAATGACTTATATAATTTTATTACTTTAAAAATGTCATTTTGTGCAGGGACTGTTCTAAGCATGGGAAACACGCGCCACTTTACAGGCATACTATAGACACCCCCCAGGTATGATATTTAAAGGAATATTTCACTTTTTTTTTCACTTTAAGCATCATTAAAATCACTGCTCCCGAAAAAACGTCAGTTTTTAAAACTTTTTTTTGCATTGATACATGTCCCCTGGGGCAGGACGTGGGTCCCCAAACCCTTTTTAGGACAATACCATGCAAATTAGCCTTTAAAATTAGCACTTTTGATTTCGAACGTTCGAATCCCATAGACTTCAATGGGGTCCTAACGTTCGTGCAAATTTTCTGTCCGTTCGCAGGTTCTGGTGCGAAACGAACCGGGGGGTGTTTGGCTCATCCCTAGTCAAGACCCATAAACTGAGCTGCAGCACAGTGGCCAAGACCATACAGTGGTCTAACAGGACAGGTTCCACTCATAACAGGCCTCGCCATGGTCAACCAAAGAAGTGCACTCGCTCAGCGTCATATCCAGAGGTTGTCTTTGGGAAATAGACGTATGAGTGCTGCCAGCATTGCTGCAGAGGTTGAAAGGGTGGGGAGTCAGCCTGTCAGTGCTCAGACCATATGCCACACACTGCATCAAATTGGTCTGCATGGCTGTCGTCCCAGAAGGAAGCCTCTTCTAAAGATGATGCACAAGAAAGCCTGCAAACAGTTTGCTGAAGACAAGCAGACTAAGGACATGGATTACTAGAACCATGTCCTGTGGTTTGATGAGACCAAGATAAACTTATTTGGTTCAGATGGTGTCAAGCGTGTGTGGCGGCAACCAGGTGAGTAGTACAAAGACAAGTGTGTCTTGCATACAGTCAAGCATGGAGGTGGGAGTGTCATGGTCTGGGGCTGCATGAGTGCTGCCAGCACTGGGGAGCTACAGTTCATTGAGGGAACCATGAATGCCAACATGTACTGTGACATACTGAAGCAGAGCATGATCCCCCTCCCTTCGGGGACTGGGCCGCAGGGCAGTATTCCAACATGATAACGACCCCAAACACACCTCCAAGACAACCACTGCCTTGCTAAAGAAGCTGTGGGTAAAGGTGATAGACTAGCCAAGCATGTCTCTAGACCTAAGCCCTATTGAGGATCTGTGGGGCATCCAAGGTCTCTAACATCCACCAGCTCAGTGATGTCGTCATTGAGGAGTGAAAGAGGACTCCAGTGGCAACCTGTGAAGCTCTGGTGAACTCCATGCCCAAGAAGGTAAAGGCAGTGCTGGAAAATAATGGTGGCCACACAAAATATTGACACTTTGGGCCGAATTTGGACATTTTCACTTAGGGGTGTACTCACTTTTGTTACCAGCGGTTTAGACATTAATGGCTGTGTGTTGAGTTTTTTTGAGGGTACACTGTTATACAAGCTGTACACTCTCTACTTTACATTGTAGCAAAGGATCATTTCTTCAGTGTTGTCACATAAAAAGATAAATTAAAACATTTACAAAAATGTGAGGGGTGTACTCACTTTCATGAGATACTGTATATATTTTACCCTAAACTTTAATTATACTTCCCTGCTGCCTCCCCCCACTACTGACTGTAGTAATAGAGTATGCAGATCACACAGGTTAATACATGCAGTATTAGACTACGCCTACCTACAACATATATGTATATGTAATTCCCCTCTATTAGGGCCTGACTGGTATATGATACATACCTGCAGTCTAGGTTTTGAGTTACAGTTGAATTCTGGGACCAGAGCAACCTGAAAATAGGTAAGTACAGTATATGCATCTTTGTTCTACAGTGTAGTTAGTATAGGTGTTGGGGAAGTGGGGTAGGAGCAGTTTTAAGATTAGATAGTTTTATCAAGGAATTTCACTTTAAGCTGTATACCATTTTCAAAATTCTGGCTATAATTGAGATAGCTTTATTAAAGTTAATGTCTAGGTTTACTTTCACTTTAAATAGTTTGGTAGTGGTGTGTGCAACAAGTTTGCTGCGTAGTTAACTAAACTTATGCCGCGTACACACTAGCGGACTTTCCGGCATACTTGGTCCGGCAGACTCATCCGACCGTGTGTAGGCTCCGGCGGACTTTTCCGGCGGACTTTTTCCCAAAAGCCCGCCGGACCTAGATTTGAAACAGGTTTTAAATCTTTCCATCGGACTCAGTTTCTGGCGAAAAGTCCGCTCGTCTGTGTGCTGGTCCGACGGAAAGCCCGCTCGTCTGTATGCTGGTCCAACGAACCAGATACGACGCAAGGGCAGGGTATTGCATTTCGCGCTCGCTGCAATAGGAAAAACAAATTTTCCTATTGCGGCGAGCGCGGGGCATACCAGGCCCTTAGGTCTGGTATGGATTTTAAAGGGAAGCCCCTACGCCGAAAAAAACCCCTAGAATCCATACCAGACCCCGATCCGAGCACGCAGCCCGGCCGGTCAGGAAAGGGGGTGGGGACGAGCAAGCGCCCCCCCCTCCTGAACCGTACCAGGCCGCATGCCCTTAACATTGGGGGTGGGTGCTTTGGGGGAGGGGGGCCCTGCGGGCCCAGCCACCCCCCCACCCCAAAGCACCTTGTCCCCATGTTGATGAGGACAAGGGCCTCTTCCCGACAACCCTGGCCGTTGGTTGTTGGGGTCTGCGGGCGGGGGGCTTATCGGAATCCGGGAGCCCCCTATAATAAGAGGGCCCCCAGATCCCGGCCCCCCACCCTATGTGAATGAGTATAGGGTACATGGTACCCCTACCCATTCACCTAGAGAAAAAGTGTCAATAATAAAACACACTACACAGGTTTTTAAAATAATTTATTAAACAGCTCCGGGGGGTCTTCCTCCGGCTTCGGGGGTCTTCTTCCGGCTTAGGGGGGTCCCTCCGGTTCCTCTTCTCCCGGCGCCCAGTTGGTTCTTCTCCGCTCTCTCTGGCCTCTTCTCCCGGTGTTCCAGTTCTTCGGCCGGCTCCTCCACTGTCTTCAGGCCGCTCTTTTGCCAGCGGAGGACGGACTTCTGGGCTTCTTGTCTTCTTCCCTCTTCTCTTCTCCAGATGTTGACACGACGCTCTCTCCGGCTGGACTGCTCTCTGAGCGCTCCATTGTGACTTATATAGGCGGAGACCCCGCCCCCTTATGATATCACAGTCCCTGGGCATGCTGGGACTGTGAAGTTTTAGGGGGCGTGGTCAACATCGCCCGGTGACCACGCCCCCTAAAACGTCATCAACATGGGGACTAGGTGCTTTGGGGGAGGGGGGGCCCCGCAGGGCCCCCCCTCCCCCAAAGCACCCACCCCCCATGTTGAGGGCATGCGGCCTGGTACGGTTCAGGAGGGGGGGGCGCTCGCTCGTCCCCACCCCCTTTCCTGACCGGCCGGGCTGCGTGCCCGGATCGGGGTCTGGTATGGATTTTAGGGGGGACCCCACGCCGTTTTTTTGGCATAGGGGTTCCCTTTATAACCCATACCAGACCTAAGGGCCTGGTATGCCCCGCGACGGGGCTCGCAAGGTGTCAATCTCGCCGATAAAAGCGTCAAGATTGACTTCCTTTTCTAGTCCCGTCGCACCTGAGTCACGTTCAAAATGAACGGACTTGTCCATGTGTGGGCAAGTCCGTTCATTCTGAAAGTCCGCCGTAACTTCGGCGAAAGTCCGCCGGAAAGACGGGCGGATTTAGCCCGCCGGAAAGTCTGGTTGTGTGTGGGCAAGTCCGTCCGTTTTAAAGTCCGGCGCACCTGGCGGACAAAGTCCGTCGGAAAGTGTGCCGGACCAAGTATGCCAGAAAGTCCGATCGTGTGTACGCGGCATTAGTGTTGATTGCTTTTAGTCTGCTGGCATCTAGCTTTCGGTCTTGCCAGCTGGAACATCCTTTTTTTAGGGTGAAGCTGAGAGCATCATCGTCATGTATTAGTGGCAGCACAGTGAGATCTGACAAGCTGTTTGTCACATATTGGTAAAGGTGGCTGGGTTCTGACACATACTGTATTGGTGGCTGCACGATGGCCTCTGTATCAATGCCAAAGGTAAGAAACAAAACCTAACATAGAGCAGGGAGAGGAACTTTTTATTTGATTTCAAGGACTACTTTTTTAGATAGTGTGTCTTTGAGGACAACATCCAGCATAGGTAAAATGCTAAGGTTTTGGGAAGGTTGAAAGGCTCACAGAAGCCTGTCTGTCTACATTCTTTTCCCCTCCAGCCCCCCAAACCTCCCTTTTCCTAGGCCTAATAATGGTAGGACCTGGCCGCATTGGCAAAAATTCAGGAGCCAATGTTATCTTCAAATTGTGTCCGCATAACTCAACAGTGTGTGCCTTTTTTAGTGTTTCTGCTGCCAACAATATACAGTACTTGTAATCAACAGACTTTGCCTGCAAGTGGATATTTTGCTAAGGCATTTATTTCATGTTAAACCATAGTCAAACTTAGAGTATGCTTGTCATAGATCATCAGCAAAGTTATGTTTTGACCTTAAACCTAAACCCTCGATCATAAGGTCTAGTGATTGCTGGTTATTGGTGTCAGTAGTGCAGTCTGGCTGCTGTAGCTTGAAAAATCTAAGCAAAGCGATAAGGTTGATGCTCTTGCTAAATTCTTAATGGGATGTCAGCAGCGGTATTCCTGCCCCTGTTGGGAAATGTGGCAAAGAGGTTGTGTCAAAGTGCTGGGAACTCTGAGATGGCAGCAGGAGATCAGCCACTTTCTCTTGTGCTGGGGATCCAATAAAGTGGACACCTAAAAGTGGCCCCTCTCCTTGATCACTTAAAACCATGGGTACTTGCTGTGGCTTTGGAGCATAAAGGACCCCATATGCCACAAATGTCCAGCATCTGAAGTTCCTGAGTCTTCATTGTCATAGCTACCTGTAGGTACTTTCCAATCTGGCCTGGAGACTCCATCTATTAAGTCTGCCTATAGGGAAGAGACACCGCACACTGATCAGCCTATGTATTTCGTATAGAACTAAAATGGCCTTATCCACTGATGTGTTTCACCCCGCTCACTGAGCTAAGTCATAGAGACCTGTTTAACTAAGCCCTGTGGGCAGGGCGAAACATGTCAGGGGGTGTGGCCCGGGAGAAGCTGAGGCTGAGACCGTTTTAGTTCCATACTGAATACACAAGCTGATCAGTGTGCAATATCTCTTCACTTACAGGCTTAGATGAGCTCTGTGAATGTCAGCACCCACTTCAGTGACTCACCAAAGCATTAGCAGTGGCACTTGGAGCAGCGACTTGGAGCCACTTTCATGGGGAGTCGTATTGAGTCTGCCTGCCAGGTCTTCTAGTTGCAGAGAGCACCCTCCGGCTCAGTCATTAGAGCATGTCAAATCTTTGTGTAAGAAATCAAGCTGTATAATTGAGACCAGCAAGTTTGCACCTCCAGCACACAAAACATAACTAGAAGTGGGCACTCTGACAGGCTCCTCTGTTGTACTCTGTGGTGCATTTCAGGCATGAGGTGGACAATGTTTCCTTAGACCGTGTCATGTGCATACTGTTGTGATCATCTCTGGGAAACTATTACAGCTCCCCCTGAAAGAGATCTGAAAAGGCATAGGATGTTTTGTGCCCTGTGTGGCTCCAATAGAGGTTTGATACATCTACTGATATGCCTCTGTAGAACTACAATTTCCAGCATTTATACTGGAACTATTTTCTGCACAACGGAAAGGAGGCAGCAGGATGTCATCCATATTGAACCTACTGTCACTATTATACCTCCCAACTTTCTGAGATATGAATGAGGGAAACCTATTAGCAAAAGTAGGTAGGCATAAGTCACACCCCCTGCTACACCCCCCTTAAAGAAGAATTATACAAAAAATGATTGGTTAAGCCCACAAGGGCTTTTTTTACCACAACTATTCCTTTATATTGGCTTGTAACATTTACAAATGCAGCAATTTAGAAATTGGATGAAAGGTTTAGCACTGGGAAACACTTTTTGAAAGACAAATATTGCTTTTCATATATAACTATATAGATCAGACCAAAAAGAGGGACAAATGAGGAGAAAAGAGGGACAGAGGAACTGTGTTCAAAATGAGAGACAGATCCCTCCAAATCAGGGACACTTGGGAGCTATATCACTATTATTGTCATTGCGTTATTATGTCATGATTACCTGTTTGGTGCTCTCATATTGTCACATTTTCCCATTTGTTGCCTCCATATTGTCATGATTGCCCATTTGCTGCCTGTGTATTATTAAACAGGTTTTTTATAGCGCCAACAGTTTTTGCAGCGCTATACAACATGAGGGCAGACAGTACAGTTAGAAAAGAATTTAATACAGAAGGAATCAGAGGGCCCTGCTTGTTAGAACTTATAATCTAGAAGGGAGGGTCAAGTGAAACAAAAGATGATAACTGTGGGGGATGAACTGTTGGAGAAAATGAAAATACAGTTGTTAGGTGTGGGTTGGATAGGCTTGGGTAGGATAGGCTTCTCTGAAGAGGGTTTTCAGGGATCGTCTAAAAGCTAACAGAGTAGGAGATAATTGGACAGATTGGGATAAGGAGTTCCATAGGAGGCAATGGAAAAGTCCTGAGGTGGGCATGGGAGGGGGTGATCAGGGAGCTAGAGAGCAGGATGTCTTGAGAGGAACGAAGAGACTGATTAGGATGGTATTTTGAGACTAGGCTAGTGATGAAGCTAGGGGGGCTAAATTGTGAATGGCTTTGTAAGTTGTTAGTATTTTGAATTTAATTAGTTGGGAGAGCAGAAGCCAGTGGAGGGAGGGAGGAGTAGCAGACACAGAGCGATTGGTAGTCAAGGTAGTAGTAGTAGTAGTAGTAGTAGTCGAGGTGAGAGATGACCAGGGAGTTTTATTATGATTGCCTATTTGCTACCCACATATTCTATTAATTTCTCCTTCGTAGTCCATGTGTTGTTAGGAATGCCTTTTTTGCCTCTGTGTTGTGTTTTAGAGGACCATATTACTAAAACTATCTGCAGACAAGTAACTATTAAACCACAGCACTGTCATCGCCATATTTGGTTGCAGCTGCTATTATACCATTGCTTCCATTTTGACACACTCTGCGTGCTGCTGTTATCCCTCACCTCACCCCAATCTCAGGCTCATGACTTTGGAAAGTCCTGAAGTATGCTCATAGTCACTAAGGACAACATTGTCCTCCAATTGCTCACCCCAGCTACATATAATGCTCGGGTTTGAGGAGGGTAAAAAGCCTGCCTGCCTTCCTCGTCTCCTGTAGCTTATGAAATCACTCTCTCTGACTCTTTCTCAGCCTCCTGTTCAACGAGAAACACTAATGGATTGGTGTCGCTTGACCATTGCTCACCAATTTAGTTGTCTCCTCAAAAGGAGGCCAAAACAGCACAGGTGTCTTTAACGAGCAGCCACCTGGGGTAAAAAAATCTTCAAACCTCCCAGAGCCTTTCCTCATCTCATACTTATAAATTCTTGGCAGATGGCTGATGTTGGCCCTTTATTTCTGTCAGTCGAGCTATGTCTGGGCAGGAGTGCTAAAGGAGGTGTGAAAACCCTTCTGACATGGCAAAGCATGTCTTGGAATCTAGGGTATTTTGACTGGATGCACTGCACTATGAGGTTTAAGACATGAATTAGGCAATTGTGCAAATATGACACATGATACATTGGTTTTCAGCTGGCGTAGGATAAGCCACTTCTCAGCCTGGGACTAAAGAAATGAAAGCTGCTCTTGCCCAGTGTTGATCCTTTTCCCAGGCATACAAGTCAGCATTGCATGGCAGCATTTTGCTTGGGATATTTCATAGGCTCTAGGATGCTTGGGGGGCTTGCTGGCCCTGATGCTGAGGAGGACTTGTGGGATAAGACCAATGAGGAGGAGGGGGTAGAGCTCACAGAGCCACCCTCAGCTAACATCAAACAATGAGGCAGCACCACGAAGTTGAGTAGAATTGATAAAAATTGATATCCATGCGGCTTTGATATAGACCAGGGGTCTCAAACTGGCGGCCCTCCAGCTGTTGTGAAACTACAAGTTCCATCATGCCTCTGCCTGTGGGTGTCATGCTTGTAACTGTCAGCCTTACAGTGCCTCATGGTAGGTCCGCCAGTTTGAGACCCCTGATATAGACTAAAATATGCCTCCTGAAAAAACTAATTGCAAATTAATTTGTATTAAGGCAAATTAAAATTGTAAAACTAACCATCAATTAAACGATTGGATGAGCCATGACACTAATCAATGGATGAATGCCTAAGGGTTGTTAGCACAGGGGGCAGTATGTACCCCTCCAGTGGTATTTACTGTTCACATCAGTTCTGTATTGCAAAATGCTTGCTGGCAGCAGAATCGTTTTGGACAGGAATGAACTTTTATGACCTCTGGTGCAAGACTTCTTTAATGATGGATGCGATTCGCTGGGACCCAGCTAAGGAGAGCGATCCAAAATTGAACAGGAAGCCCTCTTATATGAAAGATTTCAGAGCATAGTTGTGTGTTAGCTTAGAGAGGACTCCCTTTTCACCTCTTCATCTCCCTGGCACCTTATCCCTGTTTCCATTTCCATTTCCCTTTTTGTAAATAATTTTATTTATGCACTGCAGAAAGATTGGAGAAATACTAAAATCCACATAGAACCTATAGGACAGAATGGTTCTGCTTCATGTTTCTGGAAGAACTGACAAGACTTGGGCATCGCAATAGCTTGAAGGATTATGGAAGTATGTTTAGTAGATATCCAGAAGTTTTAATCGTTTCGCATGCGTGCATGTGAAGTTGTGTTAATTAATTCTTATAATTCCCTTTTGTTTGTTTGGAGTCTAACTTATGTGTGCACCTGAGTGAGCCATTAAGAGATATAAAGTGGTAGTAAAGGCTAACTATATCTATTCTTAACTCCTTCAATACTGCCTTACCTATATATATGGCCTTCTATTGAAGTGGTTATACCGGGATCATGGTTGTATAATTTTTTACAGTGAGCAATTCCCTACACAGTAAAAGTAATCCTAGCAGCTATACAGCAACTGGATTACTTTTACAGGTAGAGGTAGGGGATCTCACCCCCTCCCACTTCCGCCGTCGCCTTTACTGGGCTCACCTGTCAGATCGGGAAGTCCAGTAAGGATGCAACCGGTGGCATGGGCTTCCTTTGACACAGTGAGAGGAACTGATGTCCCTCCCACTGTGTAAAGTTAAAATCCGAAAGAGACGAAGATTTAGTCAATTTAGTTTGTCGGCTTGAGAAGCAGTAGATCAGACTGACCTTGGTTTGATTTGCTGCTTTGGAGGCCAGAGGAGAGATCTAATAATAAAGAGGATGTGTCATGGCCCATGCTATCACAAGGTAAGTTGTTCATCTCTTGTAATAGCAAAAAAAAGTAATAAAAACAATTAAAGGTACTGTTTCAAAAAATAAGTAAATATAAAGTAAATAAATAAATAAATAAATAATACAATTAAAAAAAAAAGCCTTTAAAGCACCCCTGTTTCCTGTGCTCATGCGCAAAGGTAAACGCATGCGTCAGATCCGCATGAATATGAACATGCTCCTCTTAGAGGGGCTTAGGAGGAGTTCCAGGCTGAGGCCTTTCACATTCCTCTTCACCTGTTGAGCTACTGGTTTGAAGTGTCTCCCATCCCTTTAACCTGAAAAGACTGTAAGACTGTATAGTACTCTAGACAATCAGAGTAACAGGTCTCTCGCAAGATCAAAAGTTTTAACCTGTTAAACATAACAGTAGATGCCTTACCATACACCCTGGGTGGCTCTGCTGGCATTACAGATGTTTCAGTCAGGAGGACCACTTGTTTTGTAGTAGCTCCCCTGAATAGTAGTGTAGAAATACCATTGCCCACTCTCATCAAGTGCAGCCAGATTTCAGCTAGCAGAAAGGAGATCCCTATTCCTGCAGCCGCCTTCCACCACTCTCACTAGAGAGGCATAGTTGACCACATACCAACAATTGACAGAAATGCTGATATTCTCTTGCTTCTCAGTGGAGATATTCCAAGGGTACACAAGGCTCACCAACAAATCAACGGGCTACATGATGCACCATGTGCCCAACACCTAGACCCAGGCTGGGTCATCATAGGCAACGTCTCAGTTCTTCACACAAGGTGATAACAAGGCCCTAGACCACCGTGTTCAATGTAACAGCTAAAGACAATGAGCTGGCAGCCACAATAGAAGACGAACCGTTCCTAAAAACTATGAGTAAGGAGTTCTATCAGGACAATTCCAATAGCTGGGTGGCACCACTACCATTTTGTGCTTCAAGAAAGAAGCTACCAAGTAATGTTCAGTATGCAGAAGCGCAATTTATGTAAATTTATGCAGAAGCTGTATGCTGGTGCACCATCCTCGCAAGCCAGGATGGCATTCAACTCAAGTGCTTGATATGAAAGTGTTTCCCTCAATGATGTCTTTCTCACGGGACCTAATCTGAACAACAACTTTATAGGAGTTTTGCATCGCTTCAGATACAAACCGGTTGCTGTTATGGCCAATATTCAGCAAATGCTGTTATGGCTGACATTCAGCAAAAGTTCCACTGTTTCACCATTCAAGAATACAGCAGAAACTTCCCCAGGTTCTGAATTGCAACAACAATGTCAGTGATCAAGTCATAGACCAGAAATTCTCAACCTTTCAGGGTGCCCTTAAAAAGTGTTTTCAGTCATGAGGCACCCCAGTCTAAGGCTTGGCCCACATTACTGCATTCCTGACATGCAGACAAATGCACTGCTCTTTAGCAGATGCGCAGGGTGGTGTAGATAGAGTAAGTTGGGCGCAAGACACTTTGAGAATGCAAAAAAAGATTTATTGACTCTTAAAAGAACTGGGGAAAGAGGGTTAGGGACTAATCACCCTTAGGCAGATGCAAAATGCTTGGCAGACTCAGAGACAAAAATAGGAATAGAAGAACAGCTATACAGTTCAAAGGCCTTTAAGCTGAATTGCAGCAAACTGTATCTGTAGACCGCTGTCTCCTAAAGCAACTGAACTTGTAACTTCAACTTCAATGCAGATCACAACTCACAGTACACCCGTTGTAGATCCTCTCACTGAGCTCCAAGTTTCTCACTAGAATCTTCAGATCCCAGCCGCCACTGGATCCCTTGAGCTTCTCCACAACTTACCCACTGTGGCTTCCAAGTGTCACCCACACTGTTCCGCTTGCCTCTGGCGACAGTGGTTGTCTCTGAAGGCAACCGCTTTCCTTCACCTGTGGCAATTACTTGGTTCTCTGACGGCAGAACCCCTGCAACTTGGTTGGGCTCCAAGACTGAAGCCCTAACCCCATGCTGCCGGGAGATTTTCAACACATGTCCACCCAGACAGCTGTCCAGGTGGCACAGAATCCCAATCACCTGACTCCTCCCGAATAAATGGGCTCTCCCAGCAGGCCCAGGGCAAAGAAATCTCTGCCAATTGGCTGAGATAACCCATCCAGGACGGACGACCCCATCCCAATTCACACTGATTCTACATTTGAACTGTACTTCTATGCCAAATGAAGAGGATTCATCTTCTATCTATACCAACAACTTGATTCAAAGGGAGGTAAGAAGGACTGGTGCATGTTGCTGCCTTCCCCTCTGAAGAACTTGATTCAAAGAGAGGTAAGAACAGATGCATGTTGCCTCCTTCCCCATGAAAGCTCTTGATTCAAAGGGAGGTAAAAAGGACTGGGGCATGTCGCTGCCTTCCTGTGACATCTTATGCTCCGTACACACGGTCGGATTTTCCGATGGAAAATGTCCGATCGGAGCGTGTTGTCGGAAATTCCGACCGTGTGTGGGCTCCATCGGACATTTTCCATCGGATTTTCCGACACACAAAGTTGGAGAGCAGGAGATAAAATTTTCCGACAACAAAATCCGTTGTCGGAAATTCCGATCGTGTGTACACAAATCCGACGGACAAAGTGCCACGCATGCTCAGAATAAATAAAGAGATGAAAGCTATTGGCCACTGCCCCGTTTATAGTCCCGACGTACGTGTTTTACATCACCGCATTCAGAACGATCAGATTTTCCGACAACTTTGTGTGACCGTGTGTATGCAAGACAAGTTTGAGCCAACATCCGTCGGAAAAAATCCTAGGATTTTTTTGTCGGAATGTCCGAACAAAGTCCGACCGTGTGTACGGGGCATTACAGACACCAGTAATGACAAGTTTTACAGTATGTTAATGTTTGCATTACTATTCCCTTTTTCTCCCCTTTCTTCTCTTTCAGGTGTTCCTGGAATAGAGTCTTCACCTAATGTTTAGACTTGATTCGCAATTGTTTAATATTTGAAATCATAGATTTCGAAGGGGAGCATCGTGTTACATATGCATTGTTTGGTTGCCATTAAATAATTTTGTCCCTTCCTCCCTCCGCAAGCTACGAAATGCTCTGTATAGCTTGTCCCATCCTCTTTTTAGTGTCTTTATTTTATTTCCTGGGGATATGTCTATCTTATGTACATCTGTGAGAATCTGCACACGTTTTCAATTAAAGCTTTCTACGATCTGCAAGATGTAATTTGGATCAAGTCACTGTGTGGCAATTCTACTAAGACCGTAATTTACAACTATCTTGCCATAACTGGATCAATTATAGAGATCACACTTGCAGTGCTTGGATTGGAGAGGCAAAACAGCCTCAGTGTCAGCGACATGATGGACTACTGAGTAAGCAACTTAAATAAAAAATATTGGCTAACAGAATTTAAATTAAAGAAATATCTGTGCAAAAAGGGGAGCAATGGGCGCAAAGAGGAGGAAACTCAAAGAAGAGATTGAAAAAATGGTCAAAACCTTATAAAATAGGTAAGTATATACTGTACATCTTTTTACACAAACTAGTAAGCATAGATGTTAGGAAGGGGAGGGGGCATTATTAAGTGATTGTAAAGGTAAACATTTTTTTTCTAAATAACAAACATGTCTATACAAACCACCTCTTTTTGGGTCCCTCGCCGGCCCCTGGCCCCTCTCCTCTGTCCAGTGTCCCCATGGGAAGCCGCTTCCCATGGTGGCACTTGTGCGTGCTCGCACCCAAGCCCTGCTGCTGCGTCCATTGATTCGGCCCTGCTCCCTTGTCACTGGCTTTGATTGACAGCACTGGGAGCCAATGGCTCCCGGTGCCCCAGCAAAGCCAGCGAGACCCAGACTTGAGAGGAGAGAAGAGCTGCAGATGTGCAATGGTGCTGGATTAAATGAAGGCTCAGGTAAGTACAAGTGGGGGGGTGAGGGGGGATGCCGATACCTAAACATTTTTTACCTTAATGCAAAATTCTTTTGGCTTTACAAGGCTAGTTAGATTTAGGCTATTAAAAAATTTTGGTTGGATATCAATACTCACTATTAGTAAACATAACACTGGGTGTTCAATATACCTGTGTGATGTCCCAAAATTTGCAGGCTCACCAATAATAATAAGTGCAGTCTCTGTGCCTAAAATACTATATAGAGTAAAAAAATTTCAGGGGAAAGAGTCCCACTGAGAAGAGACACAGGCAGACCATGCTGCTTAATCAGGGATAAATTTTATTAGTGTAAAATTATATAAGTGACACTATATAAGTGTCAAGTCCTCTGGGCCACCATCCGCTTGTATCATCCAAAGTAGTCACCGCTGGTTTCAGGCAATCAACTGCACATGCGCAGGCATGATGAAATACGTCATCCACGACGCATAGAGCGTCTCTGTCGTGATGCCAAATTCGACATGTTTCACCAGGGACTCTGGTTTTTTCAACCGCCTGAAGCCAGCGGTGACTACTTTGGCTGATACAAGTGGATGGTGGCCAGAGGACTTGACACTTATATAGTGCTGACAGCAAACTGCTCACTGGAGCCCCACGGACCCCGCTCAACAAACGGAGCATACAGGATGGCACATACAGCCCCCCGGACCAGAGAAAGATAGTACAGGACTGTAATTATATCGCTCCATGAATGGTCGGGTGAGTGGACCATAGGTCCTTTAACTGCATCCTTTTAATTTGCATCCTGCTTTTTATTACTTCTCAGCCAGTATTAGCCAACTTCATAAACAACGTCATTGAACTATTGTTTTTCCAATAGTTAAAACCTGTGAATACATGCAATTCCATTCTGGGAAACTGTATTTCTGTGTCTTTGGACTGGATACTAACTGTGGACTATAATCATCTCTCCACACTGACAGCTATGTCTTGTTACAACTCTGATTAAGGCTGTCTCTGTGGGACTAGACACTTGACTCAATCAACTACCCTCTAAACAGGGGTCTTTTGTTAAAAGGGTTTCTATTTAAATACAGTGACTGGACGGACTTTGTTATGTATGGTGCATGTCACTGAAACCATTAGTCTGATCCACAAATATTACTTAATCCCATTAACAATAGCCTTGTTACAGGTGTGTGCATGCATGGTTGAAGCGTGATGCAGCTGCTCTTAAACAGACAACGTTGTCTATTTTTAATATGATCTTGGTGTTGGTGGTGGGTACCTGGTCTTGGCCCCTTTTGTATTAAATATATTTTTCTAATAAAATGTATCCCTTATTAAAGCAGCATGGTCCGCCTGTGTCTCTTCTCAGTGGGACCCTTTCCCCTGAATTTTTTTTTCTCTCATTAGATTTAGGCTAGAATGTAACAGAAAAAGAAAAAGGGACCAGTGTGGCCCCAAGATTGCCAACAAAGGGAGAAGCTACCACGTAGTGAGATCAAAACTATACAACAAACTTTATTGAAAAATTGCATAAAAACAAAAAGGTAAAGGATCCCACGTATGTGGAACTGATCCATACAGGTGGGATCCGTTCCTCCACAATATCAGGTGACTATAGAAAATGTGTACATAAAAGTAACTAACTGTAACGAGGCCCTGCTCGCTCGGTTCCACTCTCCCGACACTGCTATAGAATCAGATTGCAGATCGCAACATCTGATTGTTCGGTCATCCAATGCTCCGGGATTAGAACTACAGCTATGTGCCATTCTAACCCAGTCGTGATAGCTCAGAACAAACACCAGGCAGGCTGTATGTAAGTTCAAACAGGAAATCTCTTTTATTGAAAAATACAGGCTCTTTTATACACTAAAAGTGGAGGTGCATACCTTCGGCTCACATTACTCTGAACATACACCTGTGACCAGAAACCTAATTAACATGGGCTAATTAACTAATTCCTTTAGACAGCCTAGATGACTCAGACATGACCTTTAGGCCAGACTGGCCGTCTTGTAGCTCAGAAAACCCAATCAACATTATCACAATAGCAGAGTTAATTAACACAAACAACAATGGGGATCTAATGACTCTTAGATCCCATACTAGAGACTTATTTACAATACACATTCTAGCAGGCAACAGACAGGTGGCTGAAATTTACATCAGCATCTCCTAACAGTATTTGTCCAAGCATTATGAATCAGTCACTATTCCTAATATGGCAAATCCAGGGTCCCCAGAGTCTGTGTTCCCTGGGGGACCAGGACCCGAATCCACAGTAATACCACCTCAAGGGTCCCCAGGCATACAGCTCACAAAGAGCACCGTTCCCCCAAATGCCAGGGCCCACGATCGATCGGCAAGAGGCTAGCATTCAGTCCCCTCCAAAAGTCTCTCTCCCGGCTAGGTCTGTCACATTTCTCCCCTTTCGGAAGGAGACTAACACAGGAGGAGAACCCAGACGGGTTGACTCCGAAGTTAGTCAGTAGTTCCAGTCCTCTAATGCCTGTACCCACACAGCACCCCAAACAAATTGTTCAAAACAAAGCAATACTCACCCAGCCAACCTCTGCCTCTCTCAGAGAACATATCTGCCGCTGGGGAGAGGCCTGGACTGGCCCTTCTCCCTGGAGTCCTTTCTGCTGCTGGAGAGAAGACAGGGTGTCTGGGCTCACTCCATCATGCTGTTGGCGATCTGGGCCGACTGTCCAGCATCCCTGGGGTATACAGGTGGAGACTGAAGTCCCATCCACCTTCACAGGAAATCCATCCTTTGTTAGTTGAGGGCAGAGTCCAGCAGTACTCGGCCCTGTTGCCAGCCCTTCTGCTGGAAACCCCACACCATCTGCTCCGGCTAACTGTTGGGGAGGGAGGCCGACTGCCCCGCCTCCCTGGAACTCTGTAGTTGTTGCCGGTGCTGGGCAGAGGTTGGTAGCACTCTGCCCTGTTGCCAGCACTTCTGCTGGGGACTCCGCATCCTCCGCTCCAGCTAACCATTGGGGCAGGAGGCTGGCTTCCTCCACTCCCAAACTGTGTAGCTGCCCATTGGGGAGGTGAGCCGGCTGCTTCCTTTTCCATTCCCTCATCTGGATGTTGGGACGATATGTCTGTGGTACTGTCTCCCAGGTGCACGGATATTTGCTGGGGAGGAAAGACCACTTCCTCCACCCTGGCCAACTGTTGGGGAGGGACGACAAACACCTCCTATCCCTTCTCCCCCTGTATCCTGATCTGCTGCTGGGAAGTGACCACCTCCTTCTCACCCTGAGCCTCTGGAACTGCCGCAGGTGTAGGGCAGAGATCTTGGACCCTCTGTCCGGTTGCCAGCGCTTCAGCTGGGGAAGTTCCTTGTAACTTCACAGATACTTCTGTTGGTGCTGGGCAGAGCACAGTGATGTTTGGCCCTAATAACAGCTCTTCTTCTGCTGGAGGCTCACCAGGTTGTTCTTCCTCAGCAGAAAGGTCTATCAAATCCCCTGTCTCTGCAACTGGTGTCTGGGGATAAAGGTTCACTATCTCCTCTCCGTGGAACCCAGAAGATGCTATCAGTGCTGGGCAGAGGTTAGCAGAGCTCTGCCCTGTTGTCAGCACTTCAGGTTTGGGGACGGCAATCTTCAGATTTTCCACTGCCGATTCTCTGGCATTCTGCTGGACAGGCACATTCCTCCATCCAAGATCCCCCCATGCAGAAACAGGATCATCAAGGTCAGTCAGCACTTGCTGCATCCGCCATAAGACCTCCGCCTCCATAGCTGCGGGGGCAGGTTAGCAAAGAACACTGTTACTCTGCCACATTGTCAACTCTTCAGCCAGGATTTCAGAGTTGTCAACTGGTATTTCCTGATAGTCCCAGGAAAGGGAGCCCCACCCTGCTGCTGAGCAGAGTCTAGCAGCTGTCTGTAAGCCATCTCAAGCTCCCATTCCTGAACGGCCAGAAACTCCAAATCTTCCTGTGCCCAGTGCACTTCCGAGACATTCAGTCTTCGCTCTCTGTGCTCCATTATTTCCTCCAAACGCCACTCCCGATCACTCCCAAAGTCAGGGTCCCCGGACAGCCTCCAGTATAACAATCCCAGGCCATCGTAGTCAAAGCCTTCCATGGGGCTGTCATCCGCTGTCCATGGGCACACTTGGGCTACATACCACCGGAGGGCTCTGTAGCACTTGTCCAACCGCATTTCTGCCTGGATCAGCCTGCTTAACTCGGCTGTCCACTCCTGGTTCGGCTGTTCCCCCAATAACAGCATTCGCACTTCATACTGTGACCAGTACCTTACATGGATGGGGGGGGAGAACTTTTCCCTGGTTTCGCTGCTCACGGGCTAGCGCTTCCTTCCAGAATTTGCAGCGGATAGAATCAAACCATCCTAGCAGGACCTGCTCTGATACTGGTCCTCTGTGCTGTATCTGCATCTCTCGCAAACTCCTTCTGAATTCCTCTTCCATGGTGGCTGGTATCTGTACCTCTCCTCTCCTGCTATCTGGACCTTGGATCCAGGTGATGGTTTGGATTTGTTCATGGCAAGGAAGCACGATCCCACCATTCCCTCCATGGCTCTCAAGTAAGTCTTTCAGCGTGGCTCTCCTGCAGGCTGGTTTGGAGTGTCCCAGTAACTGGAGAGCAAATCCCACGGCTGCCAACCAATGTAACGAGCCCCTGCTCGCTCGGTTCCACTTTCCCGACACTCCTCTGCTGCTATAGAATCAGATTGCAGATCGCAACATCTGATTGTTCGGTCATCCAATGCTCCGGGATTAGAACTACAGCTATGTGCTGTTCTAACCCAGTTGTGATAGCTCAGAACAAAACAGGCAGGCTGTATGTAAGTTCAAACAGGAAATCTCTTTTATTGAAAAATACAGGCTCTTTTATACACTAAAAGTGGAGGTGCATACCTCCGGCTCATATTACTCTGAACATACACCTGTGACCAGAAACCTAATTAACATGGGCTAATTAACTAATCCCTTTAGACAGCCTAGAAGACTCAGACATGACCTTTAGGCCAGACTGGCCGTCTTGTAGCTCAGAAAACCCAATCAACATTATCACAATAGCAGAGTTAATTAACACAAACAACAATGGGGATCTAATGACTCTTAGATCCCATACTAGAGACTTATTTACAATACACATTCTAGCAGGCAACAGACAGACAGGTGGGTAGAATTTACATCAGTATCTCCTAACAGTATTTGTCCAAGCATTATGAATCAGCCCCAGAGTCTGTGTGTCCTGGGGGACCCGAATCCACAGTAATACCACCTCAAGGGTCCCCAGGCATACAGCTCACAAAGAGCACCGTTCCTCCAAATGCCAGGGCCCACGATCAATCGGCAAGAGACTAGCATTCAGTTACCTCCAAAAGTCTCTCTCCTGGCTAGGTCTGTCACACCAACGTTGATTAAAAATAGACACTGGTGGGTCAACCCACCCCCTAGTCCCTGAGCAGAATGTACTAATGGATGTGGTGAATCCAATGCTGAACTACATATGATGATTGTGACAGACTCACCCAGGATAGAGGCTGTTGGAGGGGACTGAATGCAAGCCTCTTGCCGACCGATTATGGGCCCTGGCATTTGGGGGAACGGTGCTCTTTGTGAGCTGTATGTCTGGGGACTCTTGAGGTGGTATTACTGTGGATTCAAGTCCTGGTCCCCCAGGACACACAGACTCTGGGGACCCTGTGTATGCCATATGGGAAATGGTGACTTGGAGGGTATGTCTTGGATTGCTTAAAATGGGACAGTAATATTTATCCCCAATATCTCCAAGGATATATATGTAAAGACTATTATTGGTTTGTTTGATTCTGAACTCAACATGTTAATTGAGCGAGCTGATCACATTAGCCTCCAGGACTGGCTAGGAGACGAACAGTTTACTCCTACTATAAGTGTTGATGACTAGGCTGAGGAGGGGGGAGAACACTGTTTGTATTGTTAATTGTAATTAGCTCCTGCTATTGTGAAAATGTCCTGTGGTTGTACTTATGATAATGTATAATGTACTGTGTGAAGCTCGGTGACCACAAGTCTGGGCAAAAGGTCATGTTAGTAAACTAGCTCATGTTAATTAGGTTACAGGTGTATTGTTAGAGTAATATGAGCAGGAGGTCTGCACCTCCTCTTTTACTGTATAAAAGAGCCTGTATTCCTGTCAATAAAGAGAGATTCCTGGTTGAACTTACATACAGCCTGCCTGGTGTTGGTCTGAGCTACACAACTGGATTAGAACGGCACATAGCTGTAGTTCTAGTCCCGGAGCATCGGATGACCGAACCATCAGACGTTGCAATCTGATTCAATAGCAGCAGAGGAGTGTCGGGAGAGTGGAACCGAGCGAGCAGGGGCTCGTTAGCTATGTCTTGTTAGAACTCTGATTAAGGCTGTCTCTGTGGGACTAGCAACTTGACTCAATCAACTACCCTCTAAACAGGGGTCTTTTGTTAAAAGGGTTTCTATTTAAATACAGTGACTGGGCAGACTTTGTTATGTATGGTACATGTCACTGAAATCATTAGTCTGATCCACAAATATTACTTAATCCCATTAACAATAGCCTTGTTACAGGTGTGTGCATGTGTCAGAAGAAGCCTTCGTTCCGGTCCGGTAGTTTCTCACGCATTCCCGGCAGAACGGCGTTTCGGCGCATGCGTGTTCGCGGCTCGGCGCTACGGCGTTCGCACACGCATTGGTGCACACCCAACGTGATTCCCTGGGCAGCCTATAAAAGGCACTCAGAGAAACGAACGAGTTGCTGGTTTGTCTCAGCTTACTGTGTTACCTGAATCTGTATCCTGTATCTCTGCTTGACTACCCGTTGTGACCCGGATTTGCCTTTGGACTTCTCTTTGCCTCTCTCCTGGACCTGACCTCGGCCTGTTTATCGGATTCCCACCAATCTCCTGTGTTTGACCCTCGGCCTGTTACCTGGACTATCTCCTGTCTCCTAGCCTGACCTTACTGCTTGTACCTGGACTCTTCTTATCTTGTCATCCTACCTTGCAGATCCTGCAGTGCCATAGCACCTTCCCGGTGTTTGATCCTCAGCCTGGTTCTGGACTTTCCACCTGTGGTCTCCAGCTGCACCTTGCCTACCAGTTCCTGCACAGTGGCTCTTCTCTGCCAAAGATTCCACAAGCAAGTCAACCACAGTCCATTGGGGAGCCTGTGCCTCTTTGTGCCGTTCCCTCCCTGTACCAACTCCAGGGGGCGGACTGCGCTTAGTCGCAAAGGCGTAACCGCTCTCGGCATCTCGGCCTCGGTGAGTACTACCGTGTGACAGTACAAACCAGCCATGTCAGAGGCCGACAGAGCGCGTTCCCCACTGGAGATCCTGTGTCAGCAGGTCTCGGCTCTCACTGAGGCCGTCCAAAAGTTGCAAGACGGCTACGCCCAAGTTGACAGCCGCCTTCAACAACTTTCCGGACCATCTCCAGCTTCTGCCGCAGCTTCTGTACCTCCCAGTGGAGGTTCTTCTTCTCAGTTACCAAATTAATCCCACTGTGGTCATGGCCGCTCCAGAACCCAGGGTTCCCACACCAGAGCGATTCTCCGGCAATCGTAAAAAGTTCAGGGCTTTTAAAAATGCTTGCTCCCTGCGCCGACCCCCAGCGCACGGCCACGGCCGAAGCCTTATTGCATAACCTAAGCCAAGGGCGAAGACCTGTAGAGGACTATATCGTAGAGTTTCGAAAGTGTTCAGCTGATACTGGCTGGAATGAACCTGCCCTCAAATACCAGTTCCGTCAAGGGCTGTCTGAAGCATTGAAGGATGAGCTGGCCAGGATTGAGACCCCTGATCCCCTAGAAGACCTCATCCAAATCACCACTAAACTGGATTGTCGCATGCGTGAGTGACGTGCAGAGCGCTTCCAGACTCCTCGCCCTACCTGGATGATGCCTAAACCGACTCCTATCCATCCACCTTACACGGCTCCACCAGTCCCTACCACTCCTGAAGCTGAGCCGATGCAGCTTGGTCTAGTCCGTGCCCCACTTACTTCAGAGGAGAGACTACGTAGGCGCCAAGGCAATCTGTGCCTTTATTGTGGGGGTTCTGGACATTTCCTCCGTTCCTGTCCCGTGAGACCCAGTAAGTCCTACCAACGGTCTGCTATTAACCAACAAGTTTCCGGTTCTTCTCAGTCTTATGTTACTCTTTTTGTTTCCCTACAGCTTCCGGAAAAGGAGGTTCACCTACCCGCTATAGTTGACTCCGGAGCATGTAGCTGCTTTTTGCACTAGCCGCCAGCTTGCACGTTCCTTTAACCACTAAGAACCAAAGTCTACAGATCCACCTAGCCGATGAGTCTCTGCCTCGCTCTGGGCCTGTCACTCAGGAAACCAGACCCATCCTCACCACCACTGATACAGGCCACCAAGAATACCTACGCTTTGATATTATCTCTTCTCCAATGTTCCCCATTATCTTGGGACTCCCATGGCTTCAAGCCCATGAACCACAGATCAATTGGAACAAAAAAGAAGTCTCTTTTTCATCCCAATATTGCTCCAGACATTGCCTTCTCTCTGCCCCAGCCGTTGTTTCTACCATTGCAACCACATCCGATAGTCTGCAACATGTACCCACAAGCTACCTGGAATTCAGAGATGTATTTGATAAACAACAAGCTGACTGTCTACCACCCCATCGGCCTTATGATTGCCCCATAGATCTTTTGCCGGGCGCTGAAATCCCTTTTGGTCGCATTTTTCCTTTGTCCGAAACAGAATTAAAGGCCCTCAAAACATACATTGATGAAAATCTTGCAAAAGGGTTCATTCGCTCCTCCTCATCGCCGGCCAGAACTGGTATTTTCTTTGTGGGGAAAAAAGATGGATCCCTCCGACCTTGCATTGATTACAGGGAATTAAATAAAATCACCATCAAGAATCGGTACCCGCTTCCTCTCATCCCGGAATTATTCCAACGTTTCAGATCCGCCCGCATCTTTTCCTTACTGGACTTGCGTGGCGCATACAATCTTATCCGGATCCGAGCGGGCGATGAATGGTAGACTGCCTTTAGATCCAGGTTTGGACACTATGAATACCTGGTAATGCCATTTGGACTTAGCAATGCCCCGGCCACTTTCCAACACCTTGTGAACGATATCTTTCGCGAATATCTTGACAACTTCCTAGTAGTCTACCTAGATGACATTCTCATTTTCTCAGCTACCCTGGAACTTCATCGGGCACATGTCAAACTGGTTCTCTCGATCCTTAGAAAACATAAACTATACCTTAAGGCGGAGAAATGCGAATTCGAAAAGACCACAGTGCAATTTTTAGGATTCATAATCTCAATTGACGGTGTCGCAATGGACCCCCAGAAGGTCAAAGCAATCCAAGAATGGCCGGCTCCTGTGGATAGAAAAGGGTTACAACGGTTCTTAGGTTTCTCAAACTTTTACCGAAGATTTATTGTAGGATTCTCAGCTATCGTAGCTCCCATCACTCAACTTACACGCCAGCATAATCGTTTTAAATGGACTTTGGAGGCTCAGGAAGCGTTCTTAAAATTGAAAGCACTATTCTCGTCTGCACCAGTCTTCGACACCCGGATCCAGCCTTGCCTTTCATTCTGAAAGTCGATGCCTCAGAAACTGCTACTGGTGCTATTCTCTCACAAAGACAAGAGCCCAAGGCTCTACTGCATCCCGTGGCTTTTGCGTCCCGGAAATTAAGCATCCCCGAAAGAAACTATGATGTCGGCGATAGAGAGTTATTGTCCATCAAATTCGCCTTGGAGGAGTGGAGGTATCTGCTTGAAGGGGCGTCCAATCCTATCATGATATTTACTGACCACAAGACCCTGGAATACCTGCAAACAGCTAAACGTCTAAGACCCAGGCAAGCCTGATGGGCCCTTTTCTTTTCCCGATTTAACTTCCACATCTCTTATAGACCAGGGTCAAAGAACGGAAAAGCGGACGCACTCTCAAGGATGTTCCATGAAACTTCTCAGGAAACAGAGCCAAGCACCATCCTGTCTCTGCAAAATTTCCTCCTGGTTACTCAAGGGGACCTAATGTCCGCAAGTAAATCTGCATCCGCTCAATGCTCGGAACCCCACGTATCTTCTATGGAGAAACGCAATGATCTATTTTGGTCTCATGGAAAAATCTTCGTCCCGCTGGAATCTAGGCTCCTAACCTTACAGTCCTTTCATGACCACAAGCTAGCAGGCCATTTTGGGTCACAAAAAACCATGGAACTGATCTCACATTCCTTCTGGTGGCCAGGCTGGAGACAAGACTGCAAGAACTATGTTTCATCCTGCATTCCTTGCCAGCGCAGCAAGGGCTCAAATACAAAGTCGTGGGGCCTGCTTAAACCCTTGTCCATCCCTGAACGCCCATGGGCAGAAATCTCCATGGACTTTATTGTGGATTTGCCTCCATCAGGGGGGTTCACAACTATCTTTGTCATAGTTGATCAACTTTCAAAGATGGCACACTTCCTGCCCATGGTGGGTACTCCCTCTGCCTCCGCTACTGCTAACATGTTTTTTAAGGAAATTATCAGGCTTCATGGTACCCCGGTGAGCATCACCTCTGACAGAGGGGTTCAATTCACTTCAAAATTTTGGAGAGAATTATGCAAGACCTTGGAAATAAAGATTTGTCTGTCCTCCGCTTATCATCCTCAAAGTAACGGCCAGACGGTGAGGACAAACCAAACCCTGGAACAATACCTCCGATGCCTCTGTTCCGATTCCCAGGATGAATGGTCCTCCCTCCTGCCATATGCGGAATTTGCATATAACAACTCCATCCATTCCGCTACCAACCAGACACCTTTCTGGTCTAATTTTGGATTCCACCCTTCCTTCCTCCCAGTTTCCATCCCGAATTATCGGTCCCTGCTGTGCAGGACCGAGTAAACTCTATCCAGTCAAATTTCCAAAGGATCAAAGCAGCAATGCAAAAAGCTCAGGATGACTATCAAAAGTACTACAACAGGGGAAGGAAGGAGAAACCGGCCTTTAAAGTAGGCGAAGAAGTGTGGCTATCAACTATCCATCTCAGACTGCCAATTCCCTCCTGGAAACTGGGACCCAAGTTTATAGGTCCTTTTAAAATAAAAAGGGTAATCAACCCAGTGGCTTTTGAATTAGCTCTACCTGATGCTTACAAGGTGCATCCAGTGTTCCATGCATCCCTCTTAAAACCTATTGTTCCCAGCCCTTTTTCTGACAGAGAGGAACCTCCACCGCCACCGGTCCTAATCGACGGAGAAGACGAGTTTGAGGAAGAAAAAATTCTAAATTGCAGAAAAAATGGTAGACAACTTAAGTACTTGATCAAATGGAAGGGGTATCCTCCTGAGGATAACTCCTGGGAACCAGCCAGGAATCTACATGCTCCACGGCTTCTCCAGGCATTTCACCGAGAGCATCCAGAACTGATGTCAACCTTGGGTGTCCAGAGGCCACCCCTCGGGGGGGCACTGTCAGAAGAAGCCTTTGTTCCGGTCCGGTCGTTTCTCACGCATTCCCGGCGGAACGGCGTTTCGGCGCATGCACGTTCGCGGCTCGGCGCTACGGCGTTCGCACACGCGCATTGGTGCACACCCAACGTGATTTCCTGGGCAGCCTATAAAAGGCACTCAGAGAAACGAACGAGTTGCTGGTTTGTCTCAGCTTCCTGTGTTACCTGAACCTTTATCCTGTATCTCTGCTTGACTACCCGTTGTGACCCGGATTTGCCTTTGGACTTCTCTTTGCCTCTCTCCTGGACCTGACCTCGGCCTGTTTATCGGATTCCCACCAATCTCCTGTGTTTGACCCTTGGCCTGTTACCTGGACTATCTCCTGTCTCCTAGCCTGACCTTACTGCTTGTACCTGGACTCTTCTTATCTTGTCATCCTACCTTGCAGATCCTGCAGTGCCATAGCACCTTCCCAGTGTTTGATCCTCAGCCTGGTTCTGGACTTTCCGCCTGTGGTCTCCAGCTGCACCTTGCCTACCAGTCCCGGCACAGCGGCTCTTCTCTGCCAAAGACTCCACAAGCAAGTCAACCACAGTCCACTGGGGAGCCTGTGCCTCTTCGTGCCGTTCCCTCCCTGTACCAACTCCAGGTGGCGGACTGCGCTTAGTCGCAAAGGCGTAACCGCTCTCGGCATCTCGGCCTCGGTGAGTACTACCGTGTGACAGCATGCATGGTTGAAGCGTGATGCAGCTGCTCTTAAACAGACAATGTTGTCTATTTTTAATATGATCTTGGTGTTGGTGGTGGGTACCTGGTCTTGGCCCCTTTTGTATTAAATATATTATTCTAATAAAATGTATCCCTTATTAAGCAGCATGGTCCGCCTGTGTCTCTTCTCAGTGGGACCCTTTCCCCTGAAAATTTTTTTCTCTCATTAGATTTAGGCTAGAATGTAACAGAAAAAGAAAAAGGGACCAGTGTGGCCTAAAGATTGCCAACAAAGGGAGAAGCTACCACGTAGTGAGATCAAAACTATACAACAAACTTTATTGAAAAATTGCATAAAAACAAAAAGGTAAGGGATCCCACGTATGTGGAACTGATCCACACAGGTGGGATCCGTTCCTCCACAGTATCAGGTGACTATAGAAAATGTGTACATAAAAGTAACTAACGTTGATTAAAAATAGACACTGGTGGGTCAACCCACCCCCCGAGTCCCTGAGCAGAATGTACTAATGGATGTAGTGAATCCAATGCTGGACTACATATGATGATGTCCACTGGAAATAGCACAAACAGATTGAGGGATATTGTCGGATATTTCCTAATGATGAATGTGCCCGTGCCTGGGCTTGCATACATATATATGCCCACTGTGTGTCGTTAAATCGTACAAACGTGCTATGTATGGTTGCTGGTTATCCAGAGGACTCAAGCACAGTCCTGTCAATACAGTTATGTGGTTTGAATAGAAATGCCCGATATACCTGCCAGTATGGTTTTCAATATGTAGCAGTGTCCAACAGTATACACCAAGTTGATGTATACTGACCCAAACTCTAGCAATACTATAGGTATGCCCTGGCCGGAACTTCAATGAATATATGTGGACATGGTAGTCAGCTCAAGTAGGATGTATAGACTATAAAGCTTGTTTGAAATGATGGTTGAAGCACAGAAGCCATTACCCCAGCGTACACCTGTATTCCATACACTTATTTTTAGTATAGGTATAGTCTCTTGGGTCCCCAGGATGTCAGAAATGAAATGTGCAGAGTCTCATGCTTATGGCTGGCTCCCGAGATGAACGGATGGTCACTGCTGCAGTGCATCCGAGCTAGACAGCGCTGTTCGGCCAGGGGGTCTAAGCGTGAGGGGTAAGATGTATGAAGGTACAACAAGGGATCAATTTCAGTCCATAAGGTATTCTTACTTCTCCTTCAGCTTAACGTTGTGACCAACCGGTTCCCTCCGTACCTCCAGCATGTATGACTTTGGGACAAACTTGCATCCAAGTGCACGCCTTGCTTCTGATAGGGAGAGTCAGCTGTGCGTGCTAAGACTTCTGGGTAAGGTGTGCTTTTGGCTCTGTGAGTAAACGGCCAGTAGAGGGCACTGGTTCAAGCAACCATAGCGGCACTGCTGTCCGGAATGTCCATACAGAGGAAGGCCATTCTGTGAATAATGAGAGCTTGCTCTGGGACAGAAGGAGGGGGAGGGGGGACCCCCAGCGTCTATGGCATCAAATTGTCGACGCGTTTCCTGCTGCAAAACGAGCACTTCATCTGGACAATATGCTTAAGTGATTGCTATCTTTATATAGGGCTAGCCCCCCAATCAAATAATTCAATTGCACCTAAAAATCTTTACCGCCATTTTGTGGTAACAACATGAAATAACAGTTGAACAGTCCAAAGAATACACAGGCATAGACAATCCTAATGGTACCAGTCTAATATAAACATTACAAAAATAATAATGGTGACAGTCCCACTTAATACTCAACGGTAAGAGAGATCAATTAGTTCCAAAAGGAAAATAAGAGTCACATAATATAGTGACAGGAGGACTAAGAATGTTTCCACCATGACTGTTACTCTTCCCTATGGAAGAGGAAGGAAGAAGGGGGTAGGGGGAGGGAAAGGAGGGGGAAGTATGCATCAACTTGGTGTATACTGTTGGACACTGCTACATATTGAAAACCATACTGGCTGGTATATTGGGCATTTCTGTTCAAACCACATAACTGTATTGACAGGACTTGGACTGTGCTTGAGTCCTCTGGATAACCAGCAGCCATACATAGCACGTTTGTACGATTTAACGACACACAGTGGGCATATACATGTATGCACGCCCAGGCACGGGCACATTCATCATTAGGAAATATCCGACAATATCCCTCAATCTGTTTGTGCTATTTCCAGTGGACATCATCATATGTAGTCCAGCATTGGATTCACTACATCCATTAGTACATTCTGCTCAGGGACTCGGGGGGTGGGTTGACCCACCAGTGTCTATTTTTAATCAACGTTGGTTACTTTTAGGTACACATTTTCTATAGTCACCTAATATTGTGGAGGAACGGATCCCACCTGTGTGGATCAGTTCCACATACGTGGGATCCCTTACCTTTTGTTTTTATGCAATTTTTCAATAAAGTTTGTTGTATAGTTTTGATCTCACTACATGGTAGCTTCTCCCTTCGTTGGCAATCTTGGGGCCACACTGGTCCCTTTTCTTTTTCTGTTCCATTATTTTTTGTTACTTGGGAGGGAGCCCGTCATATTGACAAATCGTATAGATCTAACCTTATGTTACACTCTACATGAGTTGATTCGTATTAGGGGTGGTTTTTAGCACTATTTTTGTTTAGGCTGGAACGTAATTTTAAATGAAAATATACACATTTTTTGAAACAGATGGAGCTTTCTTTCAGTGGTATTTAAAGTGGTTGTAAAGCCTTTATCATACGATAATACAATCCCATCTGTTAAAAAAGGACATGTGACCCATTGCATGCGTTTTATAAAAAAGATGCCGATTTCTACCTTCTTTCAGAGCATCTCTCGGCACTCACGTGACTCCTCGTCTCTCTCCTGGGCTGATAACTGCAGCGGGAGGGCCAGAGAACTCCCACTAATGTCAGCCAGGAGGAGAGAAGGAGAGCGGTGAGGAGTCACGTGAGTGCCAGAAGGCGCTCTGAAAGAAGGCAGAAATTGGCATCTTTTTTTATAAAACACATGCAGTGGGCCACATGTCCTTATTTAACAGAGGGGATTGTGTGTTAGTATGATAGTTTTTATAGCAGCAGGAAGGGAAGGGGTGGGGAGCAGAGCGGCACTGTTACAAGCTAACAGGCAGAGAGGAGGGGGAGAGGAGGACAAAGGAGAGCTGCGGATGATGGAGGCACGTAAACTGACTACGGTGTCAGGGCTCAGCAGCCATGAAAAACCGTGGTCAGTTTGCAGGGGGGGGGGGGCAGGATCAGCCAGGTATTTCAGGTGATACAGGGGGCCAAATTACATAGCACATGCTTTAAGGGAACAGGGTCTTTTTTTTTAGGGTAACAAACACTTTAACTACCTTAAAACTGGGCACTCTGCCCCCTTCCTGCCCAGACCAATTTTCAGCTTTCATTTTGCATTTTGAATGCCAACACTGTACCCAAACAACATTTTTATCATTTTTTTCACCACAAATGGAGCTTTCTTTTGGTGGTATTTGATCACCACTTGGGTTTTTTATTTTTTGCACTACAAATATAAAAAGACCGAAAATGCTGAAACAAAAAAAGTTTTTCTATGTTTCTGTTACAAAACTTTGTAAATAATTATATTTTCTCCTTCACTTATGGGCACTTATCAGGCTGCACTGATGGGTACTGATGAGGCAGTACTGATTGGCACTGATGAGGCGGCACTGATGATAAGGCACTTATATGCAGCACTGATGGGCACTGATAGGCGGCAATGATAAGCAGCACTGATGGGAACTCATAGGCGGCACTGATAGGTGGCACTGGGCACTGATAGGTGGCACTGATAGGTGGCACTGTAATTTCCTGACTGCCTATGACATTTTTTTGACACAAGTTTTTGAAAAATGCAGAAAGAAAATAAAATTAATATTTGTACACTATGTTGTCCATTTTATAAGATCTTTCTCACACACAGTTTAGGTATACTTAGAATTTCACCCCAAAACACGTTCTGCTACTCCTCCTGAGTATGGGGATATCACATATGTGAGACCATTTCAATGTTTGGACTGATTATGTACCGGATAGAAAGCAATTTACTGTAATGCTCGCCTCTCTATGAGTGGTCAGAAATAGGAGTCCCCATTCCTATAAGCCAAACAAGTCTAACTAATTGGTATGTGGCTGCCCCAGAAATGCAATGTTCACTGGCCAGGAAATACAGAAGGCTGAAGAAAGACAGAACAAAAGAGTTCATGTGGTTCCAGGAGTGCACTTGTCCGCATAGGATGGCTGGGACTGGTGTCTTGAAGAAACATAATCAGCGTGACATGCAGATGTGTATGTTCAGGTGGTTGACAGGGACACTGTCAATAAACAGTCATAGGATCGGTCCAGGCAACCGACAGAAACGTGGTCAATAAACATGCCAGGGTCAGTACAAACGGCAGGCACAGGCAACACTGGAGTGGTGTGACAGAGATCAGGAACACTTTTGCTGGCTTAACTGGCTCTGGTGACACTATACCTATGTGGTGGAGATCAGGGACACTGTTGGCTGTACTGGTCTGGTGACATCAGGAACACTGTGATTTGTGTTTGATATTCAATTTTTCGTTATTGTGGTGATTGTGTGTATTCATTGTCTTTGTGTTTCTTTTTCAGGGACCACTGAAGAAGGCTGTAGAAAGTCAAACTGGTTGAATACTAATATATGTAGCACCCTGGGGTTTAGTCAGGGAGCTCCTCATAAATTTACTTGCCAGGAGTAGTTATCTTGGTCGATTGATAGAGATCTACTGATTTCTCCCTAAGTTTTGCCTTGTTGCACTTTTCTCTTTTACCACAAGAAGAGGGGAGCAAGGAAAGTGGGACTTTATATGCTTGGTCGTCCCCGTTGGGCTGTCCACCACGGCTCCCGGTTGGAGGTGTTCTCCAATGTTCTTGGCACCCCGTCACCACACCATTAACCAATGAACCTTAATTAGCAAGTACGCACTTTGGTGTTATTTGGGGTTCTACCTTACCCCTATCTACATCTACAATGTTGACTGATTATCTTGATATCATTTTCACTCTAGATTATCACGTGGCGTATCAGCCACGAAACGAGTAGAGCTACTTGATGCCGTGTTTCCATTTATCTATACTCAGATCTTCAAGCTACTATGCAGTTTCTACCTCTACAGGATCAGTGAGACCTTCAGGTCCTGCAGGCATTACCTCGCAATCATATTTTTATCCAACTTTGTCGTTGTTGAACTATGGAATTTTATTATGGTCTTATTTATACATTGTTGCCATTAATTTGTTTATTATTATCGTGTATAACCTTTTGCTATTGACATCAGTGGTTACATTTTGAGACAATTGTGTTATCATTATGGTTACTGTTGTTATTGTGTTTACCATTTACCCTGATATAAACATTGTATGTACAGTGGGGACGGAAAGTATTCAGACCCCCTTAAATTTTTCACTCTTTGTTATATTACAGCCATTTGCTAAAATCATTTAAATTCATTTTTTTCCTCATTAATGTACACACAGCACCCCACATTGACAGAAAAACACAGAATTGTTGACATTTTTGCAGATTTATTAAAAAAGAAAAACTGAAATATCACATGGTCCTAAGTATTCAGACCCTTTGCTCAGTATCTAGTAGAAGCACCCTTTTGATCTAATACAGCCATGAGTCTTTTTGGGAGAGATGCAACAAGTTTTTCACACTTGGATTTGGGGATCCTCTGCTATTCCTCCTTGCAGATCCTCTCCAGTTCTGTCAGGTTGGATGGTAAACGTTGGTGGACAGCCATTTTTAGGTCTCTCCAGAGATGCTCAATTGGGTTTAGGTCAGGGCGCTGGCTGGGCCATTCAAGAACAGTCACGGAGTTGTTGTGAAGCCACTCCTTCGTTATTTTAGCTGTGTGCTTAGGGTCAGTCTTGTTGGAAGGTAAACCTTCGGCCCAGGTCTGAGGTCCTGAGTACTCTGGAGAAGGTTTTCGTCCAGGATATCCCTGTACTTGGCCACATTCATCTTTCCCTCAATTGCAACCAGTCGTCCTGTCCCTGCAGCTGAAAAACACCCCCACAGCATGCTGCTGCCACCACCATGCTTTACTGTTGGGACTGTATTGGACAGGTGATGAGCAGTGCCTGGTTTTCTCTACACATACCGCTTAGAATTAAGGCCAAAAAGTTCTATCTTGGTCTCATCAGACCAAAAGAATCTTATTTCCCACCATCTTGGAGTCCTTCAGGTGTTTTTTTAGCAAACTCCATGCGGGCTTTCATGTGTCTTGCACTGAGGAGAGGCTTCTGTCGGGCCGCTCTGCCATAAAGCCCCGACTCGTGGAGGGCTGCAGTGATGGTTGACTTTCTACAACTTTCTCCCATCTCCTGACTGCATCTCTGGAGCTCAGCCACAGTGATCTTTGGGTTCTTCTTTACCTCCCTCACCAAGGCTCTTCTCCCCCGATAGCTCAGTTTGGCCGGACAGCCAGCTCTAGGAAGGGTTCTGGTTGTCCCAAACGTCCTCCATTTAAGGATTATGGAGGCCACTGTGCTCTTAGAAACCTTAAGTGCAGCAAAATTTTTTTGTAACCTTGGCCAGATCTGAGCCTTGCCACAATTCTGTCTCTGAGCTCTTCAGGCAGTTCCTTTGACCTCATGATTCTCATTTGCTCTGACATGCACTGTGAGCTGTAAGGTCTTATATAGACAGGTGTGTGGCTTTCCTAATCAAGTCCTATCAGTATAATTAAACACAGCTGGACTCAAAAGAAGGTGTAGAACCATCTCAAGGATGATCAGAAGAAATGGACAGCACTTGAGTTAAATATATGAGTGTCACAGCAAAGGGTCTGAATACTTAGGACCATGTGATATTTCAGTTTTTCTTTTTTAATAAATCTGCAAAAATGTCAACAATTCTGTGTTTTTCTGTCAATATGGGGTGCTGTGTGTAAATTAACGAGGAAAAAAAATTAACTTGATTTTAGCAAATGGCTGCAATATAACAAAGAGTGAAAAATTTAAGGGGGTCTGAATACTTTCCGTCCCCACTGTATATTTACAAATATTTTACATAAATAAAATTCCCTTTGTTCAGCTAAACTACCTTCTCGCTACCATGTGCTTCATATAAAGTCCCACTTTCCTTGCTCTCCTCTTCTTGATATAATGAGGATGGAAATACATGACCTTACCGGGTCATGATTTCATTTAAAGTCCCATAGGGATGGAAATACGTGACCTTACCAGGTCTTGGCTTCCTAAACTCCTCCTCTCTTTTTTTTCTTCTACCACTAGGTGGCCGGGTGCTTGGTGGTACTAGATATGAGAAGGGCAACCCAAGGTCAAGTTATGGGTATACAGGTTATCTCAGCCAATGGGCAGGGGTTTTCTTGAATCCCTTGGCCTGCTGGGAGAACCTATACATTCGGGTGAGGTCAAGTGATCTATGTTCTGTGCCACCCGGACTGCTGTCTGGGTGGACGTGTGTTGTATTGCCCGAGCTGCTAGGCCAGAGATTGGGCCTATCCCAAGCACATCTGGCTGCTAGGCTGTCTAAGGGCCTACCCAGAAGCAAGAGAGCAGCACAGGGTTGGGATTGCGGCTCGCAGTCCAACCAAAAGTGACGGTTCTGCCAGCCGGAGAACCTGTCAGTGGTCGGAGGTAGAAGGGAAGCTGTCGCCACAAAGGGGCCAACCACCTTTACCAGGGACCACAGTGAGTCACTGAAGCAAGTACCGGAACCACATTCTCACGAAAGGGCATGGTGGAGAATCGGGAAACTTCAGGCGGTGATCAAGTCAGGGACCCAACCCGTGGCGGAGATGCTTGCAGAGCAGCCTTGTGAGTCAAGTCAGGGATCCTGCTGGTTAGCAGGGGTGAAGCTTGAGAAGTATCTGGAGTGCCAAGCTAGGGACCCAGCAGGAAAGCGTGGGTGACGCTTGAGGGGATACTACCGCAAACCTTGGAGAAGTTCAAGGGATTCAGAGTTAGTGAATCAGCGGGTCTAGTGAGAGACCGGGAGCTCAGTGTTGAAGAACTACAAGAGGCAGTTGTAGTGAAGCTAAAAGGACTGTTACATTTGAGCTAGGAACTGTTAAAGACTGTTACCATAGGGGACAACATTCCTGCAAGTGCAGATGTGGCTTCTTGCTGCGGCCTTTCCCTGCACGGCTGTTCTCTTATTGAAGTCTCGGAGTCTGCCAACTGAATTTGCAACTACCTGAGGGTGTCCTGGCCCTAACCCTCTTTCCCCCAAAAATACAAAAAGGACTGTTAGGAGAAATAAAACCTCTTTTACATTCAAGAAGTGTCTGGCGCCCAATCACTTTGTCCATCTTGCACCCACCATACCTCACAACCCACCACTTACAGAAGGATGTCAGCTATCTTTGGCTTGGAAGGTTCTCATTGGACTGGACAGGGCAGGACACCTTGCTACATTTGGCGCCCAACGTGGGGCTAAGGCATTGTCCTTTCAGCAGTTGCCCATAGCAACTGGCTTCAGCTCCATCAGGATTTCGTCTGACTCTGTGGGAAGGTGGCAAGTAACATTTACCCTTCTTATAGACTGTGTTGTCGTGTGCACTATCAATGTGGGAAGAACCGACAAGATTCATCAGCCTGGTCTTTTGACACTTCCGCTAGCGCTGTGAGGGTTACTACAGACTCCAAAATGGACTCCATTACAGTTTTGGCACTCCGCAGCAAGAAGGAGGCGGTCACCACAGTTCCCAAAGAACTTTTGTACTAATCCATTGGCAGGGGGAGGAGCCCCTGCTCTGCAGAGGAGGATAAGGATTTGCTGCCACGTGTGTCTGATTGTGGGTTAGTAAAGAAGATGGGGCAGTTCTGGAGCACAATGGCGGATTGGACGATGTATCTTTCTGGTGTTGATCTTGACTGGAGTCAGTCGAAGGGTGTTGTGACTGACACCGGAGTGCGTTATACCAGAAGGTCAACTTGCCGTGTACACGGCCGGAGGCTACGAGGAGTTGGGACTGATCTGTGAAAGGTGTTCTGGTTCGACTCCGCAGCTGAGGCCTTGGATCAAATGAGGATGCTGTGGAAAGCACCTGTTGGAGGTTGTCTCTATGACCAAGCCTCCAAGGATTTTGCAAGTAGACCAAGACCGGGGGGGTTGCTGTCCCGGCTGGGAGTGATGTCCAGAGCTCATCAGTCATCACATCGCGTCGAGCAAGAAGCTGCCGACATTGCATTAATGACCACCCCAGGACCTGGTGCATTGGTCGTCCCTAGAGGCCGAGGTCGGGCCCCATCACTTGCTTTGATGTCTGAGCTACAGATTCAGGTTGTCACTTGCTGTGTCACTTGCCACGTCGCCTTGCCACCAGATGCAGATTGTCACCTGCTGTGTCCCAGCTTGAAGGCAGGCAGCAGAGAGATCTCTCTGCTGCCCGCGGCTGCACAGTGAGGGCAGGAGAGCAGTGATGCAGGGTGGGCAGTGAGAGATGATGTCATCTCTCTGCTCCCCCGCCCGCCCGATCACCTGCCAACTGGCCTGTTCAGCCGCTCACGCCAGCCTGCTAACTGATCTGCCGGCTCTCCCGCCAGCCCACTAACTGATCTGCCAGCTCACCCGCAGGCCCAGCTAACTGATCCACCCGCCTGCCTGTCACTAATTTCTCCGGGGGGGCAATTGCCCCATTGCCCCCCCCGCCCCTGGATCCACCTGCCAGCCACCCGCTCTCTTACCCGCCCGCTCACTGACCGAGCCACCCGCTCTCAGCCGCATTCTCGGAGGGGGCAATTGCCCTGTCTGGCGCTCTCTCCATTCCTCCTTCTCCGCATGCGCCTCCATAGCAAGCCGTTTTTTATGGGGGCACAGGTGTGGACACACTCCTGGGCTGTATAGGTCAATAGACACACACACGGCTTGGATCCCCCCCCCCCCACTCCCTCTTTACAGGATTTGATGGATAGCAGCAGGAGCCAATGGCTCCCACTGCTCTCAGCAAAGCCTGTGAGAGCGGGGAGAGAGGAGAGGAGACCTGCAGCCGGGCACAGCGCTGGATCAATAGAGGACTTAGGTATAAGTTAGGGGAGGGGGAGACAGGTAGGTAAAAGAAAAACCTTTAGAATTTAGAACCACTTTAGGATAGTAAAATAACCTTGTTATCTCCATTGTGTAGACATCCAAAAGCCCTGAGACTGATGCTGGGTGTTGCCATTTTGAATGTGATGTCAACAGACTCATAGCTGTTACTAAAGTGAAAATATTCCCCCTCACTCTTTCCCTTGCTGCTACATAAAGGTTATGAAGGGGGTGGAGGGGCTGGACCAGACCAGACAGTAATTAGTCAGTCCCAGAAAAAGGAAGGGCTAATACCAGAAAGGAGGAATAAGGCTTAGCTAGGGAATTGACTCAGTGGAGTGTCAATTCCCAGAAAGTACAGAGGCACATAACAATTCAATAATAAAGAAAAAAAACATTTATGGAATAAAAAAATGTTGCAAGTGTAGCAATAACTCACAGTGGAGTTGCTGATTTAAAGCGGGCTGTTTCAGTCACCTTTTTACCTGTAATTTCACCAATACCAGATTTAGAGTCCACATTGAACTTATCTAACAATGTAGGCACCAGTCACTTTAGTACTTTTCCAATGCTTTAATGGGAGATAACTGGAAGAAGTAGCAGGAAAGAGGTAGAAGAAGAGTTGCAGGGAAGTTCAAATACCTTTTCTTGGTGTAGCACTAAGGAATTGAAATCTCAGGGATGAATGTATCTTCGGTTCAGGATTAAATCTTTGCCCGCCTGGATAGGTCTCTCTCACTAACCTAGCAGTCGGTGCGCAGCACGAACAAAAAGTCTCTGCCACAGACTTGAGTAGAACAAAACTGTACGATCCTGTATGATCAGGATGTAGTAGCTTTCAGTGAACAGCAAACACAGTACTAGAACCTTTAAGCCGACCCAACAGTACTATGTGGTAGGTTAACTTAAGATGCGTCCTCCAATTGAGTCACCGGGCCCCTCTCTAGACCAGCGCTCCGCATGATCCTTCCATGACGGGTCCTCCCCTGGATTATTCTCAATTGTCCAGCTTCTTCCCGCAGGACAGACAGCACAGCACCATCTCCGCAGCAGTTGTAGTAGGCCCCAGACAGACTTCTGGGCCCACCCACACGCTGCAGCATCGCAGTCCTCCGGGCCGGAGGACCACGAGGTAGGACTCCTAGCACATACCTGTTGGCCAGGAGCGCCAGCAGGTAGAACGAAAGACCCAGAAATATGTCCCTTAAATACCCCCTCCCAGAATGCACCGCAGGGGACAACCACTGCCGAGTTACTTCTGAGAAAGAAGAGCACTCAATACACCTCAGTCTGTTGCTTTCCAGCTCCGGTCTGTAGTGACACTGACATCTACAGATGAGGGAGTGGAACTGCACGCAACACAACCAAGGTTGGAACAGAAGCTAATTTAGCCATAGATTAAATCTGAACTATGTACAGAACAGATGACCCACTAAATTTACATATAAGCGGTAGATTGAAAAATCTACCAGCGCTACACAAGTAAGAATTTACAATACTTCACATTTGTGCGCTATTACCTGCAATTTTAGGGTTGCTAATAGGGTCTCTTTAAAACACAGGAGAAGCAAATTGTTGCACATATGAGCTTAAGACAATTTTGGGAATATTTAGCCTTCATCAAGTTCACCAACATCAGTGTGCTGCTGCTCCCCAATTGTCCAATCAGCAGGGTGCATCTAGGGAGGTGACACCACTGTATTCTTACCTCTAGTCCTAGTGGCTGTGCTTTCTAGAAAAGGCGTAAGAATCAAAAATGTATATGTACAGAATTACAAATTTGTTAGCAGATAAGATAGAAAACATATGTGTGCTTACACTTGGTATTTAGCTGTTTGCCTGTTGTTCAGCTTTAAGGGCTCATTTACACCTGTGTTTGTTTCTGAAGAGCAATCCATGGTGGATCATCTTTCAGAGTATGGAGCAGGTGCATCAGACAGTCTGTGAAGAGGTGATATTGCCACCTCCTGAATGCTTGTTTTTTTTTGACAGCTGAACCGGGTTTTTTGAAAGGGAATACTATGCAGCAACCACAAACCTTAATGTTCACTTCACCATTCCATAAGAAAATTGTGAAAAGACCACACAGCAATTCTTCAGAGAGGACAAATCGGTGGAAAAAACTATTAATCATTTATTAATTATCCATAAAGAAAAAATGCAAAAGATATTTTAGCAAAAACTGAATAGAAAAATATATACACATTGATGTACTCCTATCCCCAACACATATTAAAAAGACCTAGTGTCTAAATAGGACATCGGTGGCCACCCTTCACTCAGTAACACCATACATAACCCTCTCATCCACACATACACCTATAGACCAGAATCGATCAACAGATCGGTTGGAATTTGCAGACAAATATGTCCATAAGTGCTGGAAAATGATGGTTATTATCTCTAAGCTCTCTTCCTTAGTGTTATATAGCTATTCAAAGTTGTCCCTCCTCGGAACATGAAAAATTGTTATAACAAGCTGGAAGGTGCTGGTGCTGCATCAAGGTTCCTCGGTATACCCGATATAGTTACTTATGTTGCAAAGAAACTTTCTCATTTCAACAACTGCACATTTATAATTAGAGATCACTGGCTTAACAGTACTAAATGTTACATAGACACTTGACTTGTATTGTATATGTTAATTCCTGATAACAATGATTAGGAGATAATACAGCTCACCACATCTTCAGGTACGAAGTTACCCGCAGCGTCCGGCGTCTAGACGAGATTTCAGTGATCTGTTACCGTCACAGCCGCTGCATGAAGATACAGGAGGAGAGTGTCAGAGCAGTCTCCTCTGTTAGTTTGTAGATGCAAAGGTCTATGTCAGGGAGTAACAGGGGGGTAAATCATCCCGTTGTATAAGAAGTCATTCCCGGAATGTAGTGTCACCGATAGTAGTTGTGTCAATAGCCGGTCTCTGATGCTGGTTGTCGGTCCGAGGAAGATTAGAGGGGGGGGAACAGCCGAGTAGGTAGGTGGCAATCTCGATGTCCTCATCACGGATACCATGTTATAGTCATGCTTACATGTTTCGCCTTATCCAAAGCTTCTTCAGAGCATGCGCACTGGTGTATCCTCCTTGTTAAAATCTTTCATTCATCAAGCATTGATCAATTTCATGTGGAAGCCACTCAGTTGCGCTATGATTCAATCACAGTATCCTTCAACACCCGTGCACTGACAGACTCACATTCAGGGGTGATCAGAGTTTACCCATACATATTATAAACCAATCATACATGCTAATCTATAGAATTCACTCAGAGTCTTTCATAGCAGGACAGTAAAGTTACTGTAATGGGTTTTTATACAGGAGAAAGTTAAAGGGCTCGATTCTTCTGAAATATATTGCGGATGGATCACTTTGTTCTATAGAAAGTTGGTCCATCGCAATTAAGTGGAACAGTGTAGAATTTTGAAAGGCGGGTTCGGGAGCAGCTCTATTTTATAGGCTATTAGATTGATATATATGTAGAGTCCCTCCATCGCTGTAATGTAATAGGGTGTTTCTGTTCTCTTATGTTTTATATTATCCAGTTAAGCTCCATTATGATTAGAGCCTACACTGCTGTATATCTAGGGAGCCGATTCCCATCGTTCCAAACCAGAAGGTATAACCTCCCATATATATCAAAAACCACCTAGAGCCTCGCATCCACTCCCACAGTAAGATTTTTCCCATTTATCGGGAGGTATATGAACCTGGGGGGGGGGTTCACTTCACCATTCACTTGAATGTCCGCTGAACATGACAAGGGGTATCATTTCTTCTGTGCTGTGAAGCAAAGCATCAACCCTATCTGGCTGCCTTTGCAGCTTAAGGACGGGTGGGGAGCCAAAATCGTGGTTCAGCCATCTATTTTTATATCCCCCCCCCACTGCAAGTGCTAACTAAGCCTAATGCCGCGTACACACGATTGGAATTTCCGACGGGAAATGTTCAATGTGAGCTTGTTGTCGGAAAGTCCGACCATGTGTATGCTCCATCGAACATTTGCTGTCGGAATTTCCGCACACAAATGTCTCAGAGCAGGTTCTCAAATTTTACGCCAACAAAACTTGTCGGAATTTCCGATCGTGTGTACACAAGTCCGTCGCACAACAGTTCACGCATGCTCGGAATCAAGCAGAAGGAGCCGCACTGGCTATTGAACTTCCTTTTTACAGTCCCGTCGTATGTGTTGTACGTCACTGCGTTCTTGACGTTTGGAATTTCCGACAACATTTGTGTGACCGTGTGTATGCAAGACAAGTTTGAGCCAACATCCTTCGGAAAAAATCCACGGTTTTGTTGTTGGAAAATCCGATCGCGTGTACGGGGCATAACAGCGTGTAAGCGTTCTGACTCTTTCCTTTATATCACTGCATATCGCCTCTTCTCAGACTTTTTTTGAGCCTAAAAATGCAGAAAACATAAAACAATTATTAATTGTTATTTTACTAATGTATATGGTGCTAACACATTTTCCACTGCAGTTTAGAGGGTGTATTAAACTATTCCCATTAGTCTTAGCCCAAAGGGAGCTTACAGTCTAATGATCCTGACAGTCATATTTATGCACACACACTCTGGGCCCAGTATGGGTAAACGCTGGTTAACTTACCAGGATGCTTTTGGTCTAAGGCTGCTTTCACACTGAAAGCGCTCGTTTTAGCGGCGCTTCAGCACTGCTGAAGCACTTTTAAGCCGATAGCGTGGCAATTTTTAACCAAAAAAGGCTAAAAAGTCCAGTTTTGCGGCGATTCCAAAGTGTTTTTATGGCGCTTTTAAAGCGCTGCCCATTCATTTCAATGGGCAGGGCATTTTGGGAGCGCTAAATACAGCATTCCCAACCCACCCCAAAGATGCTGGTTGCAGGACCTTTTTGGAACATCAATCAAGCGCACCGCCCCATTGTGAAAAGACACACTGGTATGAATGGGAGGTGGTTTTCAGGCACTTAACAGAGGCCATTTCAAGTGCTAAAGTGCCTGACAACCACCCCAGTGTGAAGCTGGTCTTAAGGAGTAACTCAGAAAACACAGAAAAACTCCATGCATATAAACTCCAAGCAGATAGTGATATTTGTGGGAGCATAACCCACATTTTTAAAGTGGTAGATTGGTCAAAACCTAAGTTTAAACCTGCCCCCCCCCCCCCCTATTCTAAGCCATATACCAACTATCCTGTAAAGGAAAGATGCTTATACTTACCTCATCTAAGGGCTCTCTGGTCCAATCATATCATCTCCCCACAGCCGACTTAAGGGGAGAAGAGAGAGCTGCAACAACGGCTGCAGAGCCTGGGCAATGACATCATCCACATCATCATCTATCATCATCATCATCATCTATGGGGCATCTCATGTCGGCTGTCCCTCCTGTACACTAAAGCCAGCACTGTAAGCCAATGACATGACTGGACCGGAGTGCCCTTAGATTAGGTAAGTATACACATCTTACCTTTACAGGGTCATTACCATAGAGCTTGAAATGGGGATGGGAGCAGGTTTAAGCTTAGCTAGGTTTTGACTGGACTTCTACTTTAAAGTATAGCTAAAGGTAAAACTTTTTTTAAGTTTTGGATAGAGTAGAGCGGGATTAGAACCCCTGTCAGATTTTTTGTTGCTGTCTGTGCCCCCATTAGGGAGATTCAGGCACTGTTTGTCCTGTTTATCATTATTATTGAAAGTGAAAGTAAAAGAAAATCCCAAGTTTTGGGTTGTCCCCAAAAAAAGCAATAGAGGGTAAATCTTCCAATAGGGGCACTAGTTCTGGTAAGCTGGGGGTCCCCAAGGAATTCAATTAATTTGCAGGGATTTCCTCTCACTTCCTGTTTGGCTATGGGACATGAAGTGAAGGAAAATCTCCGCAATGGGGCACAGATGGCAGAAAAAAAATCTGACAGGGGTTATAACCCTCCCTGGCTATATCCAAAATGAATAAAATAAGTTTTGCCTAAAGTTCTATTTTTAGTTGAAAGAATGCTATCCTGTAACCATTTCTATGTTTTCTACAGCTGTCATTGAAACTAATAATCAATTATATGCTGGTCAGACCAAACCCCCATTTTACCCAAAGCAATATGCTGTTTGTATCACAACATATACTGTATACTTAGGTTAATGTCTCAAATAATAACATGAACACTAGGTAGGGTTCTTTTGAAACTAGCAACAGAATAAGTAATATACATCTCCATGGAGACACCCAACTAAGCTCAAAGCTCTCATTGCAGTCACTGTAAGGCGATCGGCCTTTCTTTTTTTTTACAAGTGGCTTATGAAAAAATCATTCTTCAAACAATACTGAAAGCCATAACAGTTCTGTGGGGTGTTTTACATTACTGTTTTCAAGGAAGTAGCCAAGGTGCAGAGCATATTCTTTCCTTGTAATGTAAAAATAGTGTAAGTTTTACGAGCCATATTGACTTAAAAAGGTTGTATTTGATATTCTGTAAAATTAACGTCTGTTTGATATACACCAACATCAAATGTATAATTGCAGTAAACATATAATAAAGAAATTTGCCTCTAAAAATCGCAGTACATGCATTTTTTGTGGCTCTGTAGCTTAGACAATGTTTTACAGGCACAATTATTGCCTAAAAAAAGTATAATTTTAAGCTACAGAAGCATAATAATCTGCCTTATATCATGTACATATTTGTGTCACGGTTTATATTTTATAAAACTTTAAAATATAATTCTCTTTTTTACCTTTATCAATTCATTCAACCTCTCAGAACTTTACGATATATGCAACTTTCTGACTAATATGCAGTAATTTGTTTTTTTTTTAAATCAATCAGCAGTTACATAATTGTATTAGTCCAGCCAGGGAACTCCCCTCACCCCCTAAAAAACAAAAACAAAAATGCCCTCCACCACCTCTAGCTAATCGCCCAAGTAATTAAAAAAAAAAATAATTAACTTAGAGGCCCAAATTCATACCCAAATCAACATGATGCACCAGATCCTGAGTCTTTTCTCAATCGAACTGCAGTGTGATGGTCCTTTTGGTCACTATTTGGTGATGTAGACACCTCCTATTGGGTCCATTGGCAGGGTTCTCGCAAGGGCTTAAAGGCTTTAGCAATGGCATGATGACATCACAGTAAAGGGTGGAAGAAGGTCATGGGACCAGGGATTCAGGTAAGTCAAAAAGGGCTTAGGAAGAGACATTTTTAAAACAGAAATTTGAAATAGTAAGGGATGGGTTGGAAGTATGGAGTTTCAATTCTGCCTGTAGATGGGCTTTAAATAGATGAAAAAAAAACAAAAAACAAAAAAAAAATATATATATTACATGATTAGCAAAATGGATATTCCAAGCCATGAAAGCAATATAATATAGAGTATAGTATGTATTTATTTGCCATGTTATAAATATTATAAAATAATACATTCACTTCTGTACTCCATGACAGCACACTTGGATGGAGATAAAAGGACAGAAAGAGAAGAGGTACAATTGTAACTCCTCTACACATTTCTTGCTAACAATCTTTTTTCACCTTTTAATAAGGACAGGTGCAAAAGGTGTCCACATATGGAATATAGGATTACATCTTCCTGGAAATTTTGCCGCACTAGCTTTACTCTTCCCCCTTGCCTTATCTGGGTGTCTCCAGATATGTTGGTAATCTGTAGGTTTAGGCTGTGTTGGGAGGCCAGGGTGCTGAAACCAAAGCCAAAGCTGCACCTCTAGCTCCCTTGATAAATCTCACAGATTAGAGCTCTTGGTGTAAATTTCAGGCATCCCAGTAATAGAAGTTTGATACTGATAAGCTAATTTCTGAAGCCTGAGTTACACTTTAAATTCAAAGGCGAGGTCCTCCCATAAATTGTATATTAATATAGATTGGACAATGACTGATTAAATCACCCATTAGTTTTTCAAATTTCTTGGAGAGTCTATTAGCAAGACTGCAAGACTGCTGCACTGCCTTGCTCTGCTGACCTGCCAAGACCTGCCAAGACTATTACAATAAAAATCTAATTAACAGCACTGGATTCTAATTTATATCACAAAAATAGAGAATGTAGCAGGAGCAGTAAGGGTTGGTACACCATTTCATGCTTCAAAATTCATACATTCTTACATGAATTTCCAATGTGTTTTCAAGGGCATATGATGATTTCTTTTTCAGCACAATATGTATACATACAGTATGTCTTGGATGAGTTTTCCAAGGGGGAGATTTGTACCGTACCTTAAAGCCCATCTCCAGGCACATTTGTTCTCCTCTCCATCCCTTCTACCTGCCCCCCTCCCATCCATTCACAGTGTGTTAAAGGAGAAGTAGTGCCAAAGCTCCTTTGGTCCTACTTCTCCTACTGATGACAGGAGTGCTTTTTGACCTGTTTTTGGCCGACAGCGGGCTAAAGCCTGCTTTTGGCTGACATCACTGAGCCAGTCCAGGCTCTGGAGAGATCCCAACTATAAAGTTGTGTTATGTGAATGGTCATAAATTAACTTCACATAATCTGGACAGAGGATCGGGGATGATTGTATAGATATGTGTGCTGCTTGGGAGATACTGTGAATCGGCTGTGATTGGGCTGCATACTCCCCCCTCCTCACACACACTCGCTTGCTGTCTCTTCTGATTCTCCTTATCTTAACCCTTCAATGCAATAGATGCAAAAGAAATCCTCCTGAAACTTTCCACCCTAGGAAACTTTCCTTAGAAAAATAAAAACTCAGCTCACCTCCTCCCTGCATGTAGTGTGAGCAGCAGCCAGCCCGACAGTAACTACAGTGAGCTCCACCTCCCGGTTCTCTCAGAACATGGCACTAGTGATTGGAGAAGGGGGGTTCTGGAGGGGGGGAGACAGAAAGGAGCTTCCGATTCCCAACACACACATCAGCACAGTGTGTGTATTTATTGAGAAGCAATGACACTGCTGCTGTGACTATCTCCACAGTGGCAAGTATGCTAATGAAGCTCCCCCTGCCCGAATGGTTTGTCCTGGTTTCAGGCAGTCTGAAAACCGGGCAGATGATTCAGAACCCAGACTGTCCGGGTGAATCCCGTACAGGTGACAACCCTGAGTGGAGCCAGAAACTTGTGGATATAGCCTGCCGCTCATTTTGGAAACATGTTGTCAATTCAGCCTAATATTATTCATCCATAACTGATATGTCGTTTTAGCTGGATTTAGCCTTTAACATTTTGACTATAAAGAGTGTATTTGAAGGAGCATAATTTTATTTTTGACCAGTTATTCTGTATTTATGTGTTGTGATAGATGGGAGTATATATATAGGGAGAATAGGGTGCATATGAATTAAAAGAGCTTTTAGCTGTTATAGTTATCTATTTGCTGTGCCACCGTGAAATGTTTTCAGCTTGCAGGGAGACATAAGGAATTATTTATCTACTGGTTCTATTTCGGCACTTAGTGTGAGCTCCTGTTCACATGTATCAGTTACACATGAAACCAGAACTCAGACAAGTGACAGGGAGCGGGTGTTCCATGCACAGATACTACAGCGATAATCAGAAAAAACACAGTCCAATTAAAAGCACGGGGAGTTCACTGCAGATGTGTCAAAAAGCAAGTTTGAAGTTCTTTACCTTACTAATCATTACCAGAATATAGAAAATATAAATTAAATATGTGGATTTACTTTTGGCTTCTATAGTTCTGTAAAAAAAATACCATAATTGTGTACATTATTGTATGACCACTACTGGGCACTTTTATCTCCTTCCTGCCCAGGCCATTTTCAGCTTTCAGCGCTGCCACATTTTGAATGATAATTGTGCGGTCATGCAACACCGTACCCAAATTACATTTTTATCATTTTTTTCACACAAAAAGAGCTTTCTTTTGGTGGTATTTAATCATCACTGGGTTTTTTTATTTTTTGCTAAACAAACCAATAAAGACCAAAACGTTTAAAAAAAAACAAAACTATTTTTCTTAGATTCCTTTATCAAATTTTGCAAATAAGTAATTTTTCTTCTTCTTTACTGATGCACTGATGAGGCTGCACTGATGGTCACTGATTGGCACTGTTGGGGCTAAACTGATAATCAGTTCCCTGATTATCTGTGTAAATGTCCACTGTCAACACTTGCTCGTTACTGGCTCTCCTCTCCTCATGCTGTGACAGCGTGTGAGGAAATGAATGCCGATAACCGGCAGGTTTGTTTACACATGATCAGCTGTGATTGGACACAGCTGATCACATGGTAAAGGGCCGCTGTGATTGGCCCTTTAACGCGATCTGTGATCAGCTGTGTCCAAAGGATACAGCAATCCCAGAGTGCGCAGTTTGCTACAATGTAAATTAGGGAATGTACAGCTTGTATAACAGTGTCATTTTGCTGTCCCCTCAAAATAACTCAGCACACAGCCATTAATGTTCAAACTGCTGGCAATAAAAGTGAGTTCACCCCTCAGTGAAAATGTCCAAATTGGGCCCAAAGTGTCAATATTTTGTGTGGCCACGATTACTTTCCAACACTGCCTTAACCCTCTTGGGCATGGAGTTCACCAGAGCTTCACAGGTTGCCACTCGAGTCCTCGTCCTCCCCACGTCCCGCTCAGATATAGGCTCCCGCGCCCGGCTTGCCTTGCTATATATCGGCACTGAGCACTGGCAGTATGGGCACGTACTTGGCCGGGGGGGGGGGGGGGAGCAACCGCTGCCCCCATAAAACGGACCATGGTTGACTTAGTGTCACTGGCCTCTGGCCAATGGCCATACCTGGTGCACTGCACATAACTTAACTGGTGGAGACGGAGGCAGAGCCTAATGCTCCGCCTACCCACCTCCGTGCGGCATCATTGCATGCTCTCCAGCTCGGGACGGGTCTCTGTAACCAGAGGAGGAACGAGAGAGGAGGACAGCGGCGGCGGAAACCCTCAGGTACAAATTTATGACAGCGAGTGAATGTATATATACTAAAGCTGCATGGGTATACAAGTTTCATATAATATAGATGGTTTGAAACAGCGAGCCAGGAGTTAGGACCAATTTAAAAACTTGTATACCCAGGCAGCTCTAGTAACGCAGCCACTGTGCCCATCAAACGCAGCCACTGTGCCCATCAATTGCCGCCACTGTGCCATCAAACACAGCCACTGTGCCATCAAACGCAGCCACTGTGCCATCAATTGCTGCCACTATGCCATCAATTGCCACCACTGTACCATCAAATGCAGCCACTGTGTCCATCAAACGCAGCCAATCTGCCCATCAAACGCAGACAATCTGCCCATCAAACGCAGCCACCGTGCCCATCAAACGCAGCCACCGTGCCCATCAAACACAGTCACTGTGCCCATCAAATGCAGCCACTGTGCCCATCAAATGCCACCACTGTACCATCAAACGCAGCCACTGTGCCCATCAAACACAGCCACTGTGCCATCAAGCACAGCCACTGTACCATCAAATGCAGCCATTGTGCCCATCAATTGCCACCACTGTACCAAACGCAGCCACTGTGCCTATCAATTGAAATAGGAAGGGGTGTGGTTTACAGATGACAGGGCCTGTCTTAAATAGGAAGGGGTGTGGCCTTGACAGGAAGGGTGGGTCGTATTTAAATTAGGGGGCGCATGAGTTTAGTCTGGCCTAGGGCAGCACAAAACCTAAATACACCACTGATGAGACCAGAGGACATGGTTCCAGTAATCCATGTCCTTAGTCTACTTTCCTTCAGTAAACTGTATGCGGGCTTTCTTGTGCATCATCTTTAGAAGAGGCTTCCTTCTGGGATGACAGCCATGCAGACCAATTTGATGCAGTGTGCGGCGTATGGTCTGAGCACTGACATTCTGACTCCTCACCTCTTCAAACTCTGCGGAAATGCTGGCAGCACTCATACGTCTATTTCCCAAAGACAACCTCTGGATATTACGCTGAGCACGTGCATTCAACTTCTTTGGTCGACCATGGTGAGGCCTGTTCTGAGTGGAACCTGTCCTGTTAAACCGCTGTATGGTCTTGGCCACCGTGCTGCAGCTCAGTTTCAGGGTCTTGGCAATCTTTTTATAGCCTAGGCCATATTTATGTAGAGCAACAATTCTTTTTTTCAGATCCTCAAAGAGTTCTTTTGCCATGAGGTGCCATGTTGAACTTCCAGTGACCAGTATGAGAGCGTGAGAGTGATAACACCAAATTTAACACACCTGCTCCCCATTCACACCTGAGACTTTGTAACACTACCGAGTCACATGACACCAGGGAGGGAAAATGGCTAATTGGGCCCAATTTGGACATTTTCACTTAGGGGTGTACTCAATTTTGTTGCCAGTGGTTTAAACATTATTGGCTGTGTGTTGAGTTATTTTGAAGGGGCAGCAAATTTACACTGTTATACAAGCTGTACACTCACTACTTTACATTGTAGCAAAGTGTCATTTCTTCAGTGCTGTAACATGAAAATATAGAATAAAATATTTACAAAAATGTGAGGGGTGTACTCACTTTTCTGAGATACTGTAAATGATATACTTTAAAGATTTTCCACTTGGAAACTGCCATATAAAGATGAAAGGCCATTTTGAAAGGCAATTTACTTGATTGCGGGCCTCCATTAAGAAGGGATATTTTGCTGGGGAAGTTTTGTTGTTTGCAGCCCTCCACACCTAAGGCTGCTTTCACACTAAAGAGTTTTTCAAGCGCGTTAAAAAAACATCTGTAAAGCTCATGAAAAATGCTTCCTTTTAAAAACTGTGAATGTGTTCCCATTGCGGTGGTGTGCTTCCATTGAGGTGTAAAAAATACTGCTTGCTGCATTTTTGGAGCATGTTTGGGGAGTTTAAAAAAACAAACAAAAATGCTCCTTCCCATTGAATTGAATGGGAACCGCATCAAAAATGAATAAAAATGCTTCAAAAACACCTCATAAACGCCCTCGCTAAGCGTTTTTGGTGCAGTTTTTGAGTCACATGTCCTTTAAAAGCCGCACCACAAATGCTGCAAAAGCGCAGCAAAAATGCTCCATTAACGCATAGGCCAGTGGCAGAATTATAGGGGTCTCTGAGATCGCCATGGCGACCGGGCCCCTTGCTGCAGGGGGCCCTTGGGGGCCCCCCGTACTCTTCGATAGGAGGAGCAGCAGGGGTGGCTGAGATGAGCTCCCCGATCGTCAGGCAAACTGTAATCGGCGGCACTGTGCAGGGAGCTTGTCACATTAACCTAAAGTGAAAGCACAGTGCTGTGCTCTTTGTCTCCCCCTACCGTGCAGTACCCGGCAGGAAGAGCTAAGGTAAAGGTCTGCCATTTTTATAAGACTATCTATCTACTGTATGTGTGTTTATATGTGTGTGCATGTGTGTGTGTGTGTGTGTGTGTGTGCATGTATGTATTTGTATGTATGCATGTGTGTGTGCATGTATGTATTTGTGTGTGCATATGTATGTATGTGTGTGCGCGCATGTATATATGCATGTATGTGTATGTGCATATGTTTATCAGTGGTGGTGCGTCCATAAGGGCGCACGGGCACTGCACCCTCTCTCCAGCCACCCCTCTATGACCAATGGATAGATTCATGCATAGCATGAATCTATCCATGGCCACCGCTGCTACCCCCATATTTAGATGTCTGGCCATTTTTAGGGCGCCGGGCACCTGAATTACAGCGATGGGGTGTTTTTGAAGCACCTGATTAGATCCATAGGCTCTAATAGGCTTCAAAATAGGTGAACTGCGAGTGCCATGCTTGAAAGTGGTATTAAAGTGGTTGTAAACCCATTAAAAAAAAACAAACAAAAAACCTGCAAGACAAAGGCATAAAGCCTTATTATAGGCTTACCTGTAGTGAAAAGTGGTTGTAAAGAGTTTAAAATCACTTTAAAGCGGATGTAAACCCTCACATATACCCAATGAAGTGAACAGCCTCAGATGATATACAGGGATGAAACACATCTCCCCTACATAAGTTTTACATCTATATCCGCTGTCTTCAGCTTTATATATTCTTTAGAAAGTGCCAGGACCATTTTAAGGCAGGGTAAAAGGGACAGTTGCCCTGGGCCCCATTATTGTTGTGGGGCCCAAAGCAGATGCCTCATACTTCCCAACTATCCCAGTTTAAATTCCCTTATCCCTTGAAGTTTTAGTCCCGTGCTGTGTCCCGATATCTCAGCGTAAAGTTCTGTTGCTGCTGCCCAGCTCTGCCCTATTGCCATGTAGATGACTCACCTGCAAACCCTATGTTTTCATGTAAATAACCTGCATTGATGTGTAAATATACATATGAATGCTACCTCTATTTACATATCACTGCTGCAGTCCACGACTATTTCCAGCATTAATATGTAAATAGTCGTGGACCGCGGCAGTGATATGTAAATAGAGGTGGCATTCATATGTATATCATGTCCCCCTGAGGTCATATCTACCATCACTTTTGCTGAATGCTGCCCACTGGGGAGGTAAAGGGTCATGCTTGAGAGTCTTGCTTACAACTGTGGTCATTAAATCTAACATCAGCCTGTTCTGCAAAGGTAAGCAAATTGGAGGTGGAACCCTTCTTCAAAATAACATGATGCCACAGCATCCTGAATTTTGGTGCATGTGAATACACACATCTCAGCCGATGCATGAGGGTGCCATTAACAATTAATGGCACTGCTGTGTATCTGCTAAAGGGCAGCATGTTTCTGTGGTGTCAGGAAAGCGATGTTTCATGTATTTCCAACACACAAATGTGAACGCAGGCTAAATATCTCAGTTGCATTGGTGGTCAGTGTAAATCTTCTCATTACATTGGGGGTTGGTATACAATCCTTTCACTCACACTAGTGGCCAGTGTGAAGGTCCCCCTTACATTGGTGGTCAGTGTAAATCCCCATTTCATTAGTGGCCAGTGTAGAAACTCCTCTTTATATTGGTAATCGTTAAAAAAATCCAAACTTTCATCTGTGGTCAGTTTCAAATCCTCCCTTACATTGGTGTCCATGTAGAAGTCTCCTTTAAATTGGTGCTGAGTGTAAATCCCCCCTTACATTGGTGGCCAGTGTAGAAATCTCCCTTTATTGGCGGTTGATGTAAAATCTCCCATTATTTTGGTTGTCAGTGTAAATTCTTTATAACATTGGTGATCAGTGTACATTTCCCTTTACATTGTTGGTAAGTGCAGAATTGCCTTTACATTGGTGGTCAGTGTAAATCCATGAAAGACAAAAACAGAACGTTCCATAGCTCAACTCACCAACCAGTCTGTCAACCAACCAAATTAACCTGTCCAACAGTCTGCGTTAAAAATAGGGGGTTAGCACACATTTGCAAACGCATGTGTAAGTTGCAAGGCCTATTCACGGCACCCTGTGTATGCTTTCAGTCCTAAACGCTACTGAATTTATGAGCGTATCCACAATGGGAGCACATGCATTAAATTGATAAATGAGGAGCAGGTGTGCCTGGAGGCAGCCCAATCCCCCTTAAAGGAACAGGAGCACACTAGACACCCAGTAAGTAACACAGTGGCAGCAAAGGTGCCCAATGTGTCCCCGGACCATATTTACACCAGTAACAAACAAATGACCCCTGCCCCCACAGCAAGGAGCACATGAAAGGGCATATGCATGAAAGACAAAAAAAGAACATTTCATAGCTCAACTCACCAACCAGTCTGCCAACCAACCAAATTAACCTGTCCAACAGTCTGCGTTAAAAACAGGGGTTTAGTTAGCACGCATTTGCAAACGCATGTGTAAGCTGCAAGACCTCTTCACTGCACCCTGTGTATGCTTGCAGTCCTAAATGCTACTGAATTTACAAGCGTCTCCACAATGGGAGCACATGCATTAAATGGACAGATGAGGGGCAGGTGGACCTGGAGGCAGCCCAATCCCCCTTATAGGAACAGGAGCACCCTGGACACCCAGCACATAGCACAGTGGCAGCAAAGGTGCCCAGTGTGTCCCAGGACCATATTTACACCAGTAACAAACAAATGGCCCCTACCCCCACCTATAACTGGCCTTCACAGCAAGGAGCACATGGAAGGGCAAATGCATGAAAGACAAAAACAGAACATCCCATAGCTCAACTCACCAACCAGTCTGCCAACCAACCAAATTAACCTGTCCAACAATCTGCGTTAAAAACAGGGTTTTAGTTAGCACGCATTTGCAAACGCATGCGTAAGCTCCAAGACCTCTTCACTGCACCCTGTGTTTGCTTGCAGTCCTAAATGCTACTGAATTTACGAGCGTCTCCACAATGGGAGTACATGCATTAAATGGATAGATGAGGGGCAGGTGGGCCTGGAGGCAGCCCAATCCACCCTAAAAAAAGAGGAGCACTCTGGACACCCAGCACGTAGCACAGTGGTATCAAAGGTGCTTGGTGTGTCCCCGGACCATATTTACACTAGTAACAAACAAATTGCCCCTGCCCCCACCTATAACTGGTCTTCACAGCAAGGAGCACTTGGAAGGGCAAACACATAAGGAGAAAGAGGCCTTGCAGCTTATTCGTGCATTTGCAAACTGTTTGCTGTGTATAACTGTTTATAAAGTATTAGCTGAAGTCTGGCTTCTATTTGCTAGTGTATTTAAATCTGATAGTACACCCCCCCCAGACTGACAATGCTACTGTTCAAAGGTGCCTCTGTTGCTTCCTCATCCAGAGTCGGGACACTCTAATACAAGAGGTGAGTTTTGGGCCAGATCACCAGGTGAAAACAGAGGGGAAAAAAACTCAAAAAAGAAAACCGATTTACAGATTTGCACTTTGAATGGGTTTACAGATGTGTAAATTCTGCACTTTGAATGGGTGTAGGGGAAAGGCAGCTGTAGATAAACAGGTACAACGTATGTAGGAGGATTTGTTTCATCTTTGTGTATCACCTGAGGCCAGTCACTTCACTGGGTATATGTAAGGGTTTACAACCACTTTAATTTAAAAAAAGAAGTGTCAGACAAGATTGGAGGTAGTGGACCCTACGGCTGACTGCTGGGGATGGAGCTCCAGGTGATTCAGGAGAGCGGGTATTCTGGAGCACCAATACTGATCACACTGGGAGCTAGAGCATGAGATTTCCCAGGGCGTGGAATCTAAGAGCCAGCGGGTATTCACCAGAGGCCCCTAGTGGTGGGGATGAATTTAGCTGCAGTCTGGCTCCAGGTCTCAACCCCCAGGGCCTCCCAGCTCACAGTAGAGTACAGGAAGGTAGAGAAGACGCAGCAGACTGCGACAACAAAGGATAGTCAGGAGATAGCCAAAGGTCGGGGCAACAAGCAGGTAATGATAGTCAAGGAACACGCCAAGGTCGGGATATGAAGCAGACAAGGACAGTCAAGAACAAGTCAAGATCGGTAACTAGAATCAGACGTAGAACACACAGCAAGGAGCACACGGAAGCCAAAGACACAAAATTGATCAATGGGGCTGGCTTGCAGTGCACAGGTTAATATAATATTCCCTGTTAGGGCCTGGGGTGGAGCCATGCTTTAAGGAGAGATTACTGAAGCAGCCATGTGAAGGGCGGCTGGTCTCCCAAGCTGAACACATGGAGAAGTAAGCTGACAGACAAACATTACTATGGATCCATGAGCTACAGTATCTCACAAAAGTGAGTACACCACTCACCTTTTTGTAAATATTTTATTCTATCTTTTCATGTGACAACACTGAAAAAAATGACACTTTGCTACAATGTAAAGTAGCGAGTGTGATGCTTGTATAACAGTGTAAATTTGCTGTCCCCTCAAAATAACACCCAGGCATGTCTAAACCGCTGGCAACAAAAGTGAGTACACCACTAAGTGAAAATGTTCAAATTGGGCCCAATTAGCCATCCCCCTAACCCCCCCCCCCCCTTGTTTTAAGTGTTACAAGGTCTCAGGTGTGAATGGGGAGCAGGTGTGTTAAATTTGGTGTTATCGATCTCAGTTTCTCTCATACTGGTCACTGGAAGTTCAACATTGCACCTCATGGCAAAGAACTCTCTGAGGATCTGAAAAAAAGAATTGTTGCTCTACATGAAGATGACCTAGGCTATAAGAAGATTGCCAAGACCCTGAAACTGAGCTGCAGCACGGTGGCCAAGACCATACAGAGGTTTAACAGGACAGGTTCCACTCAGAACAGGCCTCACGATGGTCCACCAAAGAAATTGAGTGCACATGCTCAGCATCTTATCCAGAGGTTGTCTTTGGGAAATAGACATAGGAGTGCTGCCAGCATTGCTGCAGAGGTTGAAGGGGTGGGGGGTCAGACTATCAGTGCTCAGACCATACACTGCACACTGCATCAAATTGGTCTGCATGGCTGTCGTCCCAGAAGGAAGCCTCTTCTAAAGCTGATGCACAAGAATGACCGCAAACAGTTTGCTGAGGACAAACAGACTAAGGACATGGATTACTGGAACCATGTCCTGTGGTCTGATGAGACCAAGATAAACTTATTTGATTCAGACGGTGTCAAGCTTGTGTCGTGGCAACCAGGTGAGGAGTACAAAGACAAGTGTGTCTTGCCTACAGTCAAGCATGGTGGTGGGAGTGTCATGGTCTGGGGCTGTATGAGTGCTGCCGGCACATGGGAGCTACAGTTCATTGAGGGAACCATGAATGCCAACATGTACTGTGACATACTGAAGCAGAGCATGATCCCCTCCCTTCAGAGATTGGACTGCAGTGCAGTATTCCAACATGATAACGACCCCAAACACACCTCCAATACGACCACTGCCTTGCTAAAGAATCTGAGGGTAAAGGTGATGGACTGGCCAAGCATGTCTCCAGACCTAAATCCTATTGAGCATCTGTGGGGCATCCTCAAATAGATTGGTGGAGGAGCGCAAGGTCTCTAACATCTACCAGCTCCGTGATGTCGTCATGGAGGAGTGGAAGAGGACTCCAGTGGCAACCTGCGAAGCTCTGGTAAACTCCATGCCCAAAAGGGTTAAGGCAGTACTGGAAAATAATGCCACACAAAATATTGACACTGGGCCCAATTTGGACATTTTCACTTAGGGGTGTACTCACTTTTGTTGCCAGCGGTTTAGACATTAATGGCTGTTTGTTGAGTTATTTAATTTACACTGTTATACAAGCTGTACACTCATTACTTTACATTGTAGCAAAGTGTCATTTCTTCAGTGTTGTCACATGAAAAGATAGAATAAAATATTTACAAAAATGTGAGGGGTGTACTCACTTTTGTGAGATACTGTATATATATATATATATATATATATATATATATATATATATAAATAAAGGGGATTTAAGTGGCTTTGAACGTGACATGGTTGTTGGTGCCAGATGGGCTGAATGAATGAATGATTTGTAAAGTGCTGCAAATGCGAACTGAATTGCCTGGTCTGAGTATTTCAAAAACTGCTGATCTACTGGGATTTTCATGCACAACCATCTCTAGGGTTTACAGAGAATGGTCCAAAAAAGAGAAAATATCCAGTTAGAGACAGTTGTGTGGACAAAAATGCCCTGTTGATGTCAGAGGTCAGTAGAATTGTTTGAGATGATAGAAAGGCCACAGTAACTTGAATAACCACTCGTTACAACGAGGTATGCAGAATACCATCTCTGAACACATCGAACCTTGAAGCAGTTGGGCTACAGCAGCAGAAGACCACACCGGGTGCCACTCCTGTCAGCTAAGAACAGGAAACTGGGGCTACAATTCGCACACGCTCACCAAAATTGGACAATAGAAGATTGGAAATACGTTGCCTTGTCTGACGAACCTCCTGCCTTGTATTAACGGTTCAGGCTGGTGGTGGTGTAATGGTGTGGGGGATATTTTCTTGGCACACTTTGGGCTCCTTAGTACCAATTGAGCATCATTTACACGCCATGGCCTACCTGAGTATTGCTGCTGACCATGTCCATCCCTTTATGACTACAGTGTACCCATTTTCTGATGGCTTCTTCCAGCAGGATAATACACCATGTCACAAAGCTCAAATTATCTCACCACTGGTTTCTTGAACATGACAATGAGGTCACTGTACTCCAATGGCCTCCACAGTCACCAGATCTCAATTTATTAGATCACCTTTGGGATGTGCTGAAACGGGAAATTCGCATCATGGGTGTGCAGCCGACAAATCTGCAGCAACTGCATGCTGCTATCATGTCACTATGGATCAAAATCTGAAGAATGTTTCCAACATCTTGTTAAATCTATGCCAGGAAGAATTAAGGCAGTTCTGAAGGCAAGGGGGGGGGGGGGGGGGGGGCAACCCGGTACTAGCAAGGTGTACCTAATAAAGTGGCTGGTGAGTGTATATTATGAAATCCCTTTAAATTAAATTAGGCTACTATCAGAGCATCTCAAAAATCTTTACATACGTTTACATTTGTTTGTTAACACCGTTAGCAGAAGTTATCCATTGAAAACAGGCTGTATCATACAAGGGGATGTTGTGCCCTTTAACACAGAACTATTATAAATGACATGTTGATGACAAATGTAGACCCGGGCAATGCCAAGTAACAGGTGTTTGCTGGTGTTAAATAGGGACTCACTGATGACAAACATAAAACAGATACATGGATAAGTCAATGAGATGTAAAAAGGCCGTAGCAGGTACAAACTGTTGTCAGATAAATAACATTCACACTCACTGGCAATGCAGGGGACCTGCTAACATACACAAAGCATTTGTCTGCAATTCTCTTCCTAGTCATACATGAGTTTAGTCCCTAGCCTTTTACATGTTGCCCTATCAAATTTCCCCTGTATGAAGATCTTCCTGCAACTTTAATGAGGTCACAAGACCCATGTGTCTCAGAGCCAATTAGGCCAAAGAGCCGTGTACCTGAGATGGTCTGCATATTGTGAGATGCTATGCACACACAAATTATTGCAGCACAGCGTTAGACACTTGTCTAATGTTGAAAAAGGATTACACATTAGGAGACAAGGTGCATATTTCAAGACGGCGGCTTTAATCTAAGTAACCCAGACTGGGTACCTTTTTGCATTTTACCCCGGCTGTGCTACAGAAAGAAAGTTCTGCAGTTTATGTAGCTTTGCAACGCTGAACCCCCACATAGGTGGACCAAACATTCTCTTCTCCGTCAGTTGCTGTTTCAAGCATCATGAGTCTCTGGAAGACATATAAAGCAAAAGTTTTACAAACATTCGGTACAGAAGAAGATGGAGAAACACTTGAAGAGGTAAGAACAGTAACTTAGGCCAAGCATCTTGAAGTAGATACAGGAAGAATTAGGGAACAAATATGTCTTAGTCATTAATTTGCTTGATTTTTTATTTATTTAAAGCATTTAAAGAACAATACTCTGCAATAAATCGTAACAATATTCAGTCAAAGCAATAAAAACTGATTTGGTTTGCTTGTTAGTCTTTGTCTAGTTATTTTAATACTATTGTATTAGTTGCCCTTTACTGATAAAAATTGAAAAAAAAAAGAAAATTCTGATTAGTTTTGTACTACAGAGTATGCTGGTAACTAAATTATATGGTGTAGTTTGTGAGCACTAGTAAATAAAGCTGGCCATACATTATACAATTTTCTTGTTCAATTTCCTTTAGATTTAACCTTTAACTATGTAGTACAAGGGCCTGTCTGATTGCAGGTTGAACGTGTTTAGGTTTGACCTCATATTATATGGTTTTGTTTAATCTAAGGGAAAATTGTACAAGAAAATTGTATAATGTATGGCCAGCCTTAGTCTTGGCTGTTATATATTTTTTAAAGTGGCAAAGAATAAACTGCAAAGTGTATTAAACCATAGCAATACTCATAATACATTTATTTGGAAATTGTAATCCGGTTGCTATGACTTGTTACATAGGATGATAGTAGCATTAGCTCTAATTGAACAATTCAATTGAAGAAGGATTCAAATAAAGTATTTGGGACTTTGTCCTGATTTGGTGGCTTTCAATGTTTTTTTTTGCTGGATTAACCCAATATTGGAATATTCTATAAAATTCTTAAATTTTCATGTAGATTTGTTTTTAATGCATTTTCCAATTCAATAAAAATTATGTGTATTGTTTGAACTGCATGGACTTGTGTTGTTTTCAAACAAATTATGTAACTATGAAATAATCTAATGATAAAAATATGGGACCAAGACCTCTAATTGTTTTTTCAAACTCAGCTCCAAGAAAAGATGTAGCCGGCAACTCCAGAATCCCATGAAAATCTTTATTTGCTACATAAAGGTCAAGATTAAAAACAGTTGATGCGTTTCGGCATACAGCCTTGTTTATAGCATATTCACAAAATGAATGACAGAACATTTACACTACATAACTCATACGAGGAAGAGCAGTGTCAATAAAAGAATTATTCAATTAAAATAAATTAAACTGTTCTTCCAGTGGGAATGGGAAAGCCTTTTCTGACTGGGAGATAATATCTGCTGTGAAGTTGGTAGAGTAAAGAGGCTGAAGATGCAGTGGTTCAACGATTGGCCATATTGAGAGCCTTTTAGATGTCCCATTGTGTACCCTGAGTATTAGTGTGTACTCCTAAGAAACACTAGTGTTAAATGTTCTTATCCTCTCTTTAATATTAGATGGATGCTTAATAGTTTTTACTTAATCACTCAAATTAGAGAAAAATCTGGTACCTGGGAGCTTATGAATATAAAACAGGGTTGTAATTGTATTGTTTATTACAGAGAAACACTTCAGAGGTAACTGAAAATGAAAACCAGGAAGATGGAGACGAAGGGCTAAATATGTCACAGCTCGCAAGAAAGGTACAAATTTAAGTACAGACTCATAAAGAAAAACATTCTGTATCAGTTCATGTGTGCAGGTGTAAGGGTCAGTTCACACTTGTCCGACATGCTCTCCGACTTTGAGAGCACAAATCGTATGACATGTCAAAATGAATAGTTTCCTATGATAGCAGTTTTAACTAGTCTGACTTGTGTCGGTCTGACTTTGAAAATGCTTCCTGCACTACTTTGGTCCAACTTTGGCACAATTTCAGCCCATTGATTTGAATGTAAGTCGGGATCATCATCTTAACTGATCCGACTTGTGGCATGCGACTTGGGAACCCCATGCCAAAATAAAAAAAACTGCGTGGGGTCCCCCAGATCAATACCAGGCCCTTTAAGTCTTGAGGGGGAACCCCACAGCAAAATAAAAAGCTGGTGTGGGGTCCCCCCCAGGAGAAACCCCCACGCCAACATTTTTTTAAAATGGCGTGGGGTCCCACCAAAATCCATACTAGACCCTTATCACACATCAGCATGCAGCCCAGCAGATCAGGAAAGGGGGGGTGAGCGACATGCCCCCAACATGGGGGTTGGAGCTTTGGGGAGGGGGGCTCTGTGCTCCCCACCCCAAAGCATCTTGTCTCCATGTTGATGGGCACAAGTGCCTTTTACTGAAAACCTTGGGCGGTGGTTGTGGGGGTCTGCAGGCAGGGGGCTTATCAGAATCTGTAAGCCCCCTTTAATAAGGGGACCCCCAGATCCAACCCCTCCCTATGTGAATGAGTATGGGGTACATTGTACCCCTACCCATTCACCAAAAAAAAAAAAATAGAAGTGTAGTGTTACAAAAAACAAGAGATGGTTTTCAAAAAGTCCTTTATTAAAAATGAAGAATGTCCCCGATCGTAGCACCACGTCTCCTTCCTCCGGTCTTCTTCCTATACTTCTTCTCATGGGATTTCTCCGTCCCCTTCTTCTTCCGGTTCTTCTACCTCTGGTGACCTGGTCCTCCTATGACACTGGCTCCCATTGTTGTGTCAGATCTGGTGTCTGCCAGTTCTTATATAGCCCTCCTGACAGGCTCTCTGGGTGATGTCCCCAGATGGCCACGCCCCATGGCTATATAAGAACTGGCAGACACCAGACCTGACCCAACAGCGGCAGCCAGCGTTGGAGGAGGACCGGGTCAGTAGAGGAAGACATCATCAGCAGGAGGGAGAAGAACCAAGATAAGAAGCGGAGGGAGAAGAACTGGAGGGAGAAAACCGAAGGAAGAAAACACTGACCTACGACGGGGGACTTTCTTCATTTTTAACAAAGGACTTTTCGAAAACTGTCTCTTGTTTTTTGTAACACTACACTTCTTTTTTTTGGTGAATGGGTAGGGGTAGTGTACCCTATACTCATTTACACAGGGGGGGGGCGTGATCTAGGGGCCCCCTTGTTAATTCCGATTCCGATGAGCTCCCTGCCCGCAGACCCCCACAACCACCGCCCAGGTTCATTGGGAAGAGGCCATAATCCCCATCAACATAGGAACAAAGTGCAGAGCCCCCCCTGCCCCAAAGCACCCACCCCCCCATGTTGAGGGCATGTGGCCTGGTTTGGTCCAGGAGGGGGGTGCTCGCTCATCCGCCCCCCCTTTCCATACCCGACCCTTATCTGAGCATGCAGCCTGGCAGGTCAGGAAAAGGGGGAGCGAGTGAGCACCACTCCTTTCCTGACCTGCCAGGCTGCATTCTCGGATAAGGGTCTGGTATGGATTTTGGGGGGACCCCAAGGCGTTTTTTTTGGCGGGGGTTTGCCCTCAAAATCCATACCTTCAGTCTGGTATGGTCTTGCGGGGGGATCACATGCCGTTTTTTTTTTTTTTTTTTGGCGTTGGGTTCCCCCTCAAGATTCATACCAAACTCAAAGGGCCTGGTATGGTCAGATTAAAGTTGGGTCCCGTTCATTGAAGTTGCATGGAAGTCGGACATGAAGTTGCAGGGCAAAGTCGGATCAGAAGTCGTACGACTTTCCTGTCAGATCAGTGTAAACATAGCCTAAGACAAAGGGCTGCTCCAGCTAATTTTGCAGTCAAGTGTATGTAGTTTTACCCATATAGACCAGATGACTTTCAGACACTTACTTCTACCTCACTTCTGAAGTGAGGTAGAAGTAAGAGAAATCTGAATTTTAGGTGCCTAATCACTCATACAACACTTTCCTCTGTTGCAATAGTTGCCCCTTTTTATGACAGTTTCCAGGTTCATGTCAGAAAAAATAGTAGTGGATTATTCCTGAAGAAAAAGAAAAATTAACTAAAAGACTATTGGCAAGACTGGAAATGCTCATTGTCTTTCCCTACTGTTCCACATTGTGAGTTTTGTCCTGTTAAAGTAAAAACAGTGGAACCTTGGATTACGAGCATAATCCGTTCCAGGAGAATGCTTGTAATCCAAAGCACTCGCATATCAAAGCGAGTTTCCCCATAGAAGTCAAAGGAAACGAAGATAATTTGCTTCGCATTGACTTCTGTTACATGCAACACCGCACATGGCCAGGGGTGGGGAGGCGCTGGAGAGCCTCGGAAATACTCGGGGACAGCTCAGCTGAACTCGGAAAGGCTCGGAACCACTCGGGAACTGAGTATTTCTTAGTCATTTTGAGTATTTCCAAACAGTTTTGAACGGCTCCGAACCATTCCGAGTGTCCCCGGTGCCCCCGCACCTCTGGTCAAATGCAGTACTGCACCGCCCATTAGCTTGAATTCTGCTTGTTTTGCGAGACAACACTCGCAAACCGAGTCAGAATTAAAAAAAAAAGGTGCTCGTCTTTTAGAAAGCTTGTTAACCGTGTTACTCGTAAACCAAGGATCCACTGTAATGCGAAAATTACATGATGACATGTCTTTGGAGATAGTCTTATGGGGAATTTTGTGTCCAGGGATCTTCCAGACCAGCCCATGAAAGTGAGAGTGCCCCAGAAATGTTTTTTTTTCCAAAGAAACATTGAAAACCAGTAGAAAAATTCCACTGAGAAGAGAACTTTAAGAAAAGAGGCATAGATGGAAAAAAAAAAAACTAAACAAACCGAAAAACCTAGGGGTGACCAAGCAGACTAGTATTCATCGATAATACTGGACTGAACTATTGGTTCAAGGCAGTGGTTCTGTTAATCCTTTGTGCCAAATACTGATGGAATATATGGACTATACCTATTTTTTTCTCACATGTGAGATGAAAAAATGTACCATAAATGGCTCAGCCACTAGAAAGCAGGTTATTAATTGTGCTGGAAAGACTTTTAACCCACCATAATTGCCTCCCAGTAAGCTAAGATTAGTTCTTAAACTAAAAGATTTGTATGTAAATCAACTGCTATGAGTGGGAAGTACACAATGAATTTGACTACTGTTATGTGCCCTAGAGATGAAAGCCATTGGAACACCAGTGTGGATCTTACTAAAATCATGGAATCGATACAAACTACTTGAGGCAGATCAACTGGTTGAGAGTTTTAATACCCAAGACATTCTCCCACAGGAGAGATACTGCCTTGGAGCCATCTTAAGAGTCCTAGGAATGTTAAAAAAAATGGCCTGTCCTCCTAACCTTTGCCTTTTGAGTATCATACTGCAAGGCCAATATGATGAAAACTCAAAACTTTTCCTACATTTTGATTTCCCGAAATGTATATTTTTGGAATCACCTTCTGTTAGATGTGCTGCTAACAAAATGTAACACTTTACCAAATATATATTATTTAAAGGCTGTAGATGTAAAGTACTGCATTTACCGTTTTTTCATCTTTTTTTGCATCTCAGTGCTACCAATCTCTTCCAGTCACTTTTGGTATTCATGTGCTTACTCCAGCATTGACTGCACATCAATGCTTTGGGCTGACTTCCTAACAGTGACAAAGGTGAACCACATCCACACAATGTTTGTTGACATGGCCTCCAGTAGTTTCTTTGAGGAATACATATAACAGGGTGACAACATAGGAGTACAATTAAAGAAGTACAGCCAAAGCTCGTTTGGCTGTACTTCTCGTATGGATCACAAGAGTGCAGTTCGTTCTGCACTCCTGTGACCCCTTTTTCAGCAGACAGTGGGCTGAAGCCCGCTGTCAGGTGACGTCACAGAGCCGGTCTAGGCTCGGGCAAGATTGCGACATTGGAGTCAGGATTCTCCCACATGCATGGACCGGCACCCAGCTCATCCTCTAAGCAAGCGGCTGAGAGCTTTAGCCGGCCGTTCCCGCCCCCTCCACAGCCCAGCGCTCCAGTGAGAGCAGGGGGGTCAGAGCAAAGCGCTGCTGACTGACAGTCAGTAGCTCTCTGCTCACAGAGCTGTGAGAACCGAGCAATTGGCCATGTTAGATCGCTCGGTTCTCAGTGTTAGAGGCGCCGGGGGACAGATGCAACATCAGACTGATGCTGCATCCACCTAGGTAAGTATGATTCCTAAAAAACAAACAAAAACATACATCTCATTTAAGAGAAAGGTACTTAACAATGACACTCTGTAGCAGCAAATGCATAGACTAGTACCTTCATGTTCATGACAGGCTCATTAGGTATTATTTCTGTGAAAGCTGAAGATTTGAAAAATGTAAAACATCTTTTGAAATTACATTAACATGTTAAAGCTTATGAGATTTTAGTGCTGCAATTTAGATCTACTTTAATGTATTTAATTTTATTTATTATCACAATCGCCTACTGTTCTTTTTGTTTTTGTTTTTCCTTTGCCTTTAATCATGTATTAACCACTTCACGCAAATCGCCGTACCCGTACGTCGATACTTTGACACTAAAAACCGGGGTTATGGCAGCACCTAGCTGCCATAACCCTGGTACTTTCGGGAATGGCGTGCATTTCTCTTTAGGATAAAAGTGGTCTCCGCTGTGGATTCGCTGCGAGATCCCTTTTATCAGCAGCGGGAGTGGTGCCCACCCCCCTCCCACTACGCTCCGGTTATTTCCGCCGCTTACCGGACCCGTCGTAGCGGCAGAGACGATCGCGTCCTCTCCCGTGGATGCCTGGCTGCCAACTGAGGGGAAGATGGCCCCTGCTCGGCTCCATGGCATGGAACGGCAGAAGCGACGTCAAACATCACTTCTGCACATAGCCTTTAAAAGAGACATTTCTTTTTTTTTCAATTATTTATTTATTTTTTTTTGCATTTTAGTGCAAATATGAGATCTGAGGTCTTTTTGACACCAGGTCTCATATTTAAGAGGTCCTGTCATGCTTTTTTCTATTACAAGAGATGTTTACATTCCTTGTAATAGGAATAAAAGCAACCCAAAAACAGTTTTTAAAAAAAACTGTGTCAAAATAAAAAATTAAAAGTAAAATGAATAAGAAAAAAAAAATTTTTTTTAAAGCACCCCGTCATAACGAGCTCACGTGCAGAAGCAAACGCATACGCAAGTAGCGCCTGCATATGAAAACGGTGTTCAAACCAAACATGTGAGGTATTGCTGCGATCGGTAGAGCGAGAGCCATAATTCTAGCCCTAGACCTCCTCTGTAACCGAAAACTGGTAACCTATAGAAATTTTTAAACATCGCCTATGGAGATTTTGAAGGGTAAAAGTTTATCGCCATTCCACAAACAGGCGCAATCTTGAAGCGTGACATGTTGGGTATCAATTTACTTGGCGTAACATTATCTTTCACACTATAAAAAAATTGGGCTAACTTTACTGTTGTCTTATTTTTTAATTAAAAAAAGTGTATTTTTTCCAAAAAAAGTGCGCTTGTAAGACCTCTGCGCAAATACTGTGTGACAAAGTATTGCAACGACCACCATTTTATTCTCTAGGGTGTTAGAAAAAAATATATATATAATGTTTGGGGGTTCTAAGTAAATTTTTAAGCAAAAAAAAATTATTTTCACTTGTAAACAAGTGTAAAAAAGAGGCTCAGTCCTTAAGTGGTTGATCAGCCAAACGATACTAGCATCAAGCCATTTTATATATTTTCATCTTCCTCTAACATGCAATAACTTTTATTTAATAAAAAGATTTTAAATTCGAAAACTGAAGAACACACTTTAAATAATTATACTTTGAATAAATACCACTACCATGGGTTTATAAAATCTATGATTTCCTGGGTATTGCAAACTTATAAACCGATACTGAAAGTTTTGGTTCTAAAATAGTTTACTGTAGTGTGTACGTTTAAAGTAATTTTAAAGTGAACCTAAAGTCTTCAGGTTTACTTGTCCAGGATGATACCTAAAAAAACTCATCAAAGGAGTGATATACTTACCTGTAATATGGAAAAGGCTGCCACCAGCGTCCACATCCCTGCTAATTCTGGCTTTCAGTTGTAGTGGGTTGTATCAATTGGCTGGTTTGGCAAAGCAGACAGTCTGTGCTTCTGCTAAACGTAAAACACACCCTCAGCAAGAGTGAAGTAGAAGAGGCAATTGCATCAGTCAAGCGCACCAGGCAGAATCTATTGTAGACAGACCATTTTTTTTACGTCAAATTTAAATAGGGACTTAACATAAATATTAAAAACTTCACACAGACAGCCCTTTATTGCAGGTATTCCATTGTCTCTTCTCCCCCTACAACGCCATTACCTAACTGGAGTTTGCATGCTCTCCCTTTGCCTGCATGGGTTTCCTGCGGGGGCTCTGGTTTGCTCCCACACTCCAGACATGCTGGTAGGCTAATTGTCTCCTGTCTAAAATGACCATAGTATGTGTATGTATGAATGTGAGTTAGGGACCTTAGTTTGCAAGCTCCCTGAGGGCAGGGACTGATGTAAATATGTGTAAAGCGCTATGTAAATTGATGGCGTTATATAAGTACCTGTAATAATAATAATAATTTTCTGCAATAACAAATACTTAGGTACAGGCTTACAGTCTTTTGTTAAATGCACACTGAGCCGAGCATGCGCAACTAAGCTTGCATTCTTGGCCCACTCTGGGTGTGCCAGAATGACAGACTCCCATGCACGGGATGGTGTCCTTATGCCACCTGACAATTAAGAAGCCAAAACTCCGGCACACAGAAGTAGCCAGGGTGAAAATGATTTAACTGCCACATCGCTGGAATGGGTAAGTGAGTATATCTGTGAGTTAGGTTCCACTTAAATAAAAACACTATATTGTATATAAAAATATTTAAAGGTAGGTTTATACAGACCTGTAATACCTAAGACCCAAACAGAGGATGAATCCTTCTGGAGAGATAGTCCATGCAGTTATTAGGAGTTGACATCGACTTGACGACACCAATTAATAATAATTGAATATAGATGACTGGGTTCATGAAAAAAATCTAAATGTTATTTTCAGCTTATTATAATTTGGCAGGGTAACACAGGAAGGTTTTATAACTATGCTTTTGTTTATCTTTACCTACTCTAAAGTCTTACACGTTAGCTTGCAATTCAGGGGTCAGAAGTCACATGAGTTGCTGTCTGTCAATTGCCTGACCCTACACACTGTTTTTCCAGCTTTTGAAAATACAGCATGTGAGTTCAAACAGTTGTCAACGTGGAAAATTTAGACGTTACAGGACCTCTGACCCCCTTGGGTGCCCTGCTCAAAATGAATAAAGCTAAATAAGAAAACAGATATAAATATTTCATAGGCACGTATGCACAACTGCAACAGGCATATGATGTATAGGAAAATTGTAGCTATAAATGGGTACCTCTAAGCATAAGATACAGTTTGTTGCATGGGTTGACCTGTACAGGACTGGTGTAGTTTACATCACTGGCTGATTCCTAAAGAATCATCAGGTATGAATGGAATAACTCAGTGGAACATGTGGACTGGACTCTATGTCAAACTGGTCCATAGTGGACAATACCCAACTTTATAAGAAGACTGCCACCTGTCTCTCCATGTTGGGTATTCTTGGTATGGTCCTTACAGGAATAAATATTGTAATCATTCTGAATCCAGAATGTGTGCACTTATTCAGTTCATCATGTCAGTGAAAACATTACCTCTATAATAATTCTAGCATCTTTACATCCACGTTCTATTTTTGAGTAGTATATTTACCAAAAAGCTATTGACATTAATGTGGAACTTTAGTCAGAAAATTAAGTCTTGCTAGAGCACTTCAGGCTGGCCTCTTTTGCAGGTATAGCTATGTAAAACTGAAGAAGTACAGCACTGCCAAATTTGTAAAGGCCAATTTGCTGACAGTCTAGAGATTAAAGTGGAACGAAACCCATCAATTTAACAGTTTTCAAAAAAGCGTTACATTCCCAGCATGCCAGGAATGCAAAATATCACATTTGCTTTTGTTTTCAACCACACTGTCAAATCATCAAATGGTTGGTGTCATAGCTGATCACATATGCAACACCATGGCAGTTGCAGATCAAACAGATGGCAGCTTCCTTGGCTGAAAAGGATAAGAGGGTTTAGTTCTGCTTTAACTGTGGCTCAGGGTTCTGAACTCCAGCAAAAAGAAACAGGAGCAATGCTGGAGATAATTTATAGCACACACGAATGTGGGTAGCTTAATTATTAATATGGAATGTATGTTCCTTTCTAAAGAACATTATTTTTTATCAATTGTTATGAGTAAAGTTCCGTTTGGCTACTTCACTCTAAGCCACATGTGTCAAACACAAGGCCGTGGGCCAAATCCGGCTCTCCAGGCCATTTCTTGTGGCCCTCACAACCAGGGATTTTTTTCAGCTGGAGTCCTCCACTCTCTGCTCACCACTGTCACTTGTAAAGAAATAAGCCTTCTGTTACGTGGTAAGCTGCACTATGATCTCCTTCAGTGCTCAGGTGCACAAATTTTGACCAATGATCTCACTACAGAGGAGAGATAGAGAGTTGAAGCTGCCTACACTGCCGGGAGGTACTAGAGCCGGGCCGGGTAGATGAGATGAGTAAAAGATTTTGGGGAGGGGTAGAGATGAGTCCTGTGGAAGAAGATGCGTGCAGAGGTGGAGGGTGGGGGAGAGTGGCACAGACATCAGGGCCTGAGGAGAGGTGGAGGTGAGATGTGGACAGTCTGTGAAAGAGAGTTGAATCATGCATACTGTGCACAGCACACCTCCAAACCATGCACTCTGTATGTAGCGCACTCCTCAACTCTGCACTCTGTACGTAGCGCACCAATGAACTCTGCACTTAGTGCAACCCTGAACTCTGCACATAGCATCCCTGACAGCCACACATAATGTACTCCTGGAATTTATTGCCCTTTTAAGATTCTGCCACTGTGCAATCTGGCAACACCCACCATTCAAAGCGTTGGGGGGGGGGGGGGGTTGAGTTTCTGAGGAAAAAAGCCCTAGATAAATTAATCTAGTCTTATAGATCCAAACGGCCCCTTGAGGACAACCACAATGCTGATGCGGCCCGTGATGAAATTGAGTTTGACACCCCTGCTCTGAGCCATTTAAAGCAATATTAATGCAGTATTAACCTTGAAAACTGCTTGTCTTTGGGTGGCTCTATTTTGGATGGAGGAGCAACAGGGACACCTTTGGATAGCAGCATTGCCAGTATGGGCAAGGGTAGTGTTGGCTGCACTAGCAGATTTAGATACACTAACAAATTTAAGTTAAACTAACAATTTATAATCAGTTACAACAGTTTTGTTCCTTTTGGCATAAATATTTTACATAAATGAATAAAAGCTGATTATATTGTAAATACCTCTGTCCATGTTAAATGGCTTGTCTAAATCTTCTGATTGCTACATCTGCAGTACAGCTTGTTCTTTCGAAAAACAACAGTTATTGGCCAGATCACCGGGTGAAAATAAAATAAATAAATCCTAAAAAAAAAGGAAAACAAATGCAGCCAAAACATCTAAGATTTTGCAAGCTGCAATATACGATTTTTTTGTTTTGATTTTAACACTGCTTTAAAAGTCTTAAAAAGCTAGTAGTGTTTTTCCATAGAAGCATGCTTCCTTTCCATTTTAACTATGCCCAAGTGTTCATATGCTACCTATTCACAGGTCCAAGGAGCTTTTGGTTGGAGCAGTGTTACTTCATTGTTCTCTAAAGATGATGACCACAGAACAGATCAGAATGTTGACCAAATGGCAGAGCAAGCACCAGAACAGTAAGTATGAATTCACACAAGGGTACATTCATACATATGTGCATTACTTGTGATTTTGCCTGAACTTATATGCGTTAATGCAAGGTTTCTACCCATACATTACACAGAATAGGGGAGGAAAACGGAAAAGCAAAGATCAAAATATAGCTACATGGGCTAACTGCAAAGTGTATAAACCTAACAGTTAACTAATGATTCTACAGAAAAGGGGAAAAATTATCTTTCTGATACAAATATGCATTTAGTTCTGATTGGCCTATTTCTGGGACCCTTTAGGCCAGTAGGAATTTTTCATTATTTTTTATCCAATCCTGCCTTATCCTCTTTAACTAGATCCCCCCTCACTTTAATGCACAGACCCAAGTTTGGACCATAGACATTACTATAAGGCCTACTGGTCCTCTTGTTCACTTATTGTTGAATCTTCCTCAACTAAAAATTACACACAAAGCTTGATATACTGCCTGAGTGTAACCATCACTTAGTATCATAGCATGTACAAGGAAAGCTTATCCTTGTCTTTTTGTTGATTGTATATTTTCTTCCTTTACTTAAATCAATATTGGAAAAGGTACTATAGGAAATAAAAACCCTCCAACCGAATCAGCATAGTAGAGCTACTGAAGGTATTCCCATATCTCATTTCATCACATATCCCAAAAATAGGACTATGTCTCAGTTTAGGATAGAGCCCCAAGCCATGCAGATCATTCCTTTATGCTGCAATGGCCAAATGTGCATTCAGAACCACCGGTATATAGTGCGAATATAGCCTCATAATTAGGGATGAGCCGAACACCCCCCTGTTCGGTTCGCACCAGAACATGCGAACAGGAAAAAAATTCGTTCGAACACGCGAACGCCGTTAAAGTCTATGGGACACGAACATGAATAATCAAAAGTGCTAATTTTAAAGGCTAATATGCAAGTTATTGTCATAAAAAGTGTTTGGGGACCCGGGTCCTCCCCCAGGGGACATGAATCAATGCAAAAAAAAGTTTTAAAAACGGCCGTTTTTTCAGGAGCAGTGATTTTAATAATGCTTAAAGTCAAACAATAAAAGTGTAATATCCCTTTAAATTTCATACCTGGGGGGTGTCTATAGTATGCCTGTAAAGGGGCGCATGTTTCCTGTGTTTAGAACAGTCTGACAGCAAAATGACATTTTGAAGGAAAAAACACATTTAAAACTACCGCGGCTATTGCATTGCCGACAATACACATAGAAGTTCATTGATAAAAACGGCATGGGAATTCCCCACAGGGCAACCCCGAACCAAAATTAAAAAAAAAAATGATGTGGGAGTCCCCCTAAATTCCATACAAGGCCCTTCAGGTCTGGTATGGATATTAAGGGGAACCCCAGCCAAAATTTAAAAAAAAAATTGACGTGGGGTTCCCCCTAAATTCCATACCAGACCCTTCAGGTCTGGTATGGATTTGAAGGGGAACCCCGCGCCAAAAAAAAAAAAAAAAAACCGGCATGGGGTCCCCCTAAAAATCCATACCAGACCCTTATCCGAGCACGCAACCTGGCAGGCCGCAGGAAAAGAGGGGGGGACGAGAGTGCGGCCCCCCCCCCTCCTGAACCGTACCAGGCCACATGCCCTCAACATTGGGAGGGTGCTTTGGGGTAGCCCCCCAAAACACCTTGTCCCCATGTTGATGAAGACAAGGGCCTCATCCCCACAACCCTGGCCGGTGGTTGTGGGGGTCTGCGGGCGGGGGGCTTATCGGAATCTGGAAGCCCCATTTAACAAGGGGACCCCCAGATCCCGGCCCCCCCCCTGTGTGAAATGGTAAGGGGGTACTTACCCCTACCATTTCACTAAAAAACTGTCAAAAATGTTAAAAATGACAAGAGACAGTTTTTGACAATTCCTTTATTTAAATGCTTCTTCTTTCTTTTTTCTTCCTTCATCTTCTTCTTCTTCTGGTTCTTCTGGCTCTTCTGGTTCTTCCTCCGGCGTTCTCGTCCAGCATCTTCTCCGCGGCGTCTTCTATCTTCTTCTCCTCGGGCCGCTCCGCACCCATGGCATGAGGGGGGAGGCTCCCGCTCTTCTCTTCATCTTCTTCTCTTCTTCATCTTCTTCTTCATCTTCTTCTTCCTTCTTCTCTTCTTCCTGTCTTCTCCGGGCCGCTCCGCAGCCATGCTGTGGCATGGAGGGAGGCTCCCGCTGTGTGACGGCGTCTCTTCGTCTGACGGTTCTTAAATAACGGGGGGCGGGGCCACCCGGTGACCCCGCCCCCCTCTGACGCACGGTGACATGACGGGACTTCCCTGTGGCATTCCCCGTGACGTCACAGGGAAGTCCCTCAAGTCACCGTGCGTCAGAGGGGGGCGGGGTCACCGGATGGCCCCTCCCCCCGTTATTTAAGAACCGTCAGACGAAGAGACGCCGTCACACAGCGGGAGCCTCCCTCCATGCCACAGCATGGCTGCGGAGCGGCCCGGAGAAGACAGGAAGAAGAGAAGAAGGAAGAAGAAGAAGAAGAAGATGAAGAAGAAGATGAAGAAGAAGATGAAGAAGAGAAGAAGATGAAGAGAAGAGCGGGAGCCTCCCCCCTCATGCCATGGGTGCGGAGCGGCCCGAGGAGAAGAAGATAGAAGACGCCGCGGAGAAGATGCTGGACGAGAACGCCGGAGGAAGAACCAGAAGAGCCAGAAGAACCAGAAGAAGAAGAAGATGAAGGAAGAAAGAAGAAGCATTTAAATAAAGGAATTGTCAAAAACTGTCTCTTGTCATTTTTAACATTTTTGACAGTTTTTTAGTGAAATGGTAGGGGTAAGTACCCCCTTACCATTTCACACAGGGGGGGGGCCGGGATCTGGGGGTCCCCTTGTTAAAGGGGGCTTCCAGATTCCGATAAGCCCCCCGCCCGCAGACCCCCACAACCACCGGCCACGGTTGTGAGGATGAGGCCCTTGTCCTCATCAACATGGGGACAAGGTGTTTTGGGGGGCTACCCCAAAGCACCCTCCCAATGTTGAGGGCATGTGGCCTGGTACGGTTCAGGAGGGGGGGGGGCCGCACTCTCGTCCCCCCCTCTTTTCCTGCGGCCTGCCAGGTTGCGTGCTCGGATAAGGGTCTGGTATGGATTTTTAGGGGGACCCCATGCCGTTTTTTTTTTTTTTTTTTTTGGCGCGGGGTTCCCCTTCAAATCCATACCAGACCTGAAGGGTCTGGTATGGAATTTAGGGGGAACCCCACGTCAATTTTTTTTTAAAATTTTGGCTGGGGTTCCCCTTAATATCCATACCAGACCTGAAGGGCCTTGTATGGAATTTAGGGGGACCCCCACATCATTTTTTTTTTTTTATTTTGGTTCGGGGTTGCCCTGTGGGGAATTCCCATGCCGTTTTTATCAATGAACTTCTATGTGTATTGTCGGCAATGCAATAGCCGCGGTAGTTTTAAATGAGTTTTTTCTTTCCAAATGTCATTTTGCTGTCAGACTGTTCTAAACACAGGAAACATGCGCCCCTTTACAGGCATACTATAGACACCCCCCAGGTACGAAATTTAAAGGGATATTACACTTTTATTGTTTGACTTTAAGCATTAATAAAATCACTGCTCCTGAAAAAACGTCCGTTTTTAAAACTTTTTTTTGCATTGATCCATGTCCCCTGGGGCAGGACCCGGGTCCCCAAACACTTTTTATGACAATAACTTGCATATAAGCCTTTAAAATTAGCACTTTTGATTTCCCCCATAGACTTTTAAAGGGTGTTCCGCGGCATTCGAATTTGCCGCGAACACCCCAAATTGTTCGCTGTTCGGCGAACTTGCGAACAGCCAATGTTCGAGTAGAACATGAGTTCGACTCGAACTCGAAGCTCATCCCTACTCATAATACAGAGCCATTCATTTTTATAGAATGTAGAAGGTTTTTATCATTTTCTCTGCTGCTGGGGAGATTCAACTTTTTATTGGTCCTGGTGACCATTGTAACTGTGACAGAAAAAGAGAAATCCAATATTTTACAGTTGTCATTTGAACAGTGGGGACACCCGTTAAAGTGACAGCTATCTAAAAGAAGAGATGTTTTATCTAATTTCCAGTTTTGTCTTCGAAACCAAAAATGAAGGGCAACAAAATCCTCAACAAAATGGGGGCAGCATAAAAAGGGGGTATTGATCCTTCCTTAAGCTAGGTACACACGGGCCGAAAAACGTCCAGTGTATAGCAGATATACTATGTAAACTAGAACTAGAACTTTTGAGGCTAGACATACAAGGGAGCAGTGATTGCTGTCTTGGCTGCATAGAACCAGTCTGCAGGACAGGAGTTAAGAATTCAGAGACTGAAAGCTTGTTCATGGTAAGTGACTCACTAGATAATGAATGAGGAGCAGGGTGGTACCTCAAGGTCTGGATCTTTAAAACAATATGTCACCGGTGTCTGCTACCATATTTTTATTCCCCACAGTTTTACTTCAGTGTAAAATAACGCACAAAGTTTTGGGGAAATGCTGCAATACAGTGCAATGATGCAAACAGGCTCCATGGCAGTAAAGTTGTTTGTGACACAAAATGCATTTTGCTACAGAAAAGCACATAGTCCTAATGTGAACTGCGTAAATAGAACTTATAAATAAGTATAAGACGTGTATAAGAGCAAAGTGCTAGACCCATATCAATTGTTGGACAGTGTCTGGCAACCACACAGTGGCGACTAATTATACATGTGGGGAAATTAAGGAATTTGTATCATTTTTTTTTTTAAATCTCTGTTTTTATCCTAATTGAAGTAGTTTACCCCCACTTTCCATTCCTCTGAAGCTGATCATACACGGTTTAATTTTTTTTGGTTCAGCCATTCTGACAATGGGACTTCCCCGCTGTCAGAATATTTAGATCAACACTGCACTACTACACTGTCAATTGGCTGCATGTGCTGTTCGAGCGAAAATTTACAGACAAACCGGTTCATGGGAAGTTGATCGATGGATTGACTTCTCATGAATGGGAACAGCCATACATGGATCTAAATTTGTCTGGGTTCTGCTGAACCAGCCAAATTTTAATTTATGTATGGCCAGCTTTACAGCAGAACAGGAAGTTTATGAATCAGTTGGCACTAGGAAAGGAAGACCTACACAGCAATAAATACCTGGCAGATTCTATCCCTTTCCCGCTCTACTAAAATAAATGTTGTCATTGCTGTGGCCCTGTCCATTACTTCCTGTCCCTTTACAATTCTGTTTTTACCCTTCCATACCCAGTTGGAAAAAAAAGGAGAAACAGTAGCATACACATATTTAAAAGAACACTGCACTTCCCTAAAACAAATATATAACATATCATTACTATACAAGCCACTCAACTGTGACTCTTCTTTTAATATAGCAATTGGGAGGTGTACTGTAAGCCATTGCTGTAAAAAATCAAATTTCTGGCATCTCCTGCAATAGAAGTTTTATTTTTACTGAGATACTCTCAAGACTCAGTCGCTCCTAAAAGGATGCCGACCCTAAACCTTTTCTCTTTACAACACTGGGATTGCAACAGCTGAAGGCTGAACCTCCCAGTCAGTCAAACAGAAAGGTATCAATCTACAAAAGGGTTTACTAAAATCCTAGCAAAGTATATACTGTAGGTAACCCAAAGGGAACTGTTCTAGTCTAAGTAAATCTGAAGTTATATTTTAAACAGCATTCTCTCTTTGCTCTTTACAAGTGAAACACTGCTTTGTACAGACATCACCTTCAAACACCACTCTTTTAATGAGAAAATTCAAAACTTACAGTCATATTTTATTTTTTCTGTAGAGCTCCTCCATCACGCTCTCTAGATCACCCTTCGGAAAAGCGATCATCAGCTCTTTGGAATGTCTTCACTAACCGGTGGCAGCAGAAAACTGCTGAGCACTCTGAGGCAAAAGGGGTGCTGGCAGATCCACCAGCAGAGCAAAATGAAGCCCATCATGTAGAGGAAACACCCTTCAAATGGAATTTTCTCACCACTAAATTAGCAGAGCTGAGAAGCAAGAGTGATTAAAGACTACATCTTAGTGAGAAAATGACTGAAGGCAGTTCCCCCAAGGAACTGTGTGAATAAGCAACCTTGTGCTCTAGTGAAAATGTTGGACACAAGCACAAGCACAACTGGAAACTACCAATAGTCCATAAATATGTGACATAAATATCAAGCGGGTAAAGAATCTGTTAAAACTCTAGTTTTCATATCCTGGAGGTTTCATTGTTGTTTCTCCTAGGCTTCTGCTGTAATTTTACTGGTGTATAGTTCATGCCATGAATATATGTACTGCTGTATACGTATTAGGCCTGTACCTTTTTAAATGAAATGTGATACCAAAATGAAAAGAAATACAATGTTAGACTTGGATTTAAAAGTAAAAATAATAGGAAGAGATGCAAATGACAGTCCCCCAATGACCTCAGACAGTTCTATCAAAAAGTCACACAGCTGTGGTGTAATTGAAACTGGTTTCAGTTCTCTTGGCAATTTGAAATGGACAGGAATACAGAAATATTACAAGTCCTTACCAAGCCTTAAATGGCATATAATTAACCTGAGCATTTGGTTCTCATTCCTAACATATTCACACACCTTAGGTAGTAGATAAATGTTTTATTAGGAATAGTGAAAGTTTTTGTTGACTTGACTGGACTAACATGATCCTGTCCTAATCTACATTTGTTGAATGTACTTTGACAAGTATGGCTTAAAGTGGTTGTAAACCTTAGACATGAAATGTGAAAGGGCGGGGGGGGGGGGGGGGGAGATTGAGAACTCTAATGTGAAAGGTTTGGGGAACTGGAGACTCTGCATATCCTTCTATAGTGTGTACTTGTCTCATTTAAGAGCACTAAGTGTCATTTCTGTCTGCTGCTTTGTTCCTCTCCTATCAGCATGAATCACTGCTGACAAGTTTTCCTGACACCAAGAGAAAAATGGTGACGGGGGAGAAATCCCCAGCAGATTCACAGCCTCAGCTCTGTTCCTGTGTGCTGTGTGAAGGGGGGGGGGGTATGTCTCTTCCCTCCAATCAGTTTTTAGAGCTTTCCTTTACTGAGCTGTGCAGAGTGTAACTTTAGCTCTACACCCCCATTTTTCTGAACTTTCAGACAAGCTTATAAATTCTGGACTTTGAATGGATGCAAAGAAGAGAAGACTGCAGATAGACAGATATAACTTATGTAGAAGGATAGTGCCTTCACTTGGTATATGGAAGGGTTTACAACCACTCTAAAGCTGGTGATTTAAAAAACAAAAAAATCAGCACCAGCAACTATGCTTACAAAAATTGAAAAGTGTCTTGTGTGTTGTGTCTGTTGTGTTCGCTTGAAATTCGAAGACCTCTGCCCCAGATACCCTCCAATCTTTTTCTTCTGCAGGGTTAATATGAGTGGCTGCACCTGTGACAGGCACTCGTCAAGTGCCGCCTCTGGACACCCCTTCCACCCATTCATAGGAGCTGTACTATTGGTTACCTCATTGAAAAGTGCTCTATGAATGGAGGACAGGCAGATGAATGAAAGAACTGCCTCCTTCTATCACAGAAGACTTTTCATTGTGGGAACTGATAGTACGGCTTCAATGATTAGAACACAGGAGCAGCAAGGGCATGCATAGTTGGCACTTGAGAGGTGTCTGTCACAGATGCAGACATTCATATTAACCCCCACAGCACTGGAAGATCACCACTTTCTGGGGTCAGAGGACCTAGGATTTTTCAATTGAGCACAGCAGCCATCAGCACATGGGGCACTCTTCATTCACGGTAAGTATTGTCCCTGGTGCTGCTTCTGGGTCCATGCACACTGGCTTCAAAAAACACTGCTCCTAGAGGATTTTAGCATTTTGTCTGTAGAAGCAACTAATGTTATCCTATGTGTTCATGCAAACTAGGTCATTTAGAAGCATATTTTAAGCTCAGTGTTTAGAGGCAGAAAAACAAACCTTCTGTTTTGAGTTTTTTAAAGGTGCTTTTCTGGCCAAAAAAAAACACTAAACGCTGGTACAAAAAAACGCTCAAAATTAGCACTTTTTTCTGCCAAGAGCACTGATGTTTTTTTAAACCAGTGTACATGGACCCTTTAAAAAATATATATTTTCAGTAGACTTCAGCCTTAAAGTGGCTGTAAACCCTTTTTGTTGATTTTTATCCATAGGTAAGCCTAGAATCAGGCTTACCTATAGGTAGTGGAAATATCTCCTAAACGTGCGCTGTTTAGGAGATATTTCACTTCTAGTGCGCCAATGTCGTCATCGGCGCACGCGCTGTGAAGAAACGGACCACCATGCCGTTTCTTCCCCCAGCGCGTGCCGTGACTGACAGCTCCCGCGTGCATATGCGGGAGTGACGTCACGCGACTCCGGCCAGTCAAAGAGCCGGAGTCTGTGGCCCTGGAAGGAAGAGGGGCAAAGATGGACACGGCCTGCTCAGGGGACAGCACGGGCTTTGTTTGCAGGTAAGTGTCATATAATGGGCTAGTATGCGATGCATACTAGGCCATTAGGCTTTTCATTTGCAGGCTTTGCGGGGATCAAAAGAGGAAGTAAAACCCATCTGGGTTTACTTCCTCTTTAAATGAGGATAAGAATAATGGTTTATTAGCTGACAAATTCCAGCCAGGTTGATTAAACAATTGATCTACAAAGATGCTTATTCACCTTCCCAACAATCTTCCTGGCTATTATTTAAACCTGACAAAATAGCAGCTATTAGATGATGGGCATTACATTTCTCTCTAACTATGTATCAAATTCCTATTAGTAAAATTATTCTGGGTTGTGTGTTTGTATGTTATAAATGTATAATTCTCAATAGTCGCCAGTATCTGATAACAAAAATCTCATAGTTCATGTGAAATGGATATAAACACACAGTTTTGTTGACTGAGGTTGTTGATGTTGATTCAATTTTTAATTACATGGAATGTACATGTTTGCATTGTCGTTAAATAAATTCATGTGTACATGAAACCATTATGAGACACATTAGGTTGCTGCTGTAAATTGGGTTGTGTATGAAGCACTGATGTCTTTAAAAGGCTAGAAGATAAACTCTCATATATACTTAATAAATAGGCTGGAAGATACGGTTTACCTCTGCATATATGCAGTCATTTTTTGCAATATGATCCAGAATCCAGAAGCTTGGTTGGAGCATTGAATGCAATCACTGGATTTAAAATCTGTTCTAGATGGGGCAACTTGCATTCAAGCCAAAATTGGTTTACATACCTCAGTGTATAACTTAAAGTGTTTGTAAAGGTTCGTTTTTTTTCCGTTAAAAATAACAAACATGTTGTACTTACCTCCTCTGTGCAGTTGGTTTTGCACAGAGCAGCCTGGATCCTCCTTTTCTCGGGCCTCTCTTTGCTGCTTCTGGCCCCTCCTTCCTTTGAGTGCCCCTCAGCCAGCAGCTTGCTACAGGGGACACCCGAGCCGAGTCATAGCTCTGTGTATCCATTCAGACACAGAGCCCTGACCTGGCCCCGCCCCCTCTCTCCCCTGATTGGCTGACTGATTTTGATTGACAGCCACGGGAGCCAATGGCACCGCTGCTGTGTCTCAGCCAATCAGGAGTCGTCTTTGGGATAGCTAAGACACTCGTCGACATCGCTGGAAAGAGAAGGGGCTCAGGTAAGCAATTAGGGGGATGCTGGGGACACTGCTACACACAGAAGGTTTTTTTATCTTAATGCATAGAATGCATTAAGATAAAAAAACCTTCTGCTTTTATAACTCCTTTAAGCTGGGTACATACGGTCTGAATATTGGCTGGTTCAGCAGGATTCAGTCAACATTTGGACCATGTGTACAGCTGCAATTTCAACAGAAACCGGTCTAGGGACCAGCTTTTGTCAAAGAGACATGCTGGAAAACCAGCCAATGGGAGTCCCCCTGTCAGAACACAAATACACAGTGGTGGAGATTGCTGCACTATGTTAGTACAGCGCATTCAGCACACTGGATTGAACAAAAAGAAAAAAACTGAATGCGTGTACCAGGCATTACATACAGCACAAGTTCTTTATCTTTTTTCTGTTTGTGGAGTTCATTCAAAGTACCATTCAAAAACATTTGTGAACAATACCAAACAATAATTTGAATCACATAAATTAAGTTACCTTTCGTTTCTTAGGCTGGTCATAGACAGTTTGGATCTCTGCTGATTTAGCAGGAACCAGCTGAGATTTGAACCATGTACGGGCAGGCTGAATGTACCCAAGTTGATCGATGAGCTTGGGTACAACCAGCCTGCTGAATTTTACATGCGATTATTACCAGAGTCTATTATAGCTGGTAGCAATAATCACTGTGTTCTCCCAGCAGGGATGGCTTCTCCCGCCCCCTCACCAGGAGAACACAATGGCTCAGCGGGAGGGATTCCCCTGTCAACACTGTCTGTGTTGATGGAGGAATCAAATGGTTGTAGGAAAGAAATTCCCTCTATCAATAGCCGGCCTTATTAGATGTATGTAATACAGCAGTTATACAGATATATACTAAAAAGCTGTTATTTCAATCAACACCTGACCTGAACTGCTTAAGTGGTTCCTGAGCAACTACCCAGAGACTAAGCTGCAGACATAACATAACATAATTAAATAAATAGCCGTAAATGGTTAATATTGTCTAAAGTATTCAGAAACCATTTTGGAGAATTAAAAAATAAACTGATTTAATAGTGCTTTCCCAGTATCTGACAAAAAGGTATGCAAAAATAAAAATTGTGTTAGCCATTTTTCACTGTGGCAATGCATATTTTCCCAGTGATTTGTCTTTATAGATTTATGATGTCATACTGTAGATTCCCTTGGTGTTTGTTTATATTCGTGGCTCTCATTGGTCCGCGCTCGCTGACAACTATAGATCCATTTTATAACACGGGCATTCCTCTCAATTACAGATATCGGTGTTCTTTCTTTATCTTCTTCAACAGCAGCAAACCCGCAGCTCACTCTATCCATGGATTCCATGCTGCCAAACGAGGTGTGCTCCTCTCCCTTTTGGTACATATCAAGCAAGTTCAACAAACTGCCCTCAAGCCCACAGCTCTCAAAAAATTTTTGTGCATCACCAAAAGTCAGTTTGTCATTGACTGTAACTTCCTGTACCTCAGAGACCCTGGTGTAGTTGGTCTGGCATACCACAGGTTCCTCTCTACTTCTTTGTAACCTAGGTGAAACTGGCACATTTCCTGTACCTGGTTGAGGTGGATTCTGTGAAAATCTTGTGCTTCTTCTTAATAGAGGTGTTCCTTGAAGAAATCGAATCACAAGGCCAGCTTCCACGTTATCATTTTCCTTGCTGGCTGATGCCCCTTCACGCTTTTGTCTATACATAATGAGAGAATCCGGTCGGTTCAACCTTCTGCCGCTGAATCGCTTCCGACAGAGGGGACTGACTGTTGAGCAGTTAGGGGGAGGCTGTGGGTCATTTCCTTGGTTTGATGTGAGGAAACCGTGGGATATGGCTTGTTTCCTGCTGGGACTAAGTGTGTTATCTTTGTATGCTTCACTGTGATTTTCTTCCTTTCTTAGGCTGGGAGAGAGGTTATTAGACTGGGAGAAGATAGTTGCTGGATGAAATGTATATACTGGTGACTGAGGACCTGATTTTTCAGCTGCATGATGTAGACAGTCATTAAAGTCATTTTTCTGTGATGATAGCCCTTGTTTTGGAGAGCTAAATTGGCTTGTAAAATCATACTCCGTTGTTGAGCTTGATTCAGTTGGTGAACTAGCACTGTAAAGTGATGGGCTTGGTTTCCTTGCTAAAACAGGACTTAAGAGGGTACCAATGGCTGGGTTTTGCCTGCGATGTATCACCTGCGGAGATTTCACATACTTGGCCTTATCTGCCTCCAGTCGATCAGATGCAGTCACCCTAGGTCTGCTCATAAGAGGAGATAAAGGATGATTGATAGGCGTCATTGTGACAATAAGCTTCTCAGTGAATGCCAAAGGTTCATGTCCTATTTATAAGATGCCCTTCACTGGTTAAAAATAGGAAACATGGTAGCTGCAAAACAGAAGGAGGATATATTAGAAAATTAGATTAATTAGTAAAATAGGATCCTGAACAAAACTTTGTTTTTTCTTCGTTTTTTGGAGCGGGGAAAAGTTAGAACCACAGTTAGATTTTTTTTTTTTTTTTTGCCGTTTCCCCAATGGGAATCTATACCCTATACTCTATACTCTATACTTCCTGTCCTGTGAAACCTAGCAAAGTAATAAAATCTATTCAGTGGAGACACAGACATCAATGAAAACCTTACAAAAGTTTTATGTCTTTTCCACTCTATGAATATAGACTTTTATTGCAGTTTCAGTCCTCAGTGGTGGGATTATTTTCACTTCCTGTGCTGCTGATGAAACAAGGAAGGGAAAATCTCCCCAAAGGAGGCACAGAAATCATTAAAAATGCTACATGCTTCTACTTACTATAAAAAAATGTAAAATGAGTTAAATTGCTTTAAATTAATAACATATTAATTTCACAAAAACTTTTAATTGTTACAATGTCCATAAAATGTAATCTATTTTAAAGAAATGGAAATGGGAATAGGGAGAGGGTAAAAATAATAGCTAAAAATGTGTGTTTGGACAAAATAAAAAAATATGTCTCTGCATTACACGCACATTTCCCTATATGTTTTCTATAAAAATCCAGAAATCCAGTGAGCTCTTATTTTTCTGCTTTGTGCTGTCAATGCTGCCTTAGAGGCACTGTAATCCCAAGGAGTGTTATGAGCCCTTCTTGGAGTTCTGCTCTGTTGGATTACAAAACATCATCTCTGTATGTTACAGACACTGTGGAAGGTGTTCTGTATTTCAGCAGCAGAGAACTCGGGCTAGGCTGACAACAGTGGTAAGAATATCAGTGCAGCAGAAACAGTGTTGTCAGCCCACCACAGGAAGTTAGACACTCACTGGATATCTGGCATATCAACTGGTAATTTTATGTGCTTGCAGTGTTTTAAAGGAGACAAAACATTGGGGAAATATGTATGTATTACAGAAATGTACTGATTTTTTTTTTTTTTTTAACTAGACGTACACTTTAAAACAGTTCTTTAATCTGAAAAAAATTTTAAAAGGTCAACAGCTACAAATACTGTAGCTGCTGACTTCTAAAAAAGGACACTTCCCTGTCCAGCACAGTCCTCATCTGGGCCAGCTCTTCACTGGTCTTCGGGTCCTTGTCGCTGGCATATTTAGTATGGGAAGCCAGCTGTGACTATTTGCTGCTTCACAGCCGGCTTCTCACTGAGCAGGCGCGAGCCGCACTGCGCTGTGTGAACGGTCCTCAGCCTGCTGGGACCGGTGATATCTCTCAGAAGGCTGCAGGCAGGAAGGGGGGTGCTGAACTTCTAGTGGAAGCCTGGGTGATCTGACTGGAAGTGTAAGTGGGTGCTTACCAAGACTACAGTGCCTTTTAAAAGTATTCACCCCCCTTGGATTTTTACCTATTTTGTTACATTACAGCAATGTTTTTTTAATCTGAATTATATGTGATGGATCAGAACACAATAGTCTAAGTTGGTGAAGTAAAATTAGAAAAATATACACATAAAACAATTTTTTAGAAATAAAAAACTGATAATTGGCATGTGCGTATGTATTCACCCCCTTTGTTGTGAAGCCCATAAAAAGCTCTGGTGCAACCAATTACCTTCAGAAGTCACATAATTAGTGAAATGATGTCCACCTGTGTGCAATCTAAGTGTCACATGATCTGTCATTACATATACACACCTTTATGAAAGGCCCCAGAGGCTGCAACACCTATGCAAGAGGCACCACTAACCAAACACTGCCTTGAAGACCAAGGAACTCCCTAAACAAGTAAGGGATAGTGTACAAAGTACAAGTCAGGGTCAGGTTATAAACAAAAATCCAAATCTATGATGATCCCTAGGAGCACCGTCAAATCTATCATAACCAAATGGAAAGAACATGGCACAACAGCAAACCTGCCAAGAGACGGCCGCACACCAAAACTCACGGGCCAGGCAAGGAGGGCATTAATCAGAGAGGTAGCACAGAGACCTAAATTAACCCTGGAGGAGCTGCAGAGTTCCACAGCAGAGACTGAAGTATCTGTACATAGGACGACAATAAGCCATACGCACCATAGAGTTGGGCTTTAATCGCAGAGTGGCCAGAAGAAAGCCATTACTTTCAGCAAAAAACAAAATGGCACGTTTTGAGTTTGCGAAAATTCATGTGGGAGACTCCCAAAATATATGAAGGAAGGTACTCTGGTCTGATGAAGCTAAAATTGAACGTTCTGGCCATTAAAGAAAACGCTATGTCTGGCGCAAACCCAACACATCACATCACCCAAAGAACACCACCCCCACAGAAAACATGGCGGTGGCAGCATCATGCTGTGGGGATGTTTTTCAGCAGTCGGGACTTGGAAACTGGTCAGAGTTGAGGGAAAGATGGTTGATGCTAAATACAGGGATATCCTTGAGCAAAACCTGTACCAATCTGTGTGTGATTTGAGGCTAAGACGGAGGTTCACCTTCCAGCAGGACAATGACCCCAAACACACTGCTAAAGCAACACTTGAGTGGTTTAAAGGGAAACGTACAAATGTGTGGGAATGGCTTAGTCAAAGCCCAGACCTCAATCCAACAGAAAATCTGTGGTCAGACTTAAAAATTGCTGTTAATAAGAGCAAACCATCCAACTTGAAGGAGCTGGAGCAGTTTTGCAAGGAGGAATGGGCAAAAATCCCAGTGGTAAGATGTGGCAAGCTCATAGAGACTTATCCAAAGCGACTTGGAGCTGTGATAGCCGCAAAAGGTGACTCTACAAAGTATTGACATTAGGGGGGGGTGAAAAATGCACATTGACTTTTTCTGTTATTTTGTCCTATTTGATGTTTGCTTCACAATAAAAAAAAAATTTAAAAAAAACATCTTCAAAGTTGTGGGCATGTTCTGTAAATTAAATTATGCAAATCCTCAAACAATACATGTTAATTCCAGGTTGTGAGGCAACAAAACATGAAAAATGCCAAGGGGGGGGGGTGAATACTTTTGCAAGGCACTTTAGGTACCCACTCCCCCACCCCAAATTAAAAAAAAAAATTCAAACGAAGAAGGGGTAGGGGTGGGGGGCTAAAGCAGAACGTCCTCTTTATTTATAATAGACTATTGTCATATCAAGTAGCCAGAAGTATTGAAACTACATAGAAGGGAAATAAAGAATAGAAATCAATACATGCAGATGCAAAGGTCTGTAGTTTATATTGTAATCCAAATTTTCAGGATGTTTTAGCTGGAAATACACATACATACTGTCTGCATCCTTTTCTAACCAACAACCCAATAGTCTAAAAATACAGACATCTGAGACCAGCCTGAAATAGTCTCAGTCTGCATAGAAGGTAGTAACTTAGTTCAGAAAAAAAAAATAAGCCAAACCAAAACCAGCTAATTATAAGTGAGGATCTAAGATTAGAGAGAAAGAAAAAAAAAAAAAAAAAAGATTGCTGCTTAAGTTTGGAGACGGCAGAAACAACCGTATACATACAAAAAAAAATTAAAAAAAAAAACAGGACTTAAATCTGGTAAGCATAAAAAAATCATAATATATTCATTGCAAGTGACAGAACGCACATAAGTAAGGGTAAATATAGAGGAAAATGGTTCAACCCCTTCATTCTATAGTATACAATAGATAGATAGATATATCATTATATATATATATATATATATATATATATATATATATATACACATACACACACACACACACAGTATACACATAAAGTATATATATACTGTATATAACTTACCTGAATCAGTTGCTGTAGTGTGCGTCTCAACATCAACGAACCAGATTGTGCAACATGTGGAGAAGTATGGATCAGTGTAAGTATGTGATAACAGTGAGCAAAGGTGCGAGATGGAAGGATACGCTCCTTGCTAGCGAGGGTGTAGAAGATAGCCGTATGTACAGTATGAGTGCGTGAGATGGTGCAATAAGTAAGGAACTGTGTCACAGTGCAGTGTAAAGTGTGAGTGTGTGCGCTTGACAAACAAGGAAATCTCCACCCTTTCCAGACAGTCTCCCTTCTCATTATCCATTTGCTGACTGTTCTGTACATTAACTCCTCATTTTCCATCCATGTGTGCTCCACTCTTCTGCAATTAACTTGTCAGCTGTTATCCTTGCCTTTTTACTCTCACCTGTTTTAACAATAATCTAACTAGAACAGTGTTAACGCCTAACTTAAAGTATAACCAAAGGTATTTTTTTTTAAAGTTTTGGATAGAGTGGAAAGGGATTAGAATACAATGTCAAGTTTTTATTGCTGTCTGTGTCCCAGTTCAGGAGATTAACTCTATTTGTCCTATGAGCGAGAGTGAAGGAAAATCCCAAATTATAAATTGTCACCAGAACAGCAATTTACCGGGTCAATTTTTCAATTTGATGGAAATTACTTAAAACCCCCAAACAAAATATTTATTTATATTTATTTACTTATATTATACAATATATATTTTCTGAAAGCAGAGGCTCTTTAGAATAAAATGATGGTGGTTGCATTTTTTTCACATTACAAAATACTTGCACAACTGTTTCGCAGATGCATACATGCCTTAGGGCTCTTTCACACGGGGCGGATCAGTGATGATCCGCCCCGTGAACACCCGCTTGCTCAGCGGGGATCGCTCCGCCGATCCCCGCTGAGCAGGAAAATGACAGGTCCGTCGCTGCACAGTGTGCAGCGACGGACCTGTCAGAGCGCCGCTCTCCCCTATGGGGGATCGGATGATGACGGACCGATCCGATCTGAAAAGCGATGGAAAGGTAGGGTTTTCCTCTGTTACACTTTTTGGATCGGAGCGGGTCGGATGTCAGCGGACATGTCACCGCTGACATCCGACGCCCCATAGGGATACATGTATGTCCGTTTTTCATCCGAAAACGGAAGGATGAAAAACGGACATACGGATCCCCCGTGTGAAAGAGCCCTTAAGCCCAATACACGCGATCAGCAAATCAAATGAAAAATACCGCTTTCGAATCGATCGTACGATAATCTGATCTTAGTACACAGCTTCCGAGAGCCGACCAAAACAGTTCGTATGAAATTATCTGAAGGGACAAACACGAAAATTTTTCTCATACGATACCAGATCGTACTTTTTTTATCGTACTTTTTGTCTAATCAGTACAGTTTTTATCTGAAAATACAAATAAAGTGCAACACAATATAACACTTCTGAATTTTTATTCTGTCTTACGAGAATTTTTTGATATTTGGTAACCTTGTCACATGGAGACTACTATGCAAAAAACAAACAAACTGATAATCGTTTGTTCTAATAATCCCATTGTGTGTACCAGGCTTTAATCTCATCTATACATCTACTATTTGTTGCAAGTGTATTGTTTCTACACTGAAATTATCCTTGTGGTTAAATGTAGATATAGTCCTGACATTGTATGAATTGGAAATAAAATTTGAGTTTGGAACAAATGCTAGCTAAATTGTGTCTCCCAGATATTTTGAGGATGGTAGGAGGATGAGGAAGTCAAGACATTAAATATCATTGTTGTGGGTGATATAACAGTTATTGCCGTACCAGATGATTCATGATATCCCAACTGCAGATAGCAGATGGCAAAGTCTGTTCAGGGTAGGGCAAACAGATGAATAAACATATAAAGAGTCAGTCAAACCTGGGTGTTGCTCTTGCTGAGTGTAGGTTTCCAGGGAAAGATTGCTAAATTGGTTTCCTTCAAAACTTTTTTTTCTTACATAGTAAGTAGTTCTTTTAAAGTTGCTTGTAACTGAAGTGTTGTTTTGTATGACTCTTATTTATATGTGGCTCATGTACTGGAAATCTTTATTCATGGAGTTTGATATTGATCTGATAGTCATATAGTGGTACAATGAGTTAAAGCCATTTATGCATATCTTCTCAAAGAGTAAAGTATTGTAAAACATTTAACAGGCTGCTAATGCTGTGCAGTTATAAAGTGTAATGGTTGCCAACCTTTTGGACCTCACAATTTTGAATCCCGCAGACCACTAGCATTAACCACTTCCGGACCGCTGCATGCCGATATGCGTCCTTACTTTGACGGGGGATATCGTTGTTATGGCAGCAGCTAGCTGCCATAACTCTGGTATCCTCTTGTTCGGCCAGCGGTCCGGATTCTAAAAAGAGTAGTCTCTGCGGCAGATTCGCCGCTGGATCACTTTTATTTACCACGCTCTGGTGCCCTCTGCCGCTTACCGGATCCGTCGGCAGCGCCAGAGGTGATCGGATCTTCACCCTGGCTGGGCATGGAGATCAGTGAGGGGAAGATGGCCCCCATCCGACTCCATAACAATGCAGGGCGGAAGCAACGTCAAAACATCACTTCCACCCACAGCTCTTAAAGGGCCATTTTTTAAATTATTATTTTAAATGACAATTTTTTTTTTTTTAATTGCATTTAAAGGGGTTGTAAAGGTAAAAATTTTTTCACCTTAATGCATTCTATGCATTAAGGTGAAAAAACTTTTGACAGTACCGCCGCCCCAGCCCCCCCCCGTTTTACTTACCTGACGCCTCGAATCTTCGCTCCTCGTCCTCGTCAGCTTCATTGCAGCTCAGCCTGGTCGCTGATTGGCTGCAGTGGATGGATTGAAAGCAGCGCAGCCATTGGCTCGCGCTGCTGTCAATCACATCCGATGACGCGGCGCGCCGGGGGGCGGGGCCGAGTGATACAGCGAGCGGCTATAGCCGCCGGCTGTATCACGGGAGCGCGCCCGCAAGCACTCACCACCGTGCGAGGGAGCTCGCATTAAGGTGGTAAATGCTTGCGGGGAGGAGCTGAAACAGCCGCCGAGGGACCCCAGAAGATCAGGTTCGGGGCCACTCTGTGCAGAACGAGCTGCACAGTGAAGGTAAGTATAACATGTTTGTTATTTTAAAAAAAAAAAAAAAACATCTTTACAACCCCTTTAAGTGTAAATATGAGATCTGAGGTCTTTTTGACCCCAGATCTCATATTTGAGAGGTCCTGTCATGCTTTTTTTCTATTACAAGGGATGTTTACATTCCTTGTAATAGGAATAAAAGTGACAATTTTTTTAAAAAAAACAGTGTAAAAATAAAAAATAAAAGGTAAAATAAATAATGAAAAAAAAAAGTTTTAAACGCGCCCCAACCCGCTGAGCTCGCGTGCAGAAGCGAACACATACGTGAGTAGCGCCTGCATACGAAAACGGTGTTCAAACCACACATGTGAGGTATCGCCACAATCGGTAGAGCAAGAGCAAAAATTCTAGCCCTAGACCTCCTCTTTAACTTAAAACAAGTAACCTGTAGAATTTTTTAAATGTCGCCTATGGAGATTTTTAAGGGTAAAAGTTTGTCGCCATTCCACAAGCGGGTGCAATTTTGAAGCGTGACATGTTGGTTATCAATTTACTCGATATAACATTATCTTTCACAATATAAAAAAAAAAAAAATTGGTTAACTTTACTGTTGTCTTATTTTTTAATTCAAAAAAGTGTATTTTTTCCAAAAAAAATTGCGCTTGTAAGACTGCTGCGCAAATACAGTGTGACAGAAAGTATTGCAACGACCGCCATTTTATTCCCTAGGGTGTTAGAAAAAAATGAATAATGTTTGGGGGTTCTAAGTAATTTTCTAGCAAAAAAAAAAACCTGTCTTTAACTTGTAAACAACACATCTCAAAAAGACGCTTGGTCCTTAAGTGGTTAATTTTACATGCCTTATACATGGCTGGAAATACAGAGGAGGCATCGGGTAGCAATGCACAGTACTGTCAGTGCACATTGAGAACAACACTGAAAACAACATTGGGTGGTATACATCCACCACAATGTTGATTTGCACCAGAACCCCTGAGGACCACCAAAATCTTCTCATGGACCATCAGTGGTGCACAGACCACTGGTATAGTGAGATTAGTATATATATATATATATATATATATATATATATATATATATATATATAATATATATACACACACTAATGTGCAAACCACAATAAACCAATAAACTAGGTAAAATAATATGTAGCAGCCAGCATGCAAATGTGTCCCCACATAAAAATTTAAATGTATAAAATAGAAAAATGCAGCGCAACCTGCAATGTGCTGATTTATGCTGCATGCATACAGCAAAAAACTTTCTTTATCAAAAAAGGTGCAAATCAACGCAGTGAATCAAAAATGCTGTGAATAACTCATAAAAATAGTGAACATATACAGTTGTGATCATAAGTTTACATACCCTGGAAGAATTTATGATTTCTTGGCCATTTTCCAGAGAATATGAATGACAACACAAAAACATTTCTTTCACTCATGGTTAGTGTTTGGCTGAAGCCATTTATTATTAATCAACTATGTTTACTCTTTTTAAATCATAATGGCAACAGAAACTACCCAAATGACCTTGATCAAAAGTATACATACCCTGGTGATTTTGGCCTGATAACATGCACACAAGTTAACACAAAATGCCAGTTCACACAGGGGCAACCCGACTTACAGTGCAACTTTGCAAGGAGATTTGGAAATGACTTACAACACGACTTCAAGTCGCCTACAGGACAGAGATTGGCTCTGTCCTGTGGGCAATCAGAGCTAATCAGCTCTTGTGACATAATTGTTGTTCCTGTTCTCATCCTGGGTAAATTCATTTCTTTTTCCTGTAAAGTCGCTTCGCTATAGATGAGGAACCCAACTTGGAGACGACTTCCATTGAAATCTATGGGTACAAGTCGCCTTGAAGTAGTACAGGAATCTTTTCTGAAGTCGGAGTGACTTCAGTAGTGTACTAGATGGCTCTCATTAACTATAATGGAATTTCTTATGTCCAGCGACTTGGGGCGACTTGAGGTCTGACAAGTCGGATCCCAAGTTGCTGTAGTGTGACCTGGCACAAAGGGGTTTGAATGGCTATTAAAGGTAACCATCCTCGCCTGTGATCTGTTTGCTTGTAATTAATGTGTGTGTGTGTGTGTGTGTGTGTGTGTGTGTGTATGTATAAAAGGTCAATGCGTTTCTGGACTCCTGACAGACCCTTGCATCTTTCATCCAGTGCTGCACTGACATTTCTGGATTCTGAGTCATGGAGAAAGCAGAAGAATTGTCAAAGGATCTGCAGGAAAAGGTAGCTGAACTGTATAAAACAGAAAATGGATACAAAAAGATATCCAAGAAATTGAGAATGCCAATCAGCAGTGTTCAAATTCTAATTAAGAAGTGGAAAACGAGGGGTTCTGTTGAAACCAAAACACGGTCAGGTAGACCAACTAAACTTTCAGCCACCACTGCCAGGAAAATTGTTTGAGATGCAAAGAAAAACCCACAAATAACTTCAGGTTAAATACCAGAATCTCTGAAAACATGTGGTGTGGCTGTTTCAAGATGCACAATAAGGAGGCACTTGAAGAAAGATGGGCTTCATGGTTGAGTCGTCAGAAAAAAGCCATTACTATGCAAATGCCACAAAATATCCCGCTTACGATATGCCAAACAGCACAGAGACAAGCCTCAAACCTTCTGGCACAAAGTAATTTGGAGTGATGAGACCAAAAATTGCGCTTTTTGGCCACAACCATAAACACTACATTTGGAGAGGAGTCAACGAGGCCTATGATGAAAGGTACGGAGGTGGATCGCTGATGTTTTGGGGATGTGTAAGCTACAAATGCACAGAAAATTTGGTCAAAATTGTTGGCAAGATGAATGCAGTATGTTATCAAAAAATACTGGAGGAACATTTGCATTCATCAGCCAGGAAGCTGCACAAGGAACGTACTTGGACATTTCAACATAACAATGATACAAAACACAAAGCCAAGTCGACCTGTCATTGGCTACAGCAGAATAAAGTTAAGGTTCTGGAGTGGCCATCTCAGTCTCCTAACCTCAATATCATTGAGCCACTTTGGGGAGATCTCAAACGTGCAGTTCATGCAAGACAGCCCAAGAATTTAAAGAAACTGGAGGCTTTTTGCCAAGAGCAATGAGCAGCTTTACCATCTGAGAAGATAAAGAGCCTCATCCACAAAAGATTTCAAGCTGTCATTGATGTTAAAGGGGGTAATACACGGTATTAAGAACTGGGGTATGTAAACTTTTGATCATGGTAATTTGGGTAGTTTCTGTTGCCATTATGATTTAAAAAGAGTTGATTGATAATAAATGGCTTCAGCCAAACACTAACCATGAGTGAAAGAAAAGTATTTGTGTTATCATTCATATTCTCTGAAAAATGGCCAAGAAATCATAAATTCTGCCAGGGTATGTAAACTTATGAGCACATACCCTGGCATGTATAAAAAAAAAAAAAAAATCATAGTGCCAGCCCTGCATGCGCCTGCTGAAGTTAGCAGATAATAATTATGTAGTGTATATAAAGAAACATTTGTGGACAGAATCTAGAGACAGAGTATTGCATTCACATCCCTGTGAAGTAGTAAAAAGAAATTTAAAGAGCGCAGATGAAAACCTGTCCCTTAATGACAATTGGGACTTTTAACCACTTGCCGACCGCCTAGCGCAGATATACTGCAGCAGAATGGCACGGGCAGGCAAAATCACGTACCTGGTGCCCAAGGCGGTCGGCTTCGTTGGGGGAGCGATCCAGGCTGAGGGGGAGACCACTAATTCGTGGCCACCCCCTCGCGATCGCTCCCAACGAATGAGAATCTTCCTCTGCTGCTGTATAGTAAACAGCAGCAGAGGAAGTGAGGAGAGAAGACATCTGAGTAAGTGCGCCAACACAACACACACAGTAAAACACACCAGGCACACATTTCACCCCCCATCACCCCCTAATCAACCCCCCCCCCCCCCCGTCACAGTGACACCAAGCAGTTTTTTTTTTCTGATTACTGCATTGGTGTCAGTTTGTGACAGTTAGAAGTGGTAGGACAGTTAGTGTTAGCCCCCTTTAGGTCTAGGGTACCCCCCTAACAAAGTTTTAACCCCGTGATCACCCCCCGTCGCCAGTGTCACTAAGCGATCGTTTTTCTGATCGCTGTATTAGTGTCACTGGTGACGCTAGTTAGAGAGGTAAATATATAGGTTCGCCGTCAGCTTTTTATAGCGTCAGGGACCCCCATATACTACCTAATAAAGGTTTTAACCCCTTGATTGCCCCCTAGTTAACCCTTTCACCAGTGATCACCGTATAACTGTTACGGGTGACGCTGGTTAGTTAGTTTATTTTCTATAGTGTCAGGGCACCGCCGTTTATTACCTAATAAAGGTTTAGCCCCCTAAATGCCCGACGGTGATATAACTTAGGTTTTAGGGTCAGATAGGGTCTGCATCGCCCCAGGCAGCGTCAGGTTAGCGCCAGTACTGCTAACACCCACGCACGCAGCATACACCTCCCTTAGTGGTATAGTATCTGAACGGATCAATATCTGATTCGATCAGATCTATACTAGCGTCCCCAGCAGTTTAGGGTTCCTAAAAACGCAGTGTTAGCGGGATCAGCCCAGATACCTGCTAGCACCTGTGTTTTGCCCCTCCGCCTGGCCCAGCCCACCCAAGTGCAGTATCGATCGATCAGTGTCACTTACAAAACACTAAACACATAACTGCAGCGTTTGCAAAGTCAGGCCTGATCCCTGCGATCGCTAACAGTTTTTTTGGTAGCGTTTTGGTGAACTGGCAAGCACCAGCTCCAGGCAGCGTCAGGTTAGTGTCAGTAGCGCTAACACCCACGCACGCACCCTACACCTCCCTTAGTGGTATAGTATCTGAACGGATCAATATCTGATCCGATCAGATCTATACTAGCGTCCCCTGCAGTTTAGGGTTCCCAAAAATGCAGTGTTAGCAGGATCAGCCCAGATACCTGCTAGAACCTGCGTTTTGCCCCTCAGCCCGGCCCAGCCCACCCAAGTGCAGTATCGATCGATCACTGTCACTTACAAAACACTAAACACATAACTGCAGCGTTCGCAGAGTCAGGCCTGAGCCCTGCAATCGCTAACAGTTTTTGTTGGTAGCGTTTTGGTGAACTGGCAAGCACCAGCGGCCTAGTACACCCCGGTCATAGTCAAACCAGCACTGCAGTAACACTTTGTGACGTGGCGAGTCCCATAAGTGCAGTTCAAGCTGGTGAGGTGGCAAGCACAAGTAGTGTCCCGCTGTCACCAAGAAGACAAACACAGGCCTGTCGTGCCCATAATGCCCTTCCTGCTGCATTCGCCAATCCTAATTGGGAACCCACCACTTCTGCAGCACCCATACTTCCCCCATTCACATCCCCAACCAAATGCAGTCGGCTGCATGATAGGCATTTTCTTTATGTCCTCCTGAGCACCCCTACCCAACGAAACCCCCCCCCCCCCCCAAAAAAGATTTCATGTCTGTAGCAAGCGCGGATATAGGCGTGACACCCGCTATTATTGTCCCTCCTGTCCTGACAATCCTGGTCTTTGCATTGGTGAATGTTTTGAACGCTACTGTGACGAAAATATAAGCGTAGGATAGTTTTGCCTTAACTAGATGTGGTGTGATCTGTAGATGTAGTTTAATTCTGGGTTATTAGAAATATAGTATTCTATGTCAGTCATGCACATATGTTCTTTCATTAGCATTTGAAAAGTACAGAGATAGTTTTTTCTAGGATCTAAGTGACACCTAGATGCCAATAAAAGCTCCCATTAGAGTAAACATAGATTGCCACCTTCCTGAGGCTCAAAGGAATCTGCTAGTCATCTTGGCTACACAGATCTGCAGGGGGCATTCACAAGGCTCCGGACAGTCTGTAAGCTTTGATTAATATCGAGAGATCTAAGGAACCATTTTTATCTCTCATAAAAGCTAAAATATTAACGGCAGAGAGATGAAAATAATTCCTTTTGATCGTACACGTGATGGGTTACGTGTACATGTAACTCTGTATGTTTAGCAGAGGTGGAATCCTAAAGAACCACACAAAACCGTTATATGGCGCCTGATTGCGGCAGGCAGGCAGTGATTGGTACTGTTGCGATCGGCATGATGCGCTGGTATCGGAAATCCTATCCATGACCCAGCAATCAGCGCCGTTCTGGGCCAATGTGACTCTGGTCATTTCAGAACACAAAACATTTGTGGGCTGAGACAGGAACACCCCCCCAGGGTTGATTGGCCAAGGGCTAAAGTCCAGCCCGCATCCATATTTCAATAAATTGGGTAGCCTGAGATATGGACATTGTTCTTCCACGAAGCCAGTTCGAAACTGGGGAGTTCCCACATGTTCCAGTATGCTTCTACTAACGGATACATTTTCTTGGTAAAGTTTATTTCTGTTTTTATCCCTTTTTATTTTCATAGCAAATTGCCAATTCGTGTGTCTTTCTGCATTTTTTGTATCTTTTTTAGTAACTCCTTTTTCTTTGTATATCTTATATGCACTGCCCACTTTCGGGATATTAAATGATAAAATTAATAAGTGACTTCTGTGTACTAAGCTAGGACTCATATCTCTGGAGAGGTTGTTGTATTTTAGTGCCTAAGTACTCGGTTTAAGTTACGTACCAATCGGTATGCAATTGCACTGTGTGTTGGCAGATTGCATGCAGATTGTAAGCTAACAGATCTTCCAGGTGGAGATCTGTGTGTGTGGTGGCTCAGCAGACCAGTCTGCGGACAAACTGTTGGGTGGTGGCAGGCTATCGTTTATTGTGTGTCTGGTGTGTGGGTGTGGGGACAGTGGGGAGAGTGATTAACACCGGGGTTCAAGCTTGCAGGATAGCTGGAGGAACCCTAGAAGTGTATAGTAATTGCTAGACTGTTCCCCAACCCTTAGAGTGCACCAGATTGTATGTAAGATTCGTATCTGCCTGTGTGTGGTCAGCTAGCTGGATTGGAGTGGAGTCTCCCTCTAGTGGTGGCCAAAGGTTGTGCAGGCGGTGAAAGTACCGCAGCCAGTCTTACATGCGCAGTATAAGTTACCCCTTATTCCCTTAGTTCCTCATATACCCCAGTCACGGAACGCACGTCGCGGTTGGTTAGTAGCCGTTGGGGTGTGAATCCGTGACAGCTACCATACACTAGTTGAGTATTAGCGTAGGGTACAGCATTGCACAGACTAGGCACACTTTCACAGGGTCTCCCAAGATGCCATCGCATTTTGAGAGACCCGAACCTGGAACCGGTTACAGTTATAAAAGTTACAGTTGCAAAAAAAAGTATAAAAAAAAAAAAAAACCACAAAAAAATATATAAAATAAAAAAAACAAAAATAGTTGTTGTTTTATTGTTCTCTCTCTCTCTATTGTTCTGCTCTTTTTTTACTGTATTCTATTCTGCAATGTTTTATTGTTATTTTTTATCATGTTTGCTTTTCAGGTATGCAATTTTTTATACTTTACTGTTTACTGTGTTTTATTGTTAACCATTTTTTTGTTTTCAGGTACGCCATTCAGCTGCAGCGCGGATTTATTTATCTTGACAGCAACAGTGTTTGCTCCCACGATATATAAAGCCGTGACTCCAGCGGAGGTGATAATATGCCGAAGCATGGGGCAGGGGCGGAGGAGCGATTTGCTCCTAACTTTTGGGGCGGATGCCCCCATGCTTCGGCATATATAAATGGTGCATGTATGCCCATCATTAGAAGTGGGTGGATGAAGGGAGGTATTCTAATGGTGGGCATACCAACCAATCAATCTCTTTTTTTCATGCAGCCTATAAAAAAAAAAAAAAAAGATTACAATATATGCCCAACAAGGACCAGCAATGTACTGGTATGTTGCTGGACTTTGAGTGGTTATACCAGATTGATGCCTGCAGGTTTAGGTATCATCTTGGTATCATTCTAGCCAGCGGTCGGCTTTCATGTAAAAGCAATCCTAGTGGCTAATTAGCCTCTAGACTGCTTTTACAAGCAGTGGGAGGGAATGTCCCCCCTCCCACCGTCTTCCATGTTTTTCTCTGGCTCTCCTGTCCCAACAGGGAACCTGAGAATGCAGCCGGTGATTCAGCCAGCTGACCATAGAGCTGATCAGAGACCAGAATGGCTCCAATCATCTCTATGGTCTAAGAAACCGGAAGCTACGAGCATTTTCATGACTTAGATTTCGCCGGATGTAAACAGCGCCATTGGGAAATTGGGAAAGCATTTTACCACACTGATCTTGTGGTCAGATGCTTTGAGGGCAGAGGAGAGATCTAGGGTCTAATAGACCCCATTTTCTTCAAAAAGAGTACCTGTCACTACCTATTGCTACCATAGGGGATATTTACATTCCCTGACATAACAATAAAAATGATTAAAAAAAAAAAAAAAATGAAAGGAACAGTTTAAAAATAAGATAAAAAAGCAAAAAAAAAAAAATAAAGAAAAAAAAAAAAAGCACCCCTGTCCCCCCCTGCTGTCGCGCAAAGGCATACGCAAGCGTTGGTCTGGCGTCAAATGTAAACAGCAATTGCACCATGCATGTGAGGTGTCACCGCGAAGGCCAGATCGAGGGCAGTAATTTTAGCAGTACACCTCCTCTGTAAATCTAAAGTGGTATCCTGTAAAGGCTTTTAAAAATGTATGTAGTTTGTCGCAACTGCATGTTTGTGCGCAATTTTAAAGTATGTCATGTTTGGTATCCATGTACTCGGCCTAAGATCATCTTTTTTATTTCATCAAACATTTGGGCAATGTAGTGTGTTTTAGTGCATTAAAATTAAAAAAGTGTGTTTTTTCCCCAAAAAATGCGTTTGAAAAAATCGCTGCGCAAATACTGTGTGAAAAAAAAATGAAACACCCACCATTTTAATCTGTAGGGCCTTTGCTTTAAAAAAATATATAATGTTTGGGGGTTCAAAGTAATTTTCTTGCAAAAAAAAATTATTTTTTCATGTAAACAAATAGTGTCAGAAAGGGCTTTGTCTTTAAGTGGTTAGAAGAGTGGGTGATGTGTGACATAAGCTTCTAAATGTTGTGCATAAAATGCCAGGACAGTTCAAAACCCCCCAAATGACCCCATTTTGGAAAGTAGACACCCCAAGCTATTTGCTGAGAGGCATGTCGAGTCCATGGACTATTTTATATTGTGACACAAATTGCGGGAAAAAGACAAATTTTTTTCTTTTTTTTGCACAAAGTTGTCACTAAATGATGTATTGCTCAAACATGCCATAAGAATATGTGAAATTACACCCCAAAATACATTCTGTTGCTTCTCCTGAGTACGGGGATACCACATGTCAGCACGTTGTTCTGTTGAGGACGGGAGTGTGTCCGGAGGCCGGCCGGCTTGGTTTTATCTTTCCTTCAGCTTTTAATCTCCATATCTATGTAAGTGTTACTCTTTTCAAAATAAATTTATATTATGCAGTATTACACTATTGGCTCTTTCATTATATATGCACCGCTGAGTTCGGGTTGAGTGGTCGAGACGTATTTACACCGTTCTTGTCTGGAGTCCGGCTTGTACCAGAATATATCTGCCCTCTTTGTTTGCATGTCTGGTAAGGGGACATTCCCTAAGGTTCGTTAATATCAGTGTTTGCCCACTTGGTGTTTGGTTCCTGGCTTTATTGAATCTGTGCACAAAGGTCTGTCATCTGGTAAGCAGTTTGCACTATTAGTTTTCAGCACTTGGTGGGATTTTCCTTCACATACCTTTGGGGTGATTGATATACGCTGACTGTCCATTTATATCTGGTAAGCAGATTTTGGGTATCATTGTAGCTTTCACCTATTCACCTTCAGTTTGCATGATTGCATGATACTCACTATATTGCCCTGGCTATTGGCACAGGATTTTATATGATCACTTATGATTTAATGTTAGTTGAGTGTCACATATTTTTTGGTTTGGAGTGTTTTTTATGTCAACAGTATTACGCTATATTTTTGTCATATATTTTCGGATCATAATTTGTGGATCCACGGGACGAGGGCGCTCATCCTGCTCCATCTGGACTGTTCGTCTCAAGGCCCAGGCTGGGTTTAAGCCACTCGCCCCTTTTTTGGCTTACTTCTGGTAAGCACAATACTTATTGGTGTGTTCCGGAAATTGTGTCTTTCATCACTGTTCTTCTTTGGATGAAGTTATACTTACCTTCTTTCTTTTTGGATCACAATTGGGACTATTTATTTATGTATGGGACTTCATAGTTGGATCACTGTTCACATCACTTTATAGCGCAGTTTTTTGCTTTTTTGAATTATACAAGTAAAAAACAATGTTAGTCATAAAACAGATGACCAAAATCGATACTCATGATGAGAAGATTGAACAGATGCTTGGGTGTACAGAGCAGCCGTCGCGTTTCACTGTTAGAATTACTGAGTCTTCAGGGCTCTTTCCCATGCGTCTGTATAGTCCAAGTTACAAAAACATTTGACTTTAGTATCAACAAAAAAAGTATTATACAAACAATATGACACTATATATAACGCTCACCCAAATAATCTGACATTGATCATGTCACAGCAGCGAGGACAGCGAACAGCATTCCACGACAAAAAGGCGATGTCAGAATCGCCTAGATGGTCTTGTGGATGTTGAACCATGTGTGCGGGTAAGAAAGATCTAAAATGTAGTAACACATATGTAGTAAAGTGCACTAGCATCCCAGATTAAAGCGTGTATACCTAAGTGCGGTTATATATATAATATGTTATTTAGGCATCCTATAAAAGGGGTTTATACAATGATAGGCTTCACATATTATTATTATTATTCAGGATTTATATAGCGCCAACAGTTTACGCAGCGCTTTACAATATAAAAGGGAGACAATACAGTTATGATACAATATAATACAATACAATAGGATTAAGAGGGCCCTGCTCAGAAGAGCTTACAATCTAATAGGGTGGGGCAGGTGGTACAAAAGGTTGTAACTGTGGGGAATGAGCTGGTGGAAGTGGTAGATTAGTTGGAGACGTGATAGGCTTTCCTGAAGAGATGAGTTTTCAGGGATTGCCTGAAGGTAGCAAGAGTAGGGGATAGCCGGATAGATGGAGGTAGCGAGTTCCAGAGGATGGGAGAGGCTCTGGAGAAATCCTGGAGACGAGCATGGGAGGAGGAGATGAGAGAGCTTGAAAGCAGGAGGTCTTGAGAAGAGCGAGACAAGATTAGTGATGTAGCTTGGGGCAGAGTTGTGAATGGCTTTGTATGTTGTGTGAATGGCTTTGTATGTTGTGGTTAGAATTTTGAATTTAATTCGCTGGGTGATTGGGAGCCAATGTAGGGATTGAAGTAGAGGGTTGGCAGACACTGAGCGGTTGGTAAGGTGGATAAGTCTGGCAGCAGCATTCATGATAGACTGAAGGGGGGATAGCCTATGGAGCAGTAGGCCAATGAGAAGGGAGTTGCAATAGTCAAGGCGAGAGATAACAAGGGAGTGAATGAGGAGCTTGGTGGTTTCATTTGTTAAAAAAGGGCGAATTTTAGAGATGTTACGGAGGTGAATTCTACAAACTTTTGACAACGATTGGATTTGAGGCTGAAATGACAAGTCAGAGTCTAGGATTACACCTAGTACCCTGGCGTGAGGGGAGGGACTGATGGTTGCATTGTTGATTTTGATGGAAAAGTCATGGAGGGGGGCACGGGCGGGGGGGAATATTAATAGCTCAGTTTTAGAGAGATTTAGTTCAAGGAAGTGGTGCGACATCCATGCTGATATGTCAGTTAGTAAGTTAGTAATGCGAGAGGAGACTGAAGGAGTGAGGTGAGGAGTAGACAGATAGATTTGGGTGTCATCAGCGTATAAGTGGTATTGGAAGCCGTGGGCAGTTATTAAGTGACCAAGGGAGGAGGTGTAGATAGAGAAGAGAAGGGGTCCAAGGACCGAGCCTTGGGGGACCCCCACAGAAAGGGGCAATGGAGAGGAGGAGACAGAGTTGTAGGTGACACTGAAGGAACGCTGTGATAAATAGCCAGAGAACCAGGATAGAGCAGAATCTCGGAGGCCACGAGAATGTAGTTTATTGAGAAGGAGCGGGTGGTCAACAGTATCAAAGGCCGCAGAGAGGTCAAGTAGTAGGAGTATGGAGTACTGGCTGTTGGTTTTAGCAGTTAGTAAATCGTTAGTGAGTTTTAGTAAGGTAGTTTCCGTGGAGTGCTGCGAGCGAAAGCCAGACTGTAAGGGGTCAAGAAGGTTATTTTCATTGAGATAGGAGCTAAGACGGTTGTAGACTAAGCGTTCTAGAAGTTTAGAGGTGAATGGGAGTAATGAGATGGGTCTTAAGTTGTTCAGGTCGGTAGGGTCCAGTGAGGGCTTTTTAAGAATGGGAGTGATCTGCGCATGTTTTAGAGGGGAGGGGAAAATGCCACTAGAAAGGGAGAGATTGAAGATGTGGGTGAGGGAGCATAGGATAGAAGAAGAGGGTGACCGTAGTAGTTGTGAGGGAACAGGATCCAAGGGACAATTGGTTAGGTGGGCATCCGAGAAAATTTTTGTAACCTCTTCCGTAGTAGCCAATTCAAAAGAGGAGTGTGTTGAATGTGCTGCTGGGCAAGGTATGATGGGTGGGGAAGATGTACGCACAGTGGAGATGTCCTCACGAATTGCATCGATCTTGTCTTTGAAGTGATTGGCAATCTCTTGGGCAGTGAGTGAGTTAGTGGGTAGAGGGGGTGGTGGACGAAGCAGAGAGTTAAAGGTTGAGAAGAGCCGACAGGGACTGGATGACAAGGAATTAATAAGAGAGACAAAGTAGGCTTGTTTGGCAGCATGGAGGCATGAATTGTATTTTAGAAGGGCAGATTTATATAGGGTGAAGTCTTGCAGGCATTTGGTTTTACGCCACAGTCGTTCAAGAGCACGGCAATGTCTCTTGAGATTTCTAGTGTTGTCAGTTTGCCAGGGTTGTAACGGTCGGGGCCTAATTCTGCGTGTGGTTAGAGGAGCAAGTGCATCTAGTGATGATGAGAGTGAACTGTTGTAGACAGAAGTGGACAGGTCAGGACAGGACAGGGGAGAGATTATGTCATATAGGTGGTCAGTAGCAGAATAGAGAAGAGAAGGGCGAAGGTTTCTACAAGTAATTGTTTGCTGCTTGGAGGGATGGGTGGTTGGAGGCAAGGATACAGCGAAAGTAATGAGGTTGTGATCAGATAGAGGAAAGGGGGTGTTGGTGAGGTTGCCAGGGTTGCAGAGATGGGAGAATACAAGGTCAAGGGTATTACCATTGGAGTGAGTGGAAGTATGTGTCCATTGGGTTAGGTCAAAAGATGAGGTTAAGTTGAGAAGTTTAGCTGTAGTTGGGCTGTTAACATTGACAGGAATGTTAAAGTCACCAAGAATAATGGTGGGTATTTCAGAGGAGAGAAAGTAGGGTAGCCAGGCAGCAAAGTCATCAATAAAGCGCGATACCGGTCCTGGAGGCCTATAAATTGCTGCAATCCTCAGAGAAATGGGAGAAAACAGAGGAATACAGTGCATCTCGAAAGAAGAGAGGGATAGAGAGGGAGGGACAGGAAGGACTTGGAAGGTGCTTTGTGGGGACCACCATGGGAGAGGGCAGCAGGAGAAGCTGAGTAAAAATTTTGAAGCCAGGTTTCTGTTATGGCGAGTATGTTCAAGCCATGAGAGATGAAGAGGTCATGCACAGATGTTAGCTTGTTACAGATGGAGCGGGCATTCCAAAGGGCACATGAGATTGGTGGGGTGCTTTGAGGAAGCAGGGGGATAGAAATTAAACTGAGTGGATTGCGGTGGTTGCCAGAGGGGGAGGGGTATTGGATATGTGGCTTGCATTTGGAAAATGGCGGACCAGGATTAGGAGAAATGTCACCTGAGACTAGGAGAAGGAGGAGGGTGAGGAAGGCAAGGTGGGAGTGGGATGTGCATGAGCGCACGTGTCTAGTGGCCCTGGTGTTTATGTCAGCATGTGGGTGCAGCAACTGCAGGAGATGATGGGTGCCATAGTAGGGAGAGGGTAGGAGTAAGGGTGATATGTGCATGCTGCAGGGAAGAGAGGAGGGGTAGAGTAAAGATAATTTGAGGATAGAAGACACCAATGTGAGAAGGAAGAGAATAAGGAGCATGTTAGTGGATAGAGAATATATATAAAATAAATTTCAAAGGTGGTTTGCTTGTCGTCTTGCAGAGTGGAGCAGAGTTCCTGTTGTTCATGCAGCTTTAGTTATCCTGCTTTCGTTAAACTGCGTCGGTGAAACTGCGCATCAATCGTGACAGAGCCATGATGTCTGCGCCATGCCCCTGTCTGCGCCACCCCATAAGCTGCCATAAATTTATAGAGAGACTAAGCTGGGATGCATTTCTCAGTTGGTCATTATTGGGTCTGATGTGAGACACCTGAATATGGGGAGGAGATGGCCAGGGCCAGGCCAGCTACAAACACAGGCTAGGGTCGTAAAGCTAATTACCTCTCTTGATCACTCAAGCCACATGGAGTTGAGAATCAATCACCAGTAATATTGCTATTGCAGTGTGTTTGTTATAGAGCTAGCAGTAAATATGGAAGTTTAAAGATATGGCAGCAGGAGACAATTACCAAAAATATAAATATATTTTTAAAGTAACGGCTAGCAACGGGCTCGGGATGAAAGGGGTAAGTATAATAATAGTAAGGGAAGAGACAACTTACTCTTACGGAGTGCTACAACACCTGATGATGATTATATACAGTCAGGTCCATAAATATTGGGACATCGACACAATTCTAATCTTTTTGGCTCTATACACCGCCACAATGGATTTGAAATGAAACAAACAAGATGTGCTTTAACTGCAGACTTTCAGCTTTAATTGGAGGGTATTTACATCCAAATCAGGTGAACGGTGTAGGAATTACAACAGTTTGTGTATGTGCCTCACACTTTTTAAGGGACCAAAAGTAATGGGACAGATTAACAATCATCAAACTTTCACTTTTTAATACTTGGTTGCAAATCCTTTGCAGTCAATTACAGCCTGAAGTCTGGAAGGCATAGACATCACCAGATGCTGGGTTTCATCCCTGGTGATGCTCTGTCAGGCCTCTACTGTAACTGTCTTCAGTTCCTGCTTGTTCTTGGGGCATTTTCCCTTCAGTTTTGTCTTCAGCAAGTGAAATGCATGCTCAATCAGATTCAGGTCAGGTGATTGACTTGGCCATTGCATAACCTTCCACTTCTTTCCCTTAAAAAAACTTTGGTTGCTTTCGCAGTATGCTTCGGGTCATTGTCCATCTGCACTGTGAAGCGCCGTCCAATGAGTTCTGAAGCATTTTGCTGAATATGAGCAGATAATATTGCCCGAAACACTTCAGAATTCATCCTGCTGCTTTTGTCAGCAGTCACATCATCAATAAATACAAGAGAACCAGTTCCATTGGCAGCCATACATGCCTACGCCATGACACTACCACCACCATGCTACACTGATGAGGTGGTATGCTTTGGATCATGAGCAGTTCCTTTTCTTCTCCATACTCTTCTCTTCCCATCACTCTGGTACAAGTTGATCTTGGTCTCATCTGTCCATAGGATGTTGTTCCAGAACTGTGAAGGCTTTTTTAGATGTTGTTTGGCAAACTCTAATCTGGCCTTCCTGTTTTTGAGGCTCACCAGTGGTTTACATCTTGTGGTGAACCCTCTGTAGTCACTCTGGTGAAGTCTACTCTTGATTGTTGACTTTGACACACATACACCTACCTCCTGGAGAATGTTCTTGATCTGGCTAACTGTTGTGAAGGGTGTTTTCTTCTCCAGGGAAAGAATTCTTCGGTCATCCACCACAGTTGTTTTCTGTGGTCTTCCAGGTCTTTTGGTGTTGCTGAGCTCACCGGTGCATTCTTTCTTTTTAAGGATGTTCCAAACAGTTGATTTGGCCACACCTAATGTTTTTGCTATCTCTCTGATGGGTTTGTTTTGTTTTTTCAGCCTAATGATGGCTTGCTTCACTGATAGTGACAGCACTTCGGATCTCATATTAAGAGTTGACAGCAACAGATTCCAAATGCAAATAGCACACTTGAAATGAACTCTGGACCTTTTATTTGCTCCTTGTAAATGGGATAATGAGGGAATAACACACACCCGGCCATGGAACAGCTGAGCAGCCAATTGTCCCACTACTTTTGGTCCCTTAAAAAGTGGGAGGCACATATACAAACTTGTAATTCCTACACCGTTCACCTGATTTGGATGTAAATACCCTCAAATTAAAGCTGGATGCCTGCAGTTAAAGCACATCTTGTTTGTTTAATTTCAAATCCATTGTGTTGGTGTATAGAGCCAAAAAGATTAGAATTGTGTTGATGTCCCAATATTTATGGACCTGACTGTAGACCTAATGGCCAGAGCCCACCTATACTTTACTCTTAATTTTAAAGACTAGTTGAGTCCATATATTCATGAATACCTAGGATATATATAGGCAATGATACATATTCGTTCAAACAGAGCCATATATAATATGATAAATATCCAGTCACCAGAATAGTCCCAAAAATAACCAAATACTACTAGATTCCTGAGGTTACAAGCAGTTATATAAAATGTATATTAAAGGAAAACGAGAGCAGCTGAAGGGATAATTATACATATGTATTTACCTCAAATTTATTTAGCTTATAAATATCAGATGTCCGGTACAGCAAAAGTACTGGCAATTAAGAAAATGGTCCGATCCTTAGACTGATCAGTGTCCCCTTCAGTAGTTCCAGTTCAGAATAAGAGGTGTAACCTCCACTGGGCTCTCCGGTGCGTCCTCTCCAGCTGCCGCAATGTGAGTCACGGCAGCTGAGTGGTTCCGGCTTGCTATTTACATGGTTCCACCCGGAAGTGGAACGAGCGGGGTCAGCTCGCTGACACCACTACTGGTGCAGACGTCCCCTGAATTGTGCATGCGCAGTAGTTTCCCACTCGCCATGACAGTGAATAGGGAAAGGAAACTGCTAGCGCCATCCAGCTGCCAAAAAGAAGAAGGCAGCCAGTAATATGAGGAGACAGAAGCCTCCTCTTACCAGGGGACATCTGAACTTCCAACAATGTGACCGACACGAGAATAAAGCTGAGGCTCTCGTCAATGCAGCACAAACACATGTTACAATGGCAGAGTATTTTTTAACAAAATCTTATGTAGCGCTGGTAGATTTTCAATCTACCGCTGATAGGTAAATCTTGTGGGTTAATTATTAGGTGAAGTTAAAGTTGCCTCTGTTCCAGCTTGGCTGAGTTGCGTGTAGTTCCACACTGTGCCGGTGGGTGTCGTTGTCACCATGGGCTGGTGTTGGAAAGGCAACGTGTTGAAGCGTATGAGTGCTCCTCTGTCCCAGGGACAACTCGGTGGAGGTGGTCCTTCGAGTTGCATTCTGGGAGAGGGTATTTATGGGACATATGCCATGTTTAGGGGTTCGTTTTCAGCCCCCTGCTGGCCCTCCTGGCCGACAGGTATACGTTAAGAGTACCACCTCGTGGTCCTCCGCTCCGGAGGCCCACGTCACTGCGGCGTGTGGGTGGGCCCAGAAGCCTGTCTGGGGCCTACCACAGCAGCAGAGGAATGGTCCTGAGCTATCTATCCTGAGTGAAGAAGCTGGACAACCGAGGAGATCCCAGGGGAGGACCCGTCATGGAAGGATCATGCAGAGTGCTGGTCTGGAGAGGGGCGACTGGTGACTCGGTTGGAGGACGTATCCTGAAGTAATCTTACTGCATAGTACTGCCGGGTTGGCTTAAAGGTTCAAGTACTGTGTCTGATATTCATCGCAAACCAATACATCCTGTGGCAGAGGATCGTACGGGTTTTAATCCAAACAAGTCTGTGGCAGAGACTTTTGTTCGTGCTGCGTACTGGCTGCTAGGCAAGTGAGAGAGGCCTATCCAGGCGGGCAAAGATTGAATTCCACAAGGGGAGTGCATTCAACTACAAGTGCTTAATTCCAGAGAATGTTCTAAAGAATACTAAGGAAAGTTATTTGAGCTTCCCTGCAACTTTACTTCTGCCTCTTTCCTGCTACTTCCGTTATTACTTGTTCATTAAAGCATTGGAAAATATACTCAAGTGTTTGGTGACTACATCGTCCAGAGGTAAACTCAACGGGACCCTAGACCCGGTGCCAGTGAAACAGAGGTATCGAGAGTGAAGGTAACAGCCCGCTTTAAACCAGAAGCTCCACCGAGAGTTAGTGCTACACTTATAGAACAATATCCATCGGCAATAGTTACAAAACAAACATTAGTAGAAAATTAAGAAAATACCGCGCTAGGATAAAGCAAAAGCGGCAACAAAAAACATCTATTATCTAATGGTGCTAATGTACAGATTATAAATAAAGTTGCGCTAAATTTAAACAATCTCTCTTAAAGAGAAAATTGTAAATAAACCAAATGGAAGTGAAGCGTACAAAATACACTAGTAAAATCAATCAAATAATACAAACATATACAGTGAATTGAATTAATAAATAAAAATGTTAAAGTGAGTGTCCATATGCATCAATAGTGCATCATTAAATGCATAAATAAAGTGAATGTATATGGACATTGTATAAGAACATGGTATATTTGCCTAAAAACATAGTCTAAACAAACGAACAGGTATATAGTAGTCTATGAATAGACATTATAAAAAGGATTTGAAAGTTAATGCGGTATTCATACCAGGTGGACTGGTGGCTCTCTGATTGAAAATCCATCTAGTTTCTTGTCGGAGGATTTTCTTATCAAAATCACCCCCTCTTTCCTGTTGTGGTATAACCTCAAGTGCAAAAAATGAAATAAAGGACGGGTCATAGCCATGGTTGAGGCCTACGTGTTTACATATAGGTGTATAGAGAAGCCCTGCGTCGAGGTAGTATAAATGGTCACGTATAAATTCCCACTAACATTTCCATACTACTGTCTGTTATGATTATTATCTTTATTTTCTCATTTTTAAAAAAATATTTAATAATGTTTGTTTTGTAACTATTGCCAAAGGATATTGTTGCATAAGATTTTGTTAAAAAATACTCTGCCATTGTAATATGTGTTTGTGCTGCATTGACGAGAGCGTCAGCTTTTTTCTCGTGTTGCTCACATTGTTGGATGTTCAGATGCCCCCTGGTAAGAGGAGGCTTCTGTCTCCTCATATTACCGGCTGCTTTCTTCTTTTTGGTAGCTGGATGGCGCTAGCAGTTTCCTTTCCCTATTCGCCGTTCATGGCGAGTGAGAAACTACTGCGCATGCGCGATCCAGGGGACGTCCGCACCGGAAGTGGTGTCAGTGAGCTGACCCCGTTCGTTCCACTTCCGGGTGGAACCATGTAAATAGCAAGCCGGAACCACTGCGCTGCCATGACTCATATCGCGGCAGCTGGAGGGGACGCACCGGCAAGCTCAGTGGAGGTTACACCTTTTATTCTAAACTGGAACTACTGAAGGGACACCGATTGGTCTAAGGATTGGACCATTTTCTCCATTGCCAGTACTTTTGCTGTACATCTGATATTTATAAGCTAAATAAATTTGAGGTAAATACATATGTATATTTATCCCTTCAGCTGCTCTCATTTTCTTTTAATATACATTTTGTATAACTGCTTGTAACCTCAGGAATCTAGTAGTATTTGGTTATTTTTTTGGGACTATTCTGGGGACTGGATATTTATCATATTATATATGGCTCTGTTTGAACGAATATGTATCATTGCCTATATATATTCCTAGGTATTTGTGAATATATGGACTCAACTAGTCTTTAAAATTAAGAGTAAAGTATAGGTGGGCTCTGGCCATTAGGTCTATATAATCATTATCATCAGGTGTTGTAGCACTCCGTAAGAGTAAGTTATCTCTTCCCTTACAATTATTATACTTACCCCTTTCATCCCGAGCCCGTTGCTAACTGTTACTTTATATATGTGAAGCCTATCATTGTGTAAACCCCTTTTATAGGATGCCCAAATAACATACTATATATATAACCGCACTTAGGAGGTATACACGCAGTTATTCTTAAATGCTTTAACCTGGGATGCTAGTGCACTTTACTACATATGTGTTACTCCATTTTAGATCTTTCTTACCCGCACACATGGTTCAACATCTACAAGACCATCTAGGCGACTCTGACATTGCCTTTTTGTCGCGGAATGCTGTTCGCTCTCCTCGTTGCTGTGACACGATCAATGTCAGATTATTTGGGTGAGTGTTATATATATTGTCATATTGTTTGTATAATACTTTTTTGTTGATACTAATGCCAAATGTTTTTGTAACTTGAACTATACAGACGCATGGGAAACAGCCCTGAAAAAGCAGTAATTCTAACTGTGAAACGCGTCGGCTGCTCTGTACACCCAAGCATTTGTTCAATCTTTTCATCATGAGTATCAATTTTGGTCATCTGTTTTATGACTAACATTGTTTTAACTTGTATAGTCTTTGTAATAAACTGATTTTTTTAAAATATCCTTTCTGGTTTCACTTGCCTCTTGACAGACATATGCATCTTTAAAAGTCCCAATTATTATTAAGGGACAGGTTTTCATCTGCTCCCTTTAAATTTCTTTTCACAATTATGCAGTGATAAGCCCTCATTCACAATTGGACAGGAGCATTTTCAGGCACTTTGAAGCTTTTTGGTGCAAACACTTTTTTAAGTATTTTTTATGCGTTTACAAGAGTCCATCATTTTGTTTTGGCCAAGAGCAGTATCATCATATGTCGTTTTTATCTTCATCTTTGTATCCGCTCCTTGTTTTTTCTGTGTCAATGACAATTTCTTCCGAAGCCCTCAGTTTATGTAATGGGCATAACGGGGGTCATAGCGATTCTTGTGTGCCCTCACCAAGCGGATGAAAGTCTTCACATACAGCATGGGCAGTCCCAAATTCTTAACTTTGTTCACAGGCCTGAGGCCACTAGGAGGAGGCCGGTTGGGTTAGGCGCAGAGAATCCCGCTGACAGCTGATGACTCATCGGTTGTTAAGGATACAGCGTCCGGCATCCGTTTCTTCGCAACCAGCTATTTACAGTGTTTTTAACTACTTACAGACCGGAAGATTTTCCTGCTTAATGACCAGGCCATTTTTTGCGATACGGTACTGCGTCGCTTTAACTGACAATTGCGCGGCCATGTGATGCTGTACGCAAACAAAAGTCCTTTTTTTTCAACAAATAGAGCTTTCTTTTGGTGGTGTTTGATCCTGTGGTTTTTATTTTTTGCGCTATAAACAAAAAAAAGCGACAATTTTGAAAAAAAAAAACAATATTTTTTTACTTTTTGCTATAATAAATATCCCCAAAAATGTTTTTTAAAAATACATTTCTTCATCAGTTTAGGCCAATATACATTCTTCTATATATTTTTGGAAAAACAAAATTGCAAAAGAAGCGTATATTGGTTTGCGCAAAAGTTATAGGATCTACAAAAAAGGGGATAGATTTATGGCATTCTCATTATTATTATTTTTTAACTAGTAATGGTGGTTATCTGCGATTTTTAGTGGTACTGCAACATTGCGGCAGACAGATTGGACACATTTTTGGGACCATTGACATTCATACGCGATCAGTGCTATAAAAATGCACAGATTACTGTGTAAATGTCACTGGTAGGGAAGGGGTTAACATTAGGGGGCGATCAAGGGGCTAAATGTGTTCTCTCGTGAGTGTTTCTTACTGTGGGGGGGATGGGACTGACTGGGGGAGGAGACATATCGCTGTTAATACTTACTAGGAACAAACAATCTGTCTTCTCTCCCCTGACAGAACAAGGATTTGTGTGTTTACACACGCAAATCCCTGTTCTGGCTCTCGTGCCCGTGATCCCGAGTGGCTGGCGGCGATCGCGCTCGCCGGCCAAGCGCATTGGGTCCCCTGTCGTGCAGCGGCGTGCCTCCGGCGGCTCTTAAAGGGGACGACGCACCCATACTTCGTTTTGCGGGAACGTGCCACTTTGCCAACGTATATCGGTATGAGCCAGTCGGCAAGTTGGTTAAAGGAACATTAAAAAAACACACAAAAAGCAAAATACATGAAAAATGCATGCAAAAACGCATAAAAAAGATGTGGGTTTAAAAATGCAAAACGCACCGCAAAACATGCCTGAAAAGCACATTAACTGCATAGAACCTAGACTTATGCCCTGTACACACGGTCAGATTTTCCGGCGGAAAATGTGTGATAGGACCTCGTTGACGGAAATTCCGACCGTGTGTAGGCTCCATCACACATTTTCCATAGGAATTTCCGACACACAAAGTTTGAAAGCAGGCTATAAAATTTTCAGACAACAAAATCTGTTGTCGGAAATTCCGATCGTGTGTACACAAATCCGACACACAAAGTGCCAGGCATGCTCAGAATAAATTAAGAAACGAAAACTATTGGCTACTGCCCCCTTTATAGTTCCGACCTACGTGTTTTACGTCACCGCGTTCAGAACGATAAGATTTTCCGACAACTTTGTGTGACCGTGTGTATGCAAGACAAGTTCGAGCCAACATCCGTCGGAAAAAATCCATGGATTTTGATGTTGGAATGTCCGAACAATGTCCGACCGTGTGTACAGGGCATTAGGCTGGCATCCAATGTTAGGATCTTTAAAGACAGTGTGAGGAAGAACTTTCCCAACTCCAGTCCTGGATTCCTGAGCCACCAGGCTAGTCTTTGATGTCAGGCATGTCTATTTGTCTAGAAACTAAACCAATATGTCCCGTGACAAGAGAATGTTGTGTTTTAGGGGCCAGGAATGAAAATTTACTAATGGCACTACCCTGAAGGAGGCTACAGTCAGGCTAAGTACTAGGGATAAACCGAACACCCTCTGGTTCGGTTTCGCACCAGAACACCGTGAACAGGCAAAAAATTTGTGTGAACACCGTTAAAGACTATGGGACACGAACGTGAAAAATCAAAAGTGTTAATTTTAAAGGCTTATATGCAAGTTATTGCTATGAAAAGTGTATGGTGACCCGGGTACTGTCCCAGGGGACATGTATCAATGCAAAAAAAAAAGTTTTTAAAACTGACGTTTTTTCAGGAGCAATAATAATAATAGTTAATAATATTGCTTAAAGTGAAACAATAAAAATGTAATATTCTTTTAAATATCATGCCTGGGGGTCCCCTTAAGCCTCGTACACACGATCAGATTGTTGGCCAAAAAAGCGCCAGACTTTTGTCCAAAGGGCGTGTCCCAGGAACTTGTCTTGCATACAAATGGTACACAATTGTCGGCCAACAAACACAAATGTAGTGACGTACTACGAGGAATTTCAGCTCTTGAGTGCCACCCTTTGGGCACCTTCTGCTAATGTCGTGCTTGATGAGCATTGATTCCGAGCATGCGTGTTTGTACTTTCAACTTTTGTGTGATGGACTTGTGTACAGACGATAGGAAAATCTGACAACAGACCATTGTCCGCCGAAAATTTACTAGCCTGATATCCAACATTTGTTGGTGGAAAGTTGGACAACAATTGTCTGATGGAGCGTACTAATGGTCGGATTTTAGGCAGTTTGTCATCACACAATTCCCGGACGAAAAGCCGATCGTGTATACGAGGCTTTAGTCTGCCTGTAAAGTGGAGCATCTTTCTGATGTGTTTTACTATGCCGCAGCAAAATGACATTTCTAAAGGAAAAAATGTCATTTAAACTTGCTTGCGGCTGTAATGTATTGCCGGATCCCGGCAATATAGATAAAAATCAATTAAAAAATTGGTGTGGGTCCCCCCCAAGTCCATACCAGGCCTTTCGGGTCTGGTATGGATATTAAGGGGAACTCCAGGAGGCCAAAATGTTAAAAAAAAACACGCATGGGGGTCCCCCCCCAAAATCCATACCGAGCCCTTTGGGTCCGTTTTATGGTTTTAAGGGGAACTCCATGCCAACATTGTTTAAAAAAATGCCGTGGGGTCCCCCCCAAAATCCGTACCAGACCATTATATTATCCAAGCAAGCAGCCTGGCAGGCCAGGAAGGGGAGGGTGGTGAGCGAGCGCCTCCCCTTCTCCTGAACCATACCAGGCTGCTTGCCCTCAACAGGGGGAGGGTGCTTTGGGGTTCCCCCAAAGCACCTTATCCCCATGTTGATAGGGACAAGGGCCTCGTCCCCACAACCCTAGCCATTGGTTTTGGGGGTCTGCGGTGGGGGGGCTTATCGAAATATGGAAGCCTCCTTTAACAAGGGGGCACCCAGACCCCTAACCCCCCCATGTGAATAGGTAGGGGGTACCCCTACCCATTCACCAAAAAAGTGTCAAAAAGTAGAAACCACAATACACAGTTTTTGACAATTCCTTTATAAAAAATAAAAAAAAATAAAAAAAGTGTCCTACTATGTCCATCCATTATCAATCACGGCGCAGACAGACCCGAAAAATATAACAAAACAAACTAAAATACTCCACCTCGATTGGAGGTGTCCCACCGACTGCTGTCTCTTTGCTGTAACAGCTCTTATATAGGCAAGGGCGGGGCCACCCACTGATATAACCAGATGACCCCGCCCTCCTCTGGCAGCACATGACGTCAGAGGGGGGGGTCACTCGATTACATTACCGGGTGGCCCAGTCCTTGCCTAAATGACAGCTGTCACAGCCAAGAGACAGCAGTCGGCGGGACGCCTCCCCTCCCATCAAGGAGGAGGGGTTTATTTAGTATTTTTCGGGTCCGTCAGGCAGCGTGATTGAAGATGGATGAACATCACGGGACACTTTTTTTTTTCTGTTTTAATAAAGGAATTGTCTAAAACTTTGCATTGTTGTTTTACTTTGTCACAATTTTTTTGGTTGAATGGGTAGGGGTACAATGTACCCCATACCCATTCATATGGGTGGCCGGGATACAGATTCCGATAAGCCCCCCTGACCACAGACCCCCACAACCACCGAACCAGGCTTGTGGTGATGAGGACCCCAAAGCACCCTCCCCATGTTGAGGGCAAGTGGCCTGGTATGGTTCAGGAGGGGGGGGCACTTGCTCATCTCCCCCTATCCAGGCCTGCCAGGCTGCTTGCTCAGATAAGGGTCTAGTATGGATTTTGGGGGGACCCAACCCCGGTTTTTTTTTTTGGAGTGGAGTTCCTCTTAAAATCTATACCAGACCCAAAGGGCCTGGTATGGACTGGGGGGGAACCCATGCAGTTTTTTTCTTAATTCTGTCATAGGGTTCCCCTTAACCACTTCAATACACTATATTATATACTGTACACTGCACTATATACCCTGTACTGTATTATATATACGACACTGACTGCACTATATACTCTGAACTGCAGTATATATACACTATACAGACTGCACTACAGTTGCAATAAAAAGTATGTGAACCCATGATGCCGCCACCACCATACTTCACAGCTGGGATGAGGTTTTGATGTTGGTGTGCTGTGCCTCTTTTTCTCCACACATAGTGTTGTGTGTTTCTTCCAAACAACTCAACTTTGGTTTCATCTGTCCACAGAATATTTTGCCAGTACTGCTGTGGAACATCTAGGTGCTCTTGTGCAAACTGTAAACGTGCAGCAATGTTTTTTTTGGACAGCAGTGGCTTCCTCTGTGGTATCCTCCTTTGAAATCCATTCTTGTTTAGTGTTTTATGTATCGTAGATTCACTAACAGGGATGTTAGCATATGCCAGAGACTTTTGTAAGTCTTTAGCTGACACTCTAGGATTATTCTTCACCTCATTGAGCAGTCTGAGCTGTGCTCTTGCAGTCATCTTTACAGGACGCCCACTCCTAGGGAGAGTAGCAGCAGTGCTGAACTTTCTCCATTTATAGACAATTTGTCCTACCATGGACTGATGAACAGCAAGGCTTTTGGAGATACTTTTTTAACCCTTTCCAGCTTTATGCAAGTCAACAATTCTTAATCGTAGGTCTTCTGAGAGCTCTTTTGTGCGAGGCATCATTCACATCAGGCAATGCTTCTTGTGAAAAGCAAACCCAGAACTGGTGTGTGGTTTTTTTTATAAGGAAGGGCAGCTGTAACCAACACCTCCAATCTCATCTCATTGATTGGACACCAGTTGGCTGACACCTCACTCCAATTAGCTCCTGGAGATCTCATTAGTCTAGGGGTTCACATACTTTTTCCACCTGCACTGTGAATGTTTTGTTTTGGTGTGTTCAATAAAAACATGGTAACATTTAATTCTTTGTGTGTTATTAGTTTAAGCAGACTGTAATTGTTTATTGTTGTGACTTAGATGAAGATCAGATCACATTTTATGACCTATTTGTGCAGAAATCCATATAATTCCAAAAGGTTTCACATACTTTTTATTGCAACTGTATATACTCTTCAGAAAAATTGGGCCTTAGGTGTTGGTGGTGCCAGAACACTGTAACCCCTCACAGTTACTCTTGCTGGGCACAGGAACAGGCCTTGCTCTTAAATATTGTGTCAATACCTGTAATTACATGCCCCTGTTAAACAGGTGCAGAAAAATTGGGCCTTGGGTGTTGGTGGTGCCAGAACACTGTAACCCCTCACAGTTACTTTTGTTGGGCGCAGGAACAGGCCCTGCTGTTAAATATTATTTCAAAAATTTTAATTACATGCCCCTGTTAAACATGGGCAGAAAAATTGGGCCTTGGGTGTTGGTGGTGCCCTAAACCAAAAATATTGTTGTAAGCTAGCATCATCAAGATTCAGGCATAGGATAGGCAGTCATCAAGGGATCCCAGATCCATAGCAAATTCAGTCAGTTGCATCAGCATCAGGGGCTTGATAGCTGCTGATCCAGGACTGATGAATTTTTATAAATGTAAGCCTATCAATGGCGTCTGTGGACAGGCGCAGTCTTTGATCTGTTACAAACCCGGCAGTAGCACTGAATGTGTAAACCAAAAAATATGTAGAAAATGGAATTTTAAAGGTACCCCTGATATAGGAAAAGACATTATCTACTAAAAATATATCAAATATTTATTATAGCAGTTTTACAAAAAAAAATGTACGATAAAATGTGAGAACAGTTTTACATTCACAGTCAAAGGTATACATCCTCAACCTAATATTGACAATGAAAAAACTGTGGTCACCAAGAGTTCAAAGCATAACCACGTCCACATGATTTCAACATGTGTGGCAGATGCAACTATTGTCCCATCATTTTAGAAGGGAACAATTTTATCCTTCCCAACAATAACGTCTGGACCCCCAAACATAGAACAAACTGTCAATCGGTTGGTTCCGTATACCTAATGAAATGTCATTGCGGGGCATTTTACGTGGGAAAAACTAAGCGCCCACTTTTTTGTAGAATCAGGGACCATGTGTCCCTTATCTCCAAACATAGGATGGAAACACCTATTAGCCGTCATGTGGGGCTATACCACAATTTTGATTTAAAAGTTATCGGCTTTTTCAGCCTTGAACACATACCAGAACATGAATGAGGATGTGATATAGACAATAAACTTCTCCAATTGGAGACGAGATGGATCTATTGTTTACAGGCCACTCGGTCCCCCGGCCTCAATGAGGGGATTAGCTATAAGCCTTTTCTATAAACATCACCCCCCTTTTGTGATCTGGTCACTCCTGTCTCCTTGGGAGTATGTGCCCCATTGAGTGTCTTCCCTTCCTTTGTTTTGTTAACATTTACTGCGTTTGAATATTAGGAGATCACCAGACGTTTACGATTCCTCTCGCGACTAATTCTGGATTGGTTGTCTAGGCCAGAATTGCCCCTATTAGAAACAATACATCTTTTAGAAAAGGGATACTAACATATATTGAGTCAGCTGCAATGATGTGCATATCGATACAGCTTTTCATATGTGGATGTAAATTAGTGGTACAATGCTGTAGACAAATTATTGTAATGTGCAATCATGACCACACCCAAACCTTGGGGAACCCCTCTTCCCCCCTTTTTTTTTACCCCTCCCCAGGCTCTATTTTCCCTCGTTTTTACTCCCCCCCCAGTTCAGTGCCATTTGATCCCCGTATGGACGCCCAAGGGTGTATACTAGGTTGAACACACATCCCCCTTGGGCTTTTCTTTCCTGGGGGTTGCCAACCCGGTATACGCCCGCCTTGAGGTCTCCTTATAGTCCTTGGCATACCGGTATAACCGTATCCCACAGCCATCTTTCCAACTGTCCAAGTTTTCCTTCTTGGCTCAGCACTGTCTCCAAAGGGAGTCTTAGTGCTGTTTTGGGCACACAGGAAGTAGTTTTACTTCCGGTCTGTCGTTTCCGGTTCATCAGTCCTTGGACCAGGAACTTCCCTTTTGCGTCCGCTTGGCTCCAGGTGCAGTGTGATGACACGCACAGCATTTTGGTGCCATGGGGAGGGATATTTAAACCCCACACATTCAGATGCTTGCTAGCAGTCAGGGAGCTCATGCTAAACACGGACGCCGGCACCAGGTAAAACTAAACATTGACCGTTAATCGGTCTAGCACTCTGTGATATGTCTAATTGTAAACTAAAGCACCACTTTTGGTGCTCTATTTCCTTTTAAACAAACCCCTTTTTTTTCTCTCTCTAAATATAGGAAGTTTTTGTGGCCCACTACTTTAGGGTGCCCTTTCAGCAGCGCCAATAGAAATGTGATGTAGCTTCTTACATAACGATATGATATCTTTTCAAGGTGAGCAGGTGCTCTTGAAGATTTAAAACTGCAGCGTACATATGTTCCTCGTTGCATTGAAGTTTAACATAGCTACATGCATTTTATATACTTTTTCAGAAACTGTGGAGCAGCTTTGTCTTCACCTGCACAGGTGCTTTTTTACAATTGATATTGTGCCATTCAGTCCTCATGAGCTCCCAATACAAATACTCTTCTACTCTTCGGGGGGTTGGTGAGTGGTGTCCATTGTCTAGTTTGTCTTGTGGTCTACCTCTCTCTTCACCCGCAATATGTGTGAAATGTTATTATCTATGATATCTGTTATAGATACCGTAATCATCCTTTTTGCTTGTGATGACCTTCATCCATGAGAATATACATCCCTCCCTACGGGTGATCAGGCATCCATCCGGTCTACACAGGGGGGAGTCATTTCTAGGGGCACCCCTCCTCCCCTCTTCTCTCAGCTGACGCCTCGTATCCTGCGACTTCCCCAGAACTCTATAACAGAGGTATGGAGTTGACGCGGTGGTTGTGTTGGGTGGGAGTACTAGGGGAAGGTTGGGTGTGAGCCTGTGTGATGGGGGGTGTTTGGGTGTTTTTTTTTTTGGGGGGGGTGGTCTTTGTTCCTGTTTTTGTTTCTGGAGGGTGGTTTTGGTGGAGTTATGGTTGCACAAGCTAAAGAGCTTTCAAGCTACATAAATGTGAATGTTTTATGTATATTTTTTCTGTGTATTTACCTTTTTTTCTCTTTCTCTTTTGAACATCCAAGGTTGTTTTTATCGTGAATATTGTTGTTGAAAAGCCTCGTCCATTTTCCTGATGAAGCCTTCTGGGCGAAACATGTTGAAATTATGTGGACGTGGTTAGGCTTTGAACTCTTGGTGACCACAGTTTTTTTCATTGTCAATATTAGGTTGAGGATGTATACCTTTGACTGTGAATGTAAAACTGTTCTCACATTTTATCGTACATTTTTTTTTGTAAAACTGCTTTAATAAATATTTGATATATTTTTAGTAGATAATGTCTTTTCCTATATCAGGGGTACCTTTAAAATCCCATTTTCTACATATTTTTTGGTTTACTACTTTAGGGATGATGGTACACACATAAAAAACGTTTGTAAACACTGATCTCTACCCATATAGCCTAGCACTGAATGTGTGTTCAGAAAGCATGATGGATGCAGGACAGGCCAGTAGCTCGATTGCATATTGAGCAAGTTCTGGACAGTGGTCCATCCTCAAGACCCAGTAACTCAGTGGATGCTCTGTTGGAAAGGTCTCCAAGTCTGCTCTTGCCCCTAGATATTCCTGCACCATATATAGCAGATGCTGGCGATAGTTGCTTGAACCTATCAGACCTTGGCGCTGAGGACTGAAAAATTGTTTAAAGGCATCGGTCAGCCGGCCACCTTCTCCACCGCTCTTCCTCTGACCAAACAAAGCCTCAGAAACACGTTGTCCAGCACCAGGAAATGGTAACCTCCCAGGGTCTGGAAAGGCCTTATATAAAAACTTTTACATAAACTTTTCTTCACGGTCTCCTGAAGATGTTTCATCCTCTGCTCCCTCTGTGAAGTTCTGCAATTTTACCCTTGTAACGTGGATTAAGAAGGATTGCCAGACAGTAATGATCCCTCTCCTTGATACCACGAATCCTAGGGTCCTTTTGCAGGCTTTGCAGAATCAGGGAGGCCATGCAGCATAAGTTTTCAGAGGCATTCGATTCTGAGTCCTCTGGGTCACTAAGGATGACATTATCAGGAACAACCTCCTCCCAGCCACGTGCAACTTCTTGGGTTTCTGGGGATGAAAAACCATCCCTTGAAAACTGCTGCGTGTTATCCTCTACATCCATGCTGACACAATCCTCCTCCTCTTCTTCCTGTGTTTGGCGGACCCACAGGAATGCTATCTGCATAAAAGGGGCCTTGAGAGGAAAGAAAGTCCTCCTCTTCCTCCCGCTGTTCTGCCACAAGTGCCCTGTCCATGATTCCACGAAGCGCGTGCTCCAGCAGGAAGACTAGAGGGACCGTGTCACTGATGCATGCATTGTCACTGCTCACCATCCTTGTGGCCCCCTCAAATGGTGACAGGAGAGTGCATGCATCCTTGATCAGTAGCCACTGGCGTGGCGAAAAGAAGCCAAGCTCCCCTGACCCTGGTGCCATACTCACACAGGTACTCATTGATGGCCCTCTGCTGTATGTGTGCAGCCGCTGCAGCATTACCAATGTTGAGTTCCACCTGATTGGCTGTCACAAATGAGGCGGTTGGTGGGCAGGTTTAATTCCCTTTGAATGTCGGCCAGCCGAGCGCTGGCATTGTATGACCGCTGGAAATGACCACAGACTTTTCTGGCTTGCCTCAGGAGATCTTATAAGCATGGGTATCTGGTCAAGAAACGCTGCACCACCAAATTCAGGACATGTGCCAAGCATAGAACATGGGTCAAGTGTCCCTGTCGTAGGGCGAAGAGAAGGTTGGTGCCATTGTCGCATACAACCATTTCTGGCTCAAGCTGCCGTGGCAAAAACCCCCTATGAGCCTGCCCCTGCAGAGCTGACAGAATCTCTGCCCCAGTGTGCCTCCTGTCCCCTAGGCAGACTAACTAAAGCACCGCATGCCATCTTTTAGCCTGACTGCTTGCCTAGCCCCTTGAGCGCTTAAGGAGCACTGCTGGTTCACAGGACATTTCTGCAGAAGAGGCCATAGAGGAAGAAGAGGAGGGAGGGGAGAATACAGATGTGGCAGAATCATCACCAGCTTTTTGGAGGCGTGGTGGCAGAACAAGCTCCAACACTGAACCCTGTCCTGCATCCTTCCCAGCTGCCAGCAGAGTTACCCAGTGCGCCGTGAAGGAAAGGTAACATCCCTGCCCGTGCCTGCTGGACCATGAGTCAGTGGTAATATGAACCTTGCTGTTGACCGCCCTGTCAACGAGGCCAAAACACATGAATGTAGAGAGCTGGAATGGCCTTACATGAAAACAAAATGTTGTTTTGGAACCTGCCACTGTGGTGCAGCACATTCCACAAATTCACGAAAGAGGAGAGAGTTAACATCTGAAAAGGCAGCAGTAGCAGTGCTAGCAATTTGGCCAAGCTAGCATTTAGACGCTGAGCATGTGGATGGCTGGGACAGAATTTTTTTTTACGATTCAGCAACTGGGGTAGCGAAATTTGCCTCCAGAAATCAACTGGTGGTGTACTGCTAGCAGATTGGCTGCAAGTACTTGTGGCACCTATTGCTAAACCTTCATTTCTCTCAGTGCAGGTTTTTGAGAGGACTGGAGGTATAGTAGGGTTTGAGATCAGAGATGAGGAGCAAGGAGAAGTCCGCCTTTTTCTATGATGTGGGTCTTTCAGGTACTGTTGCCAACGGACTGCATGGCAGGTCGTCATATGTCTTGTCAAGCATGTGGTGCAGGAATACTGCTGTTCTAGCCACGCTTGATCCGCTTCAGACATAGATTGTGAACAGCAATGGTGCAATCTACTGCACGTGTCGAAAAAAGCCCACATCAAGGAACTTTTGCACATCAGCGGGGAGTCAGCAGCGCCCTGCACCTGCGGAGCTCTGTGGTGTGATAAAATAGGGTAGCTGTCCTTAAGCTGACCCCTGGAGGACATCCTGCCTCATTGGAGTTGTGCCTCCTCCTCCTCACTTTCCTCCTGTCTTCTCTCAGGCACCCAAGTACAGTCAGTGACCTCATAATCCCCTCCCTCTTTGTCACTGGAGCAAACTTGGCAGTATGCAGTATGCTGCAGCTGGGGGGAATATGACGGCCAGTTTCTTGTCCTTCTGTGGCACCCCCTCTCTCTAGGCTCACATTTCTCCCTTCCTCAACCTGGGAACAGCCTTCAAATCGCTGAGCATCCTCCAGCAGCATGTAACTGACACTATGGTCGAATAATTCTGGTAACTCCTCCATGCATGATGGTGGGGCTACGGAAGGAGTAACTGTGGACAAGGAGCCGTGGAATAGGCCACTTTGGCAGCTGCGTTGGAAGGCAAACTACTTTGATACTGGGTGACAGAGGATGAGGACGGCTTTGTTATCCACTCCACCAACTCTTCTGCATGTTGTGGCTCAATAACACGGCCAGCAGCTGAAAAAAAGGACAAGTGTGACCCGCCTGCAGAGGACGCACCATGTCCATGATCACTACTATTCACTGTAGACAAAGGCTGCTTGCCCTCTTTTAGCGGCCTGTGAGCGTCTTCCTCTCTTTGGTGGCCTTCTGGACATGATGGGGATTTTTTTTTTTTTTTTTTTAACACCGCTCTACACTGTATTATATACTGTACACCGACTGCACTGTTGTTCTACATAAAGATGACCTAGGCTATAAGAAGATTGCCAAGATCTTGAAATTGAGCTGCAGCATGTGGCCAAGACCATACAGCGGTTTAACAGGCCAGGTTCCACTCAGAACAGGCCTCGCCATGGTTGACCAAAGAAGTTGAGTGCACATGTTCAGCATCATACCCATTGGTTGTCTTTGGGAAATAGACGTATGAGTGCTGCCACCATTGCTGCAGAAGTTGAAGGGGTGGGGGGGGTCATCCTGTCAGTGCTCAGACCATATGCCGCACGCTGCATCAAATTGGTCTGCATGGCTGTCATCCCAGAAGGAAGCCTCTTCTAAAGATGATGCACAAGAAAGCCCACTGAAGACAAGCAGACTAAGGATATGGATTACTGGAACCATTTCCTTTGGTCTGATGAGGCCTAGATAAACTTATTTGGTTCAGATGGTGTCAAGCGTGTGTGGTGGCAACCAGGTGAGGAATACAAAGACAAGTGGGTCTTGTCTACAGTCAAGTATGGTGGTGGGAATGTCATGATCTGGGGCTACATGAGTGCTGCCGGCACTGGGGAGCTACAGTTCATTGAGGAAACCATGAATGCCAACAAGTACTGTGACATACTGAAGCAGAGTGTGATTCCCTCCCGTCAGAGACTGGACTGCAGGGCAGTATTCCAACATGATAATGACTCCAAACACACCTCCAAGACGACCACTGCCTTGCTAAAGAAGCTGAGGGTAAAGGTGATGGACTGGCCAAGCATGTCTCCAGAGCTAAACCCTATTGAGCATCTGTGGGACTTCCTCAAACGGAAGGTGGAGGAGCGTAAGGTCTCTAACATCCACCAGCTCTGGGATGTTGTCATGGAGGAGTGGAAGAGGATTCCACTGGAATCCTGTGAAGCTCTGGTGAATTCCATGTCCAAGAGGGTTAAGGCAATGCTGGAAAATAATGGTGGCCACATAACATATTGACACTTTGGGCCCAATTTGGACATTTTCGCTTAGAGGTGTACTCACTTTTGTTGCCAGCGGCTTAGAGATTAATGGCTATGCGTTGAGTTTTTTTGAGGTGACAGTAAATTTACACTGTTATACAAGTTGTACACTTACTACTTTACATTGTAGCAAAGTGTAATTTCTTCAGTGTTATCACATGAAAAGATAGAATAAAATATTTACAAAAATGTGAGGGGTGTACTCTCTTTTGTGAGATACTGTATATATACAGTTGTGCTCATAGGTTTACTTACCCTTGCAGAATTTCTTGGCCATTTTTCAGAGAATATGAATGATAACACAAAAACTTTTCTTTCACTCATGGGTTAGTGTTTTGCTGAAGCCATTTATTATCAATCAACTGTGTTTACTCTTTTTAAATCATAATGACAACAGAAACTAGCCAAATTACCCTTGATCAAAAGTTTACCCCAGTTCTTAATACCATGTATTGCCCCCTTTAACATCAATGACAGCTTGAAGTCTTTTGTGGTATTTGTGGATGAGGCTCTTTATCTTCTCAGATGGTAAAGCTGCTCATTGCTCTTGGCAAAAAGCCCCCAGTTCCTGTAAATTCTTGGGCTGTCTTGCATGAACTGCACGTTTCAAATCTCCCCAGAGTGGCTCATTGATATTGAGGTCAGGAGACTGAGATGGCCACTCCAGAACCTTCACTTTATTCTGCTGTAGCCAATGACAGGTCAACTTGGCCTTGTGTTTTGGATTATTGTCATGTTGGAATGTCCAGGTACGTCCCATGCGCAGCTTCCTGGCTGATGAATGCAAATGTTCCTCCAGTATTTTTTGATAGCATGCTGCATTCAACTTGCCATCGGTTTTGACCAAATTTCCTGTGCCTTTGTAGCTCACACATCCCCAAAACATCAGCGATCCACCGCTGTGTTTCACAGTAGGAATGGTGAACCTTTCATCATAGGCCTTGTTGACTCCTCTCCAAATGTAGCGTTTATGGTTGTGGCTAAAAAGCTCAATTTTGGTCTCATCACTCCAAATGACTTTGTGCCAGAAGGTTTGAGGCTTGTCTCTGTGCTGTCTGGCATATCTTAAGCGGGATACTTTGTGGCATTTGCATAGTAATGGCTTTCTTCTGACGACTCAACCATTAAGCCCATCCTTCTTCAAATGCCTCCTTATTGTGCATCTTGAAACAGCCACACCACATGTTTTCAGAGATTACTGTATTTCAGCTGAAGTTATTTGTGGGTTTTTCTTTGCATCCCGAACAATTTTCCTGGCAGTTGTGGCTGAAATTTTTGTTAGTCTACCTGATCGTGGTTTGGTTTCAACAGAACCCCTCGTTTGCCACTTCTTAATTAGAATTTGAACACTGCTGATTGGCATTCTCAATTTTTTTGATATCTTTTTATATCCATTTTCTGTTTTATACAGTTCAACTACCTTTTCCTGCAGATCCTTTGACAATTATCTTGTTTTCCCCATGATTCAGAATCCAGAAATGTCAGTGCAGCACTGGATGAAAGATGCAAGGGTCTGTCAGGAGTCCAGAAACGCATTGATGTTTTATACACACACACACACTAATTACAAGCAAACAGATCACAGGTGAGGATGGTTAATTTTAATAGCTATTCAAACCCCTTTGTGTCAACTTGTGTTCGTGTTATCCGGCCAAAAGTTACAAGGGTATGTAAACTTTTGATCAGGGTCATTTGGGTAGTTTCGGTTGCCATTATTATTTAAAAAGAGTAAACACGGTTGATCGATAATAAATGGTTTCAGCCAAACACTAACCATGAGTGAAAGAAATGTTTTTGTGTTATCATTCATATTCTCTGAAAAATGGGCAAGAAATCATAAATTCTGCCAGGGTACGTAAATGTATGAGCAAAAATGCGTATATATATATAATAGTGAGAGTCTCTGTCTCTAGGAAAATGGGGTTAAAATGAACACAGAGTCTGCATATTGGTGCACTGTGAAGCTACAGAGCATAGCTTTGAAAAACAGAGAAAACTGCTTTGACAACCTTCTCCGGATTTTGCTATTTCCGGATAGGGCTCTGTAGTTTGGAGATCCCTAATAGTCATGGGTGGGACGGGATCTCCAACCCTGTGTCTGGGTCTTATGGATAGCCAGCAGGTTGTGTGCTCAGGTGCACACAGCCCATATAACGAGGGGTTGGTGAGAGCAGAAGGTGGTGGATGGTGGAGTGTGGGCATCTTGCTGCTGCTGTTTGAAGACAGACCTGTGTCTGGAAAGCTGTCTGCCCTGTGGGAGACTACAGCCCGTGTAAGAGGGATTCTTTGCCCAGGGACTGGGAAAGGCTGGTCAGCCTTGAGAGTCGGAAAGACTAAGCAAGCCAGTGAGTCCAGGGGGCTGGAAAGAAATCGATAAGTCTGTTGGGCGCAAGCAGAGGAACTGCTGACAAGAGAGTGCCAGGTGGCTCGGTATGTTTTTTCATTTGAGTGCTAAATGAAGTTTGAACCATGGGCAGTCCCCTGGAATCGGCAAGGTGTGTGATCTCAGTGGCGGCCGCGTCACTATGGGGGTGTGTGAGGGGGACGAACCGCACCTGGGTGACGCCAGATGTAGATGTAGCGGGTGTGTCTCACCCCCCCATATGTAAAGAGATGTCAGCAGTGGCGCTGTGATAGGGGAGAGCTGCGGGCCACTGTCAGGATGTTTCCTCCGCTTGCTCCCCCTCTCATGTCGGCAGCTTTCTGCCTGTTCTTCTTCCCTCCTCATTGGCCACAGTGGAGGGCCAATCAGAAGAAACTAGAGGGGCATCATGGGAAATGTAGTCCCAGAGATTGGTGGCCGAATTGTTCTAAGCAGGGAGCAGGCTACAGTCCCCAGCATGCACTTTGCTGGGGGGAAAGAGAAAACCCAGAAACAAGCTGAGGAGGGGAATGTTTTGTCTATTTCAACCCAGGAGTTGTATTGTCCTGGACTTAGCTTGTTTGTTCTATCTATTTGAATCGAATATAGGCTTCCCTTTAATACTAGCTTTTTTTGCCTGATGCAAATCCCTTCATCACCTTGGACATGACTGGAAGGAAAAAAACAGCTGTGTTTTCAAAAAATTGGAATATACCTCAGCTTGTATTTCAGCTCTCATGTGTTGGAAGGGGAACGGGTGTTTAACCACCCAAAAAATATGTAATGGAAGGACACATATGTGAGAGTCAATAAGGCTGCACACCCCAAAAGTTTACAAAAATGGAAGTTTCCCCAAGGGTTTTTTTACCGGCAAGATATTTATAAAGAGATAATTGGTTAAAGATCTTTTATTATGTCAAAAAATGGATTCAAATATATGAGTTTAAAAAATAAGCTCTGATTAGCAACACAAACAACAACATAAACCATCACTCATGGCAAACAATACACCAAGGAGACCATGATTTGCAAATTACATTATTACACCGCTATCCACATGAATACCCCAATGCATTTTAACCCTTTCATTATTCTATAATTTATTTTTGTAGGGAAATATATCAAGAAAAACTTCTAATTTAGACAACATTATTGACATTTTACAGTATACAAAGCATTATTGGACGTTTTATATTGTGCAAAAATACATCTCCATATCTGTGGTGATATATTTACCATTCAGAGGATGGAAAAGTGAGAATGTATCGCACAACCAGGATTGCTAAAAACGGTTGCATTTAGTGATCCCAGAATCTCCGCATGTCCCCTCCGCACCCTCCAGATGAGTCCACAGGGCTTGCAAGGAGCCATGCTCTTGGACCTTGAGAAGAAGAGGTGAAGCGAGGCACCTGCAATTTAGTATTCAAAAATCTCAATAAGTAAACAGCAGATATTCTGTGAGTATTCAGTACTGCTTTGGGACACAAAACTAGTTGATACTCAGTTAGGTACTAGAATTAAATGGATTGATATTACTAATTTGTTTTATTTTATAGTTTGTTCATTTATTTGGTTAATTTATGGATTGAATTGTATTGCCATTAGTCTGATGAGATGAAAAATGAATGTGTTATCTGTTATTACCTGATTAGTTAAATTATAAAAGCGAATGTGCTATGAAATGAAGAGGTGTACGTGGGGATGATAGAGTAATGAAAATAAGGAAAATATAATAATGAAATCTAATGTGAGAAGTGACGCTGGTGTATAGTAATTGAAAGATGAAAGCCAATAATGCTAGAAGTGCAAAAACATGTACAAAAACATCATAGTGAACACTTATTACCTTTGCTGATGAAAAGAACCCCATATTGGGTGACTAGAGGTGAAGTATGAGGTGCCAGACAAACAGGGATGTATGGCACCTCTTACTTCACCTCTGGTCACCCAATATGGGGTTCTTTTCAGCAGCAAAGGTAATAACCGTTCACCATTATGTTTTTGTACATGTTTTTGCTCTTATAGCATTATTGGCTTTCATCTTTCGATTTTTATACACCAACTCCCCAGCGTCACTTATCACTTTAGATTTCATTCCCATATTTTCCTAATTTCATTACTCTTTCATCCCCACATTTTTGATTGAAAATGTATACTTTATTTTTCATAAAAATATACAAAAAACAAATACATCATCAGGGTACAGTCCACTCTGTACTGCGACACAGCGCATAAATACACTACATAACAATACAGTTTCCAAGCATACAAATAAATTACATTCATCCTGCGGTATGATGCCTAATATGTTGCACAGAGTAATAATACCACGAAACATCACATCATGCATGACGCTGCATTACCCTGAAAGCATTAACTAAAAACATGTTACTAGCAAGTCATATAACTTTTCAGAAAATTGGATGTCAACAGGCAACGGGTGAGATGGGGGGTAGGAGGGGATAAGGGAGTGGAAAAAGAGTTCACAGGCCCGAAGCTTTATTGAACTGCCAAAGAATACACAGGGGGGAGAAGGGGGGGGGAAATCTTCAGACCTCCTCTTCCTCCTTAAAGTCCACCAAGTTATAGTCTCTGAGCAGACTGTGAACCAGTCTGCGACAGTCCTAATGAACATCCTCTCCCGCTGGTGGATTGGGCACTTTCTGGCGCACCATGAAGCATCCTTAAAGCAACACAGCACCCGCCAGGTGCTGTCAATGTCCTCCTGTGAATGAGGTCCACAGAAGAGTCCGTTCAACACAACGAAGTGTGTGATTGCAGTCTGTGGTACAAAGGTACAAAGTCTTTAAATTCAGGTTCCAAGGCCCTCAACCGGCCACGTGCAAAGGGGCACTCCCAGAAAACATGCAAAGCAGTTTCCTCCTGGATTATATAAAAAGGGCAGTGCCTGTATCTGCACAGGTTTCTGGAATGCATTAATGTCCTGAGCGGCAACCCCCCTCCATCCATCCATCCATGCCTGATCTTTGTGCCTGTTCATGAGTCTCTTTGAAGAAACATTCCTCCAGACCACTTTGCAAGTGGCTGAAGGGAGGCCTGGAACAGTCTCAACAATGTTCGATGTTCTAATCAACTTGTGGATAGTTTTTGGCTTCCACAAGTCGGGCTTAACTCCATGCAGCCCCAGCTCCTTGATAAACTTAAAAGTGTCCAAGTAATACCAAGGAGTGTCCCAGTTGTAGGGGATGGAACTGTCCAAATTTCTCCCATCCAAGGGACCTTTAAAAAGGCAGGAGGAAAAAAACGGGACATGGAGTTACTGCCTGAGTCCAAAGTTCTGTCAAGCAAAGTGCTGCGGATGCAGTTACAAGCAAAGAACACCCTCAGTAGAGTGGCGATGTCAGGCACGCCGTTACCGCCATTGAGAGGTTCCTTAAACATAAACGCCCGCTTCACTCTGTCCATTTTGGAGCTCCAGATGAAGTGAAACACCGCCCTGGTGATGGCCTTGAAGGTGTTAACACGGGGGGGGCAGGCCTGGGCGAGGTACTGCAACACAGTGTGTACTCTTTCATCCCCACATACACCACTTCACTTCATAGCACATTCACTTTTATAATTTAACTAATCGGGTAATAATACATAGCACATTCATTTTTCATCTCATCACACTAATGGCAATGTAATTCAATCCATAAATAAACCAAATAAATGAACAAACTATAAAATAAAACAAATTAGTAATATCAATCCATATAAATACTAGTACCTGACTATCAACTAGTCTTGTGTCGCAAAGCAGTGCTGAATACTCACAGAATATCTGCTGTTTACTTGAGATTTTTGAATACCAAATTGCGGGTGCCTCGCCTCCTCTTTCTCTCAGGGTCCAAGAGCATGGCTCCTTGCAAGCCTGGTGGACTGTGGACTCACCTGAAGGGTGCGGAGGGGACATGCAGAGATTCCGGTATCACTGAGTGCAACCGTTTTTAGCAATCCTGGTTGTGCGATATATTTATCATTAAGAGGATGGAAAAGGGAGAATGTATCACCACACATATGGAGATGTATTTTTGCACAATATGAAATGTCCAATAATGCTTTGTATACTGTAAAATGTCAATAATGTTGTCTAAATTATAAATCTTTCTTGATATAGTTCCCTAGAATAATAAATACCCCTGAAAAAGACCATAATTGAAAGGGTCGAAATGCATTGGGTTATTCATGTGGATAGCAGTGTAATAATGTAATGTAATTTGCAAATCATGGTCTTCTTGGTGTATTGTTTGCCATGAGTGATGGTTTATATTGTTGTTTGTGTTGCTAATCAGAGGTTATTTTTTTAAACTCATATATTAGAATCCATTTTTTGACATATTAAAAGATCTTTAACGAATTATCTCTTTATAAATATCTTGCCGCTAAAAAAACCCTTAGGGGAACTCTTCCATTTTTGGTTACAATAATATATGGGCTGTAATATCTGATATCTGAAGGTCCAGATTGGAGGAAGCAATGTACTGACGGAAGCACTCAAGTGGAGTGTGGGAGGTTCCGTGACAGGCTCCCTTATTCTTCAAAACCTGCGAAAGGACCCCAGAATTCATGGAAGCCTGGAGAAGGCTCATCATTGGCTGGCAACCCTCCTTAACCACTGTTACAAGGGTAAAGTCTCGGCATCCCATCCCCACAGAGGGAGCAAAGGATGAAATATCTTGAGGACACCTAAAGAGGAGTTTATGTAACCCCTTTCCAGACTCTGGAGGTGGGGGTTGCCTCAGTGATGTGATGCATTTCAAAAAGATGTTTAGTCCTCGCCCCCCAGGGCTGTCGGCTTTCACATCCCATCAGCAGCATCTGCATCATATGGTGGGAGATTATCTAGGGGAGAAAACAGACATGGCGTGCTTTCCAGTCAATGATCCACTGGGTTACATGGTCATGAGAATAGACCGCTGACCAGAACTTGGCCAGTATGCAATTGAGCTGCCCTGCATCCAGCGTGCTTTCCGACCAGGCATTCAGTGCTGCCGGAGGTTTTTCGGCAGATAAAAGAGCGCGTTTGTCAACAGACTCCGTTGACCGGCTGACATTTATCAAAATGAATCAGTCCTGGATTAGCAGCAGCTATCCAGCCCCTGATGCCGATGTCGCTGCTTAAGGGTTTTGGGGATGTGGACTCTCTGCAAGGCTGTCTAGGCTGCCTAGCTTTGTGGGTGTTGATTTTATCTGGAAGAAGTTTTTTGGTTTAGGTTTCATGGGCACAATTAACACCCAAGGACCAATCTTTTCACAACTGTTTTACAGGTGCATATCATTTGAAATTTTTACAGCAAGGCCAATTCTTGCTTTCATCAAGAGTACCTCTATAGGGTTACAGTGTAAACGCACCACCAAAACCCAAAGTCCAATTTTTCTGCACCTGTTACTTCTATCCAAAGTCTGTAAAACAGACACCAAAATGTATCTAAAAAATCTCTAATCTTGTTCCGAGTGCACTAAATTGTGGTCTTATCATATAGACTGGCTCCCCAAGCCGTTTAAAAAATAAAGAAAGCTTGCAGGGAAAATTTCTTTTTTTTTCCTTTATAAATGTAATTTTTGCTGCAACGGGTTCTATACATGGTACAGATGCATCACTTTACAGGCAGACTAAGGGGAACCCCAGGCACTATATTTTAAGGGATATTTCATTTTTATTGTTTCACTTTGAGCTTCATTAAATCATTTCTCATTTAAAAGTTATCCTTTTTCAACCACTTCAATACCAGAGACTTTCCCCCCTTCCTACCCAGGACAATATTCAGCTTTCAGCGTTGTCGCGCTTTAAATGATCTTTGTGCGCTCATGCAACACTGTGGTCATGACAACTGCACGGTCATGCAACACTGTACACAAACTAAATTTTTATCATTTTAGAGCTTTCAAATATAGCTTTCTTTTGGTGGTATTTGATCACCACTGGGGTTTTTATTTTTTGCTAAACAAACTAAAAAAGACTAAAAATTTTGAAATAAAAAAGTTTTTCTTTGTTTTTATTATACAATCTTACTTTCTCCTTCACTGACGGGCACTGATGAGTTGGTACCGATATGCGGCAGTGATGGGCACTGACAGGCAGCACTGATGGACACTAATAGATGGCACTGATGGGTAGCATTGATGATGAGGTACTGGCCCTGTATTACGATTGGGCACTGATTGGCACTGTGATGGGCACTTTTATTGGTACTGCATGGCCTTAATGATGGGCACTGACTGGCAGCTGATCTGCACCTCTCATGGGGGCTGTGCCGATAATCAATGTGCTGATTATCAGCACAGACACCCCCCCCCCCTGACAGGAAAACCGCCAATCATCTCAGTCAGCGAGAGCGGAGGAAAGCCATTTACCAGCACTTCCTGGTCCACGCAATGGTCAGCTGTGATTGGTCACAGCTGATCACGTGGTAAGGAGCCTGTGTCAGAGGCTCCTTACCATGATCAAAGATGCAGTGTGTCAGACTGACACACAGCACCAGTGATCGCCGTGCGCGCACCCCCCACGGGCACGCTCCGGCATGTTATCCTGCTGGACATCATATGACTCCCAGTCAGGATAACAGAATCACTTCACGGCCATCAATCTGCTATAGGCTGGGCGGGAAGTGGTTAAAAAACATTTTTTGCATTGATACATGTCCCCCAGGGCAGTACCCAGACCCCCATGCCCTTTGTATGCCCAATAACAGCATATAAGCCTTCAAAATTGGCACTTTTGATTTTTCCAGTTCGGGTCCCATAGACTTTAATGAGGTTCGTTGTTCGGCTCCTAACTTTTGCAATGTTCGAAAGTTCTGGCGTGAACCGGTGTTCAACCCTGTGTTGCTAAGGCCATTTGTATAGTGACTTTATTGCAATAATATGGTGTTAGATATATTATTTAAGAGAATAGGTTTACAGAGGCTCTTCCCCTTCATTGATATGTAAATAAACCAGTTGGATAGGTTTTGAAGCTGAGCAGAGGAAGTTGGTATACACGAAGTTGGTGGGAGGGGCTTGGGGAGCTTTTGAAAGAAACGTGTTCGGACGAGAGATGTTGTTTGGAAAGACAAAGAGGAAGACATGGATGCGAGGAGCTCAAGAACTTTGAATAACTTTTAAATTGGATTGAGCAAGGAACCATGAAGGACATTGCATCTTGACCCCTAAGTTGAGCAACTGTTTAGTTTACTTAACGTATATATATTTATAGTTGTAGGTATATTTTTGTAAGCTAAAAGTTGTGTTGTATTGTGTATTCTACAGTTGTATGTGCAGTTTTTTCCTGTTTAGTAAAGCATTGATACACTACAGAAGTCTAAGCTTCCTTGGTTTTACCGCAAGAACTTTCATAGATGCAAAGCATAACAGACCCATCTGTAGCAAACACGTACACAGAGCGAGCACGTGTGCAAACTATGTTTGCACCACATATGTGAGATATCGCCACCTGCCCGCGTTTACTTGCAGTAAACGCTTTTAAAGCATTGGCTATGGAGACTTTTGGTTACCATTGTTTTTTACGATATCACAGGCACACACAATTTTAAGACTTGACATGTTCTTATCCATTTGATGCAACCTCATCTGTTATATTTTACCCAAAAAAGCAATTTGAAAAGAGTTGCACAACTATCATGCAACATAAAAAAAAATTATTCTACAGGACCTCTGCTTTCTGAAAATATATAATGTTTTGGAGGTTAAGTAATTTTTTAAGAAAAAATGCTGCGTTTTTTTTTTCATGTATGCAAAAAATGAAAAAAGAAAAATGTTCTAGTCCCAAAGTCATTAATTACTGTATTTATTGGCATATAACACGCACTTTTTTACACTGAAAATCAGGTGCAAATAGTGTGTGCGTGTTATACGACGATACTGCAATTTGGGCTGCCTAGGAGAGGGGGGCGGGACGAGAACCGTCAGATTACATACAGCGAGAATCTCATGTTTACTCAGCGGCCTCTGTAATAGGAAGTCCCGTCTCCTGGGCCGGCATTGGACCAGTGTTCTGTCTATCATAGAAGCCGGTCCCTATTACAGAGGCCGCTGAGTATACAGGAGATTCTCGATGTATGTAATCTGACAGGGCTCATACTGCCCCCCTCCCTGTCCCCTCTGAGGGAGCAGTAATCTGAAGTGAGGCTGCAGATGGGCACTGATCAAGCTGCATTGAGACAATGGTGAGGCTGCATATGGGCATTGATGGCAATGATCAAGCTGCAATGAAGGGCAATTGTGAGGCTGCAGAACGGCATTGATCAAGCTGCATTGATGGGCAATTGTGAGGCTGCAGATGGCATTGCTCAGGCTGCAGCTGGACAATGGTGAGGCTGCATTGATGGGCACTGACCCTTATTTTGCTTCAAAGTTCTATATTTAAAATTTAAGTTTTTTTCCTGAAACTTTCCTCCTAAAATGAAGGTGCGTGTTATACATCTGTGAGTGTTATATGCCGATAAATACGGTATATATATTAGGGCACAGTGGATGCTTTAAAGTGGTTCTAAAGGCAGAAGGTTTTTTTTTATCCTAATGCATTCTATACATGAAGATAAAAAAAAAAACCTTTTGTGTGCAGCAGCCCCCCTCAGCTCCCCTAATAATTACCAGAGTCCCGTCTCGATCCAGAGATGTTGCACAAGAGACTTTAGTAAATCAACCCCCACAATATCACAACCCAGACAGCTCTTCCTATGGGCAGGCTTTTTCTTTTGTCTGAGCCCTTGACCTGCAAAACCAATAATGGGAAAAAAAATTCAAGTTAGACTTACCGGTAACTTGTTTTCCAGGAGTCTTTTAGGACAGCACATAAGATTGAGTGGCTCCACCCACCAGGAAACACAAACTCCACATTTTAAAAGGAGGCTTCTTCCCACAGCTCATCAGTTGTAGTAAAGTACCTCCGGCCCAAGCTGGAACACATAATCATAATATGGTTAACCACAGCATATTTATATATATATATATATATATATATATATATATATATATATATATATATATATATATATATATATATATATAAAAACATGAAGGGCGGTTAGTTTGTTGTCCTGAAAGACTCGTGGAAAACAAGTTACCGGTAAGTCTAACTTGAATTTTCCCTTATTGTCTTTCAGGACAGCACATGAGAGGATAATCGAGATTTACCAACTAGGGAGGGACAACAGCTTGCAGGACCTTTCTGCCAAATGCCTGATCACCAGCTCACAGAAGATCCAGTCTGTAATGACAAACGTTAGATAACTTGACCACGTAGCCGCCTCACAAATTTGATCTGGGGTGGCACCAGATTTTTCTGCCCATGTAGTGGCTAGAGCTCTAGTAGAGTGTGCTCGTATTCCCGGAGGAGACAAACCCATTTGAGAATAAGCTTCTGAAATAGCCAATCTTAGCCATCTAGCAATTGATCCCTTTGCTGCTTGGCGTCCTCTTCTGTTGCCAGAAAAAAAACAACAAATAAAGAGTCTGAAGACCTAAAGTCCTTCCTAATTTCCAAGTAATGTAATACATTTCTTCTTAAATCCAAAAATTATGGAATAATTCTTCCTTTCTTCCCGAAGGATTTGAACAAAAAGTTGGCAGGATGATTTCCTGCGATCTGTTATGAACTGACACCACCTTTGGCAAAAACCCCGGATTTGTTTGAAGCACAATCCTGCCTGGGTAAATTAACAAAAAAGGTTCTCTAACTGAAAGAGCATGTAGTTCACCAATTCTTCTCGCAGTTGTAACTGCAACTAAGAACACGGTTTTAAAAGTAAAATTCCTCAATGAGATCGTCTGTAATGGTTCAAAAGGATCTTTTGTGAGTGCTTGCAAAACTACTGACAGGTCCCATTTTGGAAAATGTTTAGTAGGAACTGGTCTGGACCTAAAAAATCTTGTAACCAGGGGAACAAAGGAAATAGGCTGTTCCAGGTATACGCCCAGGGCAGCCACTTGCACTTTAAGAGTGCTAATTGCAAGACATTTGTCCACCCCAATTTGTGGAAACTCCAGAATCGACACAATGTCTTCTAAGGTTCGGTCTGAGGAACGATATCAAAAGTTGTAAACTCTCCAAACTTTAGCGTAGATATCTCTAGTTACTTTCTTTCTACTGGCGAGTAAAGTGGATACTAGAGGCTCTGACAAACCTTTGTTTAACAGCTGCTCCTCAGATACCAAGCGGTGAGACTTAGCCTGGCTACATCCGGTTGATACACTGGGCCCTGAAGTAGTAAGTCCTGTCTGAGGGGAAGCTGCCAGAATGGTTTGATCATCATTTGTAGGATGGAGGAAAACCAGGCTCTTTCGGCCAGAACGGGTGACCAAGATTATTGACACTTTTTCTTTATGTATTTTCCTCAACACCAGAGGAATTAGCTGAAAAGGGGGGGAAGGCATAGCCCAGGTGAAAGTTCCAGGGATGTGCAAGGGCATCTACTGTATCCCCATTGATCCGCTGTCTCGGTGCAGGGAAAAGAACTGAGGGAGCTGAGCATTTTCTTTCGATGCAAACAAATCCACTTGCGGGCACCCCCACATCCAGGTGATTAATATGAATATTTCCGGATTCAGGCTCCGTTCTGCTTCCTGAATTTTTCGTCTGCTCAAGAAGTCTGCTACTTCATTTAGCGTGCCCTTGAGATGCACTGCTGATAGGGAGAGTAAATGCTTTTCTGCCCACTCCAGGATTTCTGATGACAATAATAGGAGAGTCCCGCTCCTTGTGCCCCCCTGTTTGTTCAGGTATGCCACGGTGGTGGCATTGTCTGACAGGATCTGCACATGGGACCCTTGGAGGTTTGGAGAGAAGGCAGCTAAGGCTACAGTGACTGCCTTTAACTTCCTCCAGTTTGATGACCTTCTTGCCTCGGCTTGGGACCAAACTCCCTGTGCTATGTTTTGACCCCAGTGGGCTCCCCATCTTCAATTGCTAGCGTCTGTCGTGACCCTTATTTCTGTCAGGAAGAACCAGAGTAAGCCCCTTGACAGAACTGCTTGACTTCTCCACCACCAAAGGGTCCTCTTTACTTTGCTGGGAAGTTTTACTTTTGCATCTAAGGTTTCTGGACTGTGATCCCAAACTCTTAAGAGAAAACTCAAGGGGCCTGAAATGGAGTCTTGCCCATTGAATGGCCGGCATAGTTGAGGTCAAGGTTCCCAGGACTGACATAATCCTTCTGATTGATACCTCTTGGTTTGTCTGAAGGCTGGCTACTACATCTAAGACTTTTTCTTTCTTCTCTTCTGGAAGAAAAAGCCTTTGCTCTACGGAATCTATCAGATAACCTAGAAACTGAACTCTTTGTGCTGAATTGAAATTTGATTTTTGAATGTTCACAATCCAACCTAAGGCCTCCAGATGACTGCGGGCCTTGTCCAGGTCCACCTGTAACTTCTCTCTGGAAGGGGCAAAGAATAGGAGGTCGTCCAGATAAGGGACAACCGCAATTCCCTGCAGCCGGAGAGGAGCTAGGGCTTCCGCCATAATCTTGGTAAATATTCGAGGGGTGGAAGAAAGACCAAACGGGAGGGCCCTGAATTGAAGATGCAGCACCTCCTTCCCCATATTTACTGCCAGCCTGAGGTATTTCTGAGACTGAACGGCTATAGGTACATGTAGGTACGCATCCCTTAACCACTTCCGGACCGCCGCACAACGATGTACGTCCAAACTTTGAAGGGGGATACCGTTGTTATGGCAGCAGCTAGCTGCCATAATCCTGGTATCCCCGTTTTTATGCGGCAGCTGGCTTTCTGATAAAAGTGGTCCCTGCGGCAGATTCGTCGCAAGATCACTTTTAATCGGTGGCGGGAGAGGGGCCCCCCTCCCGCCACGATCCGGTGCCCTCCGCCGTTTACCGGAGCCGTCGGTAGGAGGAGGCGATCGCATCCGTCTCCGTCCTGTGCCTGGAGACGAGTGAGGCTAAGATGGCGCCCACTCGTCTCCATGACACTGCTGGACGGAATCGACGTCAAAACGTCACTTCTGCCCAGGCCTCTTAAAGGCATATTTTTTTAAATGTCATTTTTTTTAATTACTTTTTTTATTTTTTTTTTATTGCATTTTAGTGTATATATGAGATCTGAGGTCTTTTTGACCCCAGATCTCATATTTAAGAGATCCTGTCATGCTTTTTTCTATTACAAGGGATGTTTACATTCCTTGTAATAGGAATAAAAGTGACACAATTTTTTTTAAAGAGTGTAAAAAAAATAAATAAAATAATGTAAAATAAATAATAAAAATAAATAATAAAAAATTTTTAAACCCCCCCCCCCCCCCCGACGAGCTCGCACGCAGAAGCGCCCGCATATGAAAATGGTAGTTAAACCAAACATGTGAGGTATCGCAGCGACCGGTAGAGCGAGAACAATAATTCTAGCGCTAGACAACATGTAGAATTTTTTAAACGTCGCCTATGGAGATTTTTGAGGGTAAAAGTTTGACGCCATTCCACGAGCGGGCGCAATTTTGAAGCGTGACATGTTGGGTATCAATTTACTTGGCTTAACATTGTATTTCACAATATTAAAAAATATTGGGCTAAATTTACTGTTGTCTTATTTTTTTATTAAAAAAAGTGAATTTTTTCCAAAAAAAGCGCTTATAAGATCGCTGCGCAAATACGGTGCAAAAAAAAGTATTGCAATGACGCCATTTTATTCTCTAGGGTGTTAGAAAAAAAACATATATAATGTTTGGGGGTTCTAAGTAATTCTCTAGCAAAAAAACCTGTTTTAAACATATAAACACCTAAAATCCAAAACGAGGCTTGTCCTTAAGTGGTTAAGTCGATTGATGCCATGAAGCATCCGTTGACTAAGATTTCTTACCGAAAAGATAGAGTCAATGCGGAATCGCCTGTATTGGACTGAACTGTTTAACGATTTCAAATTGAGCATGAGACGAAAGCTTCCTGATGGTTTCCTTATCAGGAAAATATGGGAATAGAAACCCTGGTAACGTTCCTCTGGAGACACCTGAATCACAACACCCTGTTGCACCAGATCCCCCAACAGGTTCTTCATGGGTAGGGCCTTTGTTGTGTCCCTTGGCAGGTCTGTTACACAGTATCTGTCTGGAGGAAGGTCCAGACAGATACTGCATCCAATTTTGGAACTTTGTTCCAAAGCGACTCTGGGTCTTCATTAAAACGGAAAACGCCTCTTATGCGCTCTTGGGAAAAAGGTTTTTTTTCTCTGGATCAGCCCATTACTTTTTAATGGCCTCCAAGATTATCGAATGTACAGGGAAAGTGCAACTTTGTTTCTAAGCCCTTCAACAGACTGTCTACTTGCTCTAAGGACAGTTTGTATCTTGGAGGTGCATCTTCTGCCTCTTCCTCTTCCTCCTCTTCCCTGGAGTGAGAGGGGGAATGCTCCCTTTGGGTAGGAGGGCCAGCCTCAGCCTCTACCGTTGGGATTAATTGTGAGCCCTGAGAGGATTCTGAGGTAGTTGCCTGACTCAGGCATGGTGTTGCAAGAGAAGAGCGAAAAGATTGTATGGTAGCATCTAGCTCTTTCTTAACTGATACGATTAATTTGCTGCATGCAAAAGAAGCCTATTCCTTAACTAAGGAGTCAATGCAGACCTGGCATAAAGTTGTCTTCCTACCCTCTAGTAACTTTGTTTTACATGAGGGGCATCTCTTTTTGATAGCTGGCTCAGAGCTTTTAGCCTGCCAGAAACAATGACAAAAAGAGAACACCAGCATCCCAGTGAGTCAAAGCTTCCTCCTAATGGGCTCACCACAGGTGCACAGGCAGAACCCAAGCTAACTCCCTGTGCCCAGACAGGTCCCAGCCACCAGGGGAAAAAAAAAAACATTGTGAGAGAGAGACACCAGAGTAAAGCAGGTTAGAACCCACATACCCCCTTACCTGGGCCATGCTGATGCCTGTCCCACTAGCCGCTGCCACAGTATCCATCGTGGTGCCGCTTTCGTTCGTTGGCTTCCAAACGCCGGTTCCGGAGTCCAAAGATGCCGCTGCGCCGGACCGGAACATAGGCACCAGGACCGCCCCTCCCTTCTTCCCCTACGCCATTTCCGCCGGAAATTACGATGCGCCTGTTCCCAGTGCTGCCCCCCTTACCATATCCCTTCCGGCCGGCCGAGTCCCTACTCTGCCTCCACAAAGATGGCAGCAGCTTGTGACGCCAATCTGCAGTTTAAGAAAAACCCCACGAACAGCTGCCGCCACCTAAGGGAGCGGCTCCAGGAACAGTCCTGCTCTCTCTGAGCTGAAAGGGAAAAAGGAGCCCACTTACCAGCTACCCTTTGGCACGGTGTGGGAGGAACAGACTCACTGGAGGAAAAAAAAAAAAAGGTATGGTGGGGTAGGCAGCCTTGCCTCTCAGGACAGCACCTTATGAGACCCTGGCTACTACTAGGTGTTCCCTTGCCCGAGGAAAAACAAAAACTGATGAGCTGTGGGGAGAAGCCTCCTTTTAAAATGTGGTGGAGTTTGTGTTTCCTGTTGTGTGGAGCCACTCTCTCTCTCTTATGTGCTGTCCTGAAAGACGATAAAGGAAAAAAAGCTAAAAAGCTTCTCAAACACTAGTCACCACCCCAGGGTGAGCCACCACACAGCCTGACAGTGCCAAGTTACCTGAGCCCCACCACCAAGGGGTCTCAGTTGACCATAACCAAACCTATCTCCACCATAAAAATACAAAGGAAAAGACAAAAGCCCGTGCCATTGCCTGTGTACTGATTGTGCCTGCATCACCCAGAGCCTGTATCTGGGCGGAAGCCCCATGTTCCCCTGCGCCCGTGCTACAGTGCCCTCTAATTACACTAGCCAGGTCCTCCCCTTCCTCTCTGTGCTGCCCGAGGCTGGAACCAGAGCCTTTTGTTGCCCAGCGATGACCTCATCTCTATCAGAAATTATGTCTAGTGTCTTCCAGCAGGAGGAAGGCATGCTCCTCCCCCTCACAAAACCACACAAGCACGACGAGTGTGGCCAGCCAGCCACGGAGCCCCCGCCAAGGGGATTAAGCACCACCGCTCAAGACCCCCTCCAGACATGGAAGAGAGGCAGGAAGCAGGTCTCCTCCTGCTCGTAAAGAGGAGGGAACCCGTGGGCCGCAACCAAAGTAATTTGAAATGAGGGCAACCTAGTCAGCCCTTAAAGAGATGGGCTGTGTAGTGAGGAAATTTTAAACCTAAAATGGATGTTTGACTCTGTTCATCTAGATGCATCATTACAAATTCAGTGAAGTGCCGGTCTGGTCTGCATTCATGATATAAACCTACATATGGGAGGTATAAAGCTATCCATATATGGTTGCATTCCTCCATTCACTCAAATGAGGTGGACTGAGGAATCCTCCCTGCTGGGCCATTGTATTCTGACAGCAGCATCCGCAGCTGTCAGAATACACTGATCAGTGGGTGCAGTTGCTGATTCAGGAAAAATTTCCAACATGTCCCTTCAACAGAAGTCAATTGTTTGATCCACTTCTGTCAAGTTGTCAGCCACACACTGATTGAAATTTGGCCGGTCCCTGCTGAATTATGTTGAATTTCAAACAGTGTATGGCCAGCTTTAGTTTAGTTTAAACTACCAGATGATGTAGCCCCCCCCCCCCATGAACCCAAAGAAAAGTTTTACGTTTAGTTCAACTGTTAGAATAATATCTTTGTGGAGGCTATAACGAGGTAGGAAGTGGAAAAGATGAAGCTGGCTCCTGTCACCAGATTCCGAAAAAAGGGAGTACAAAAAGGGAGGCATCGTCTATTTAGATTAGGTATTTAAAATGTCTGTTCACTTTGAATGCTTAGTCATGTGCAGATGATTGAAGATTCTGAGCTTTTCTATGCAATAATTTTTATTGAGTTTTGAAGAGAATAAGCTTCAAGGATTCTGAGCTTTTAACCACTTCAGCCCCAGAAGGTTTTACCCCCTTAATGACCAGGCCATTTCTTGCGATACAGTACCGCGTTACTTTAACTGACAACAGCACGGTTGTGTGACGCTGTACCCAAATAAAATTGATGTCCTTTTTTTCCCACAAATAGAGCTTTCTTTTGGTGGTATTGGATCACCTCTGCGGTTTTTATTTTTTGCACAATAAAGACCAACAATTTTGAAAGAAAATAATATTTTTTACTTCCTAGTGCTATAAAACATATCCAATAAAAAAAAAAAAAAAAAAAATCGAATTTCTTCATCAATTTAGGCCAATACGTATTCTACTACATATTTTTGGAAAAAAACTAAATCCCAATAAGCGTATAGTGATTGGCTTGTGCAAAAGATATAGCGTCTCCAAAAAAGGGGATATATTTATGGCATTTTAAATTATTTTTTACTTGCAATGGCGGTGATCAGCGATTTTTAGCGGGACTGCGACATTGCGGTGGACAGATCGGACACATAGCTGACACTTTTTGTGAATCAGTGACATATTTACAGTGATCGCCGGGCCCGCTGATTGGCTCCCCCATGTGGCCAATTCCCCTCCTTCAATTTGAATATTGCAAGTTTAGCACATAAATTATTCCAAAGTGAGGTAGGTTTGGATATTATCAATTTTTTGAATATATTATGTCTTTTTTGATACTATGCTCTTTTCTGTAAACAGTGAGTTTTGTTTCTCAGTCTATGCCTTTTATATGATCAATAGTTTTGGACTATCTACACCTTTGCTGCGGACGGTCTAGCATTGGGTTGGGTCTCTAACCTTTATATCTCCATTGTTGTCTGGCCGTTCCCCTGCCCTCTGGAGAACCGTGGAGTTCAGCGCAGCCATCTACTTCTTGTGTTTTGTCTTTCACCTTTTACTTCGCATTCAAGATATCTGTTTCTACATGTGTAAATGGATTACTGCGCTAACAGTCTAAAGGAAAGTGAAGCTGCAACTAAAAGTGTTTTACGACACAAATCATAATAATAAAAAAATAAAGTCGCGCTAATAAGAAGTGTAGTAAAAAAATATAAAATTAAGTACCACACATAAATTGATAACATATAAAAAAACAAAGTGATAATGAATACATCAATGAAACAAACGTGCGGACATATAAATACTATTGAGAAATTGTCCATACAATAAATGCACAGCAGGGTGAAGAAAAATTGCAAAATGATTGGTACATAAGGAAGTCCATACAAAGAAAGACAGATCCCACAGTGACGAGTGGTCTAAATCCTCGTTGAAGTGAAAAAGTGTATTGATGAGACCTCCACCTTTAAAAAATTACTGCCGCTTACCAGAGAGCGGGGTGTATCGTATTTTGGGGGATAACACCACTTACACCCGATTACATTCTAACCCCCAATGAACATTACAAGACCGAACTGGAGGGTTTGGTTACTAGGGGCTTCAATCTTGGTATCCTGAATAAAAAAGAAAGTGCTTTTTTGATTCCCAAAGCACCCAGGATACCGATAATATATTATCTGCCCAAGATACACAAGAGCCTTATTTGCCCCCGGGACGTCCCATAGTGAGTGGGATCGATTCCATCACTTCCCGGGTGGGCAAATACATAGACTTCTTTTTACAGCTTTTAGTTCGGTCAATGCGGTCTTATATTAAGGATACTCGGGATGTCATTAATCTCCTCTCCAACCTCACACCCAAGGAAGGGACTATATTGGTGACAGCAGATGTCACTTCCTTATATGTGGTAATCCCCCATCAGTTAGGTCTAGAGGCTGTTTCTGCACACCTTAATAAGTCTTCCAATCTCCCTGATGAACAAATTGGATTCATTATGATGTTGTTAGAATATGCAGCCACTCATAATTTCTTTTGGTTCGATGGCAATTATTACCGTCAAGACAAGGGGGTTGCTATGGGGGCTAAGTATGCCCCCAGCTTGGCCAACTTATTTATGGCCAAGTGGGAGGAGGATGTCGTCTATGCCCAGCCAAGGCCTCAGTTGGCCTTGTGGGTTCGTTACATAGACGACATCCTCCTCCTGTGGGAGGGTACTGACTCTGACCTATCTGAATTCATGTGTTTTCTTAATAGCAACAATAGAGGTATCCAGCTCAATTATGAGGCCAGCTCTGAGCAGATTAATTTTTTGGACCTTGCTATCTGTATACGCAACAATGAATTTGTCACCTCCACATACTTTAAATAGACGGATAGAAATTCCTTTATTCCCAAAGATAGCTGTCACCACGCTTCGTGGCTGAGATCTGTGCCTAAAAGCCAGTTTCTCAGACTAAAATGTAATCGTACTGATGTTGCCACTTTCCAGACTAAGGCACAAATCTTAACCCAGAGGTTTTTGGCCAAGGGTTATTCTCCGGATTTCGTTGCCAGTACTTTGGATCAAGTGGTTAAAGTGGATCGTAAAGATCTACTTACTGTGCGAGCAGAGGGTCCAGTGGATGCTTCTTATCGCTGTCCCTTTATCACTGATTTTTCCTGCCAACACTCTAAGGTCAAACATATCAACAAGTATTGGCATATTCTTAAAAATGATAGGGTGCTGACATCTATCTTACCAGACAAACCTCAGGTTGTTTTCAAGGGGGCACCGTCACTTAAAGACAAAGTGGCACCCAACATTCTTGACCCTCCCATCCCCAGGTCTACTTTTCTTTTCTGAGCTTACTGGGTACTAACAATGTAGGAGATGTCAGGTCTGTTCTAATAATGGGTGCAGGACTAGGAGGTCTGTGAACTTTACCTCTACTTGCACCCTGAAATCCTTTACCATTGAGCCTTTTATCACCTGCTCCATCTCTTGGGTCGTCTATATGCTGCAGTGCCCATGTGGCCTGCAGTATGTGGGCCAGACCAAGAGACCCCTACAGGTGCGATTAATTGAGCATATTAACAACATAAGGAGGGGATTCACTAAGCACTCTGTATCAAAACATTACCTTACTTCCCATGGAAGAGATCCCTCAGACACCATTTTTTGGGGAATTGACAAATTCAGGCCCCATTGGAGGAGCAGTGTTCTTGTTAGAAGCATCTCACGATTAGAGATGGCCTGGGTTCATAGGTTAAAGACATACTCCTTTCGGCCTCAACATTGATGTAGATGTTAATTCCTTTATCGATAATTCCTAGATACTCTGGTTTAATTTACGATTAATTTTGACTCTTTATTGTGTTTATGTATCTTATTTGTGCTTTTTACCTATTTTTTGGTTTTATGATGTCCTGGATTATTCACTCTCATTTATTGTTGGTGATTTTGATTGCTATGTCAAAATTTATTATTTGATTGTGTTACGGTTATTTATCTTCTCTTTGAGGGCGCCCTTCCATTTCGGGGAGATACTGCATTTTTAATTTAGAATCTTTCAATTTTGAATATTTCAGTTTTTTATATTCTATATTTTTTTCATATTTTTTACACTTTTTATATTTTTTCAATTCAATTTTTTTTAGACACTGTATTATATATATCATGATAGTTAATTAAGTTCTTATGATTTATCCATATACTATTTAATTGAAGTTCTGGCTTGATTGACTGAGCCATCCTAATTGGATTGAGTCCTTTAGGGACCATTCGTGCCAAGGTATCTGCATTATTAGCGGTACCTTTTCTCATTTTTGTAATTCATTTGGCATTTTTATTGTATTTTTTCTATTTGACGGTTTCCAGACACTCATTCCACAAATTAGTGTCTGTGGATCCGTATCTAACATATTTTTGATTTTATCCTATTTCCATTTGCGTCTGTGCACTACGGGCCATGAAGTTTAATGTATCCATTTGCCCTTAGTTTTTCCCTTAAGTGGGATGGGGCCCAGTGTGTTTCATCTGAGTGAGGCGGGATTTTCCTGTATATAAGCGGTGCGTCAGGACATCGCCCGTATCCCGTGACCACGTCCGCTAGTGATAAAACGAAGTAGGGAGGAGGAGCTACGTCCTGACGTCACCGCTGCACGTCCAGTCCCGGAAGTTACGGGCTGATCTGAAGCCGGCCGGCTTTCTCATCTTTGCTGATAACATTTTGCCGATTTGTAAGTGTGCATTTGGCCTTTTTTAATTACAATAAATGTAAAAAGATTTACGCTATGTGGAGCATTTTGTGCTTTTTTCTGGTAAACACATCACTTTGCTGCAATTCATGGTGAGGATCCGTACGAACGCTGTGATATCCATTGCCTTCCAGTGGGATCCCTGGCTGGGGTTATAGCCATCTGCTTAGTGTGGCCCCCTGTAATAAGGGACCAACGCTCTCTGGTAAGCGGCAGTAATTTTTTAAAGGTGGAGGTCTCATCAACACACTTTTTCACTTCAACAAGGATTTAGACCACTCGTCACTGTGGGATCTGTCTTTCTTTGTATGGACTTCCTTATGTACCAATCATTTTGCAATTTTTCTTCACCCTGCTGTGCATTTATTGTATGGACAATTTCTCAATAGTATTTATATGTCCGCACATTTGTTTCATTGGTGTATTCATTATCACTTTGTTTTTTATATATTATCAATTTATGTGTGGTACTTAATTTTATATTTTTTTACTACACTTATTAGCGCGACTTTATTTTTTTATTAATCTGTTTCTACGTAACTGGTCAGTAGACATGGTTTTAATCTGTAATTCTAATCTATAAAATCAAGTGCCTGCTTGTAGATAAAGGAATTTTCTGTTTTTCAAACAGCTGTATGCATATATTTTGTACTTATCGTATTTTTGAATTGTAGATATCATAAACCCTTATACCACTTTCCGCTGATGAAGAGGAATGACGCATAACCTCGAAACGTGTAGAGTTTCACTCTTGTATACTTGCACAAGAGTGATGTAAACAAAGTGTTTTTTTTATGATCTCATGAGGTAATACTATATTGAACCTGTAAACTTGTGATACAAACTCTCTATGTATTTATTCTCTTTTTAGAAATGTGTACTATTAAACTTATATAAATTTTATACATCTTGTTTGCATACGCAATTTGGAGTCATCACCCTTTAAAGTCCCGCCAGAGGGTTCTTGCTTTGCTATTGTTATGCCTTATTAGGGATGTGGTGATTTCTCCAATTCCCCACTAGAATTGAACTATTCTCTATATATCCCGTGGCCAATCAGCACGCGATTGTGGCTCCGGCGGTGCGTGCGCGCCCCTCTAGTGGCCACTGACAAAATCACGTACAGGTACATGATTTTGCGTAATAGAGCCGCCGTATATGTATGGCAGGCGGTCAGGAAGTGGTTAATAAATTAGCCCTCAGGACTTTACGGGTTAGGAAGAATGGGTCCTTTTCTCTGTAAACTTCTCTAGCAATGCATCCACTCTTCTGGGCCTTGTAACTTCAAGTAAAACATGTTCTTCGTCATCGGATATTGTCAGCCTAAGGCCACTTTCACACTGCTGCCACTTGAAAGTCGTGCAATTTTGATGTTATTTCAGGGAATACCTGTGTAAACTTGAGGTCTACAGACCTCAACTCGCATGAAAGTCAGACCAAAGTAGTATAGGGACTACTTTGAAGTCGCACGTATATGAATGGTACTCATTGGAAATCATGGAATATGATTTGTCATGCGACTTTGCAGTCCCAAGTCGCAAAAGTGTGGAAGGGGGCCTTATTCCTTAGATGTGGAGAAGAACATTCCAGTCTTTTGTGCTCTTTTCTCTAGCTTTATTGCATAAACCTGTAGGACAGAAATGGGTGGGAAGAATGCCCAAAGTATCAATGTATGCTTCTTCACAACTAACTGTCCCTGGCTATATGTTCAAAACTACCCCACACTGATCCTCAGTCACAGTTGGCAGATTTACATTCCAGAAAGCAGTTTTTTTTTTTTGCACCAGATGTGTGACTAAAAAAAATAGGTTCTAGTATATTTTAATTGTCATCATCTTTCTTGTCCCTTAAAGTGATTCTAAAGGTTTTTTTAATGCAAGTAGGTAAAAAACCTTCAAAGTGCAGCTCCCCCCCACCTTCAATGGCTGATTTGCAGCAACAGAAGCCATTGGCTATGGCTGCGGTCAATCACAGCCATTGAGTGAGCATGCACGAGTGCCCCCATTGCAAGTGGCTTGCTGATAGAGCACTCGGCAGGAAGGGAGGCGCCCAGAGCGCCAACAGGGGAGATCAGAGCTGCTCTGTGCAAAACCATTGTACAGAATAAGTAAGCATAATGCTTATTTAAAAAAAAATAAGGACTTAGACAGTATTTCTAAGAGCCTTTCAGGACAACCTTGGAGAGAGCGCAGCTCCGCCCATTTGACAGGAAACACATGCAGCCTTTAAATCCCTCCTCTTCCATCATGGCTTCAGTCATTGTGCAGTCTCCGACATACTGGAAAACAAAACACAGAAAACCAACAACCATGACAAACACTTAAAACCACTTCTAAGATAAAAAGGAGGGAAGTAGCGGTTGTCCTGAAAGGCTCTTAGAAATACTGTCACCGGTAAGTCTAAGTCTTTCTCAAAAATCACCTTTCAGGACAACCGTGGAGAGGATAACCGAGAAACTTACCCTAGGGCGGGACTACTGCCTGCAGTACCTTCCTGCAGAAGGCTTGATCTGCGGCGGACAGTAAGTCCAACCTATAATGTCGGAGAAATGTCAAGTAGTTGGACCAAGTGGCAGCCTTTTTTCAGGCGTAGCACCGACCCTTTCGACCCAGGAAACTGCCGTTGATCTTGTAGAATGAGTAGCAATAGCTGAGGGGGGTATTTCTAGGTAGAAGCGCTGGATCTGTTTGAAGGATCAGTCTGAAAATTTTTTTTAGAAAGTGTTCTTTGACTGCCAGGGCCTGAAGCTCGCTGACTCTTCTTGCCAACGCAATGGCTACCAGAAAAATTGTTTTAAAAACTAAGTTTGTAAGGATGCTTCCTGTAAGGGTTCAAACGGAGCTCCCGTGAGACCCTGTAAATCAACAGACAAATCCCAACTGGGAAAAACTTTAAGGGCTACCGGCCTATTTCGTGCAGGTCCCTTAAAAAAATCTTGAAATTAAGACAGTCTTTGGACAGTCTTCTTAACCGCTTGTGGACCAGCCGCTGCAGTTTTACTGCCGCAAGTTGACTACGCTGCACGAAATCACGTTATTGTACGTGATCTCGCAAGGCCTGGATAGCGGGCACACTCGCGTGCCCGCCGTGAGCTCTGTGAGTCCGACCGCGAGTCGCACAGACTCGATGTTCGCGGGGATACCCGCGACCGTCTAACGGAGAGGAAGAACAGGGAAATGCTAATGTAAACAAGCATTTCCCCGTTCTGTCTAGTGACAGGACACTGATCACAGCTCCCTGTAATCGGGAACGGTGATCAGTGTCATGTCACACATAGCCCACCCCCCCACCATTATAATCACTCCCTAGGACACACTTAACCCCAGCAGCGCCCCCTCCTGGTTAACCCCTTCACTGCCAGTTGCATTTACACAGTAATCAGTGCATTTTTAAATCGCACTGATCGCTGTATAAATGTAAATGGTCCAAAAATAGCGCCAAAAGTGTCCGATGTGTCCGCCATAATGGCGCAGTCACGATAAAAATCACTGATCGCCACCATTACTAGTAAAAAAAATTATTAATAAAAATGCCATAAATCTATCCCCTATTTTGTAGACGCTATAACTTTTGTGCAAATCAATACGCTTATTGCGATTTTTTTTTTTTTTTTAAATATGTAGAATACGTATCGGCCTAAACTGAGGAAAAAAAAAAAAGTTTTGTTATATATTTTTTGGGGATATTTATTATAGCAAAAAGTAAAAAAATAATGTTTTTTTCAAAATTTTCTCTCTTTTTTTGTTTATAGCGCAAAAAATAAAAACCGCAGAGGTGATCAAATACCACCAAAAGAAAGCTATTTGTGGGGAAAAAAGGAAGTCAATTTTGTTTGGGAGCCACGTCGCACGACCCCGCAATTGTCAGTTAAAGCGACGCAGTGCCGAATCGTAAAAAGTGCTCTGGTCTTTGACCAGTCAAATGCTCCAGGGCTGAAGTCGTTAAAAAAAACTGATAGAGCCACCACCTGGATTTTCAGGGTGCTGGCTGCCAGTCCCTTCTCCATTCCGTCATGGAGAAATTCTAAGACTGACACGAAACTTTTGACCTGGAGGCCCTTAGATGTGCACCAGGAATTGAACTTTTTCTAAACCTTTAGGTATATGGCCCAAGTTACCTCCTTTCTACTGGAAAGTAGGGTCTTTCCTAATTGATCGGACAGTTCCTTGGCTTTCAGGTCCTCTTCTTCAGAATCCAAGCAGTTAGATGTAGCCGGTTTGCTTCCAGATGGTACACAGACTCCTGCGCTAGCAGGTCCTTTCTGGGCGGCAGCTTCCATGGAGGTTCTGCAGCCAGGTTTAGTAGTGTTGCGAACCAGGGTCTTATTGGGCAAAAGGGAGTGACCAGGATCAGAATGGTATTTTCCTCCCTGAATTTCTTTAGAACCAGTGGTATCAGGGGAAAGGGGGGAAGTGCGTAGCACAGCTAGTAATGCCACGGATGGGCAAAAGCATCTATGCCTACTGCCTGGTCTTCTCGCTGGGAGTGAGAACTTCTGTACTTTTGAGTTCTGTTGGCTGGCGAACAGATCTTTTGAGGTTGCTCCCAAGCTTCAGAGATCGTCAAAAACACTTCTCGGTTCAGACTCCACTCTGCTTCCACCACTCCTTCTACTTAGTAGGTCTGCTAACAGAGTCTTTAGACAGACATTCTGTTCTGCCCAGGTAAGTAGCTGACTGGCCAATTCTAGGAGTCCTCTGCTCCTGGTTCCTCCCTGTTTCAATAAATAAGCTACTGCAGTTGTATTGTCTGTGAGAACCTGAAAGTGTTGTCCCTTTACCACTTGTTGGAAAGCTAGGAGACAGAGAAAAATGGCCCGAAGTTCCCACCAATTTGAGGACTTTCAGGCTTCCGCTTTGGACCCCCGAGAGGTTTGGCCATCCAGGTGGGCTCCCCAGCCCCAAGAACTCGCATCTCGTTAGACGCTTGTCTAGGGGAAAGACCCAGGAAAGACACTTTGCTAAGTTGGTTGGATTCCTCCACCACCAGAACACCGTTTTACGTTTGAGATAAGTTTGATCTGTTTTTCTAGCGACTCCTGGTGCGACCACCTTTCTAAGATATTCATCTAGGAGGGGTCTGGAATGTAATCTGGCCCACTGAATAGCTGGGATCGATGCCGTGAGAAGGCCTAAGACTGCCATGGCTGATCTGACTGAAACTGAGAGATTGGTTTGAAACTGTCTCACCGCGGATTGGATCTTTGCTATCTTCTCCTGTGGCAGAAAAACTTTTTGAAGTTTATCGTATAGCCCAGGAACTTCATCTCCTGCGTAGGCGCTAGATTTGATTTTTGGAGATTCAAGAGCCACCCCAAATTCTTGAGGTGAGCCTGAGACACTTGGAGATTTGTCAAGACTTGAGTCCATGAAAAACAAAAGGTCGTCCAGACATGGGACGACTGAAATCCCTCTTAACTTCACAGGTTGTAAGTCCGAACGGCAGAGCTCTGAATTGGAGATGCCAGACTGAAGTTCCCAGGTTGAGGGCCATACGGAGAAAGCATTGGGAAGCCTGATTTATTGGGGCGTGCAAATAGGCGTCCCTTAGATCTAGGGATGCCATGAAACAGTCTGGAGTCAGCAATTTCCTGACTGAATAGATCATGTCCATCCTGAAATGTTTGTAGCGGATCGATCTGTTCAGGATCTTCAAGTTCAGAATCAACCGATACTTTTCCGAAGGTTTTAACAAGAAATATGTGCGAATAGAAACCCTGGCCTTCCTGATGTTTTGGGTCCTGGATAATCACTTCCTGTTGAATCAGATCCTGGAGAAGGCTCATCATTGTGGAAGGGCCGTAACATAAAATCTCCCTGGGGGGGGGGGGGGGGGGGGGATGTGGCCTTGATCCTTACTTTTGTGGGGCTGTTAAACAGCATGAAAATTATTTTTGATCAGTTGTTTCTTCTTGGGGTGGAAAGTCTTTTTCTTGTCGGCTGTCCTGTCCAAGACTGTTTCAAGGTCTGGACCAAAAAGAAGATGATCAACCGAAAAAGGTAGGCCGCCTAGCCTAATCTTGCAAGCTGTGTCACCACACCAAGTTTTTAGCCAGATGAGGCGTGACAACGCATGCTGGAACAGGAAATGCATAGAAGTTAGGTCTGACACGCACTCCACGTCACTTCCGCTGGGGGGTTGCCTAATGCATAGTGTGCTCCCCCAATGGGGCATAGAATTTATATAGATTGTTCCTTAATCATTTTCTATGGACGTTTTATATTTAGTTCACATGCTGCCATCTAGTGACCTTTTGTGGTAATGCACTTGTTTTATGTTCTTTTTCCCTTAGGTTATGACACACTTCCTATATGTGTAATGCTCCACCCTTCTTCCTATGATTGTACTTCCTGTGTTATGGATGCAGCTAACAGGCCACATGTAGCAGCACACATGTATTCTACATAGTAAGCTACAGACCATATCGCCTTTTGACCGCATAAATACTACAACCTATTCATCTGTTTGTATCCTGTCATCTGCTGTAACCTGATGTTCAGAATAAAAATACCTTTGTGGATGGAATCGGTATTTGGCGAGTTCAAGCTATCTGATGAAGATTGTTCTCAGTGATTATATCTTATACAGGCCAGGCCAGGCATAAAGGTCTTACAAGGGATAAATTGTTTCACAACAATTGGAGTCAGAATACCCAAAAGATGTATAGAATTCCCACAGCCTGCTGTGTATATGTGTGTATCTGATCTGCAATCAAGCTCAGTGCCATTCGCCATCTTGTGAAGCACATGATCGCATGAGTTTACTGCACCTCATGTGAATGTTAAAAACGGTTTCTCTACATTGAGCTGCGTTACCCCACCTGTCTAAGCCGCTGTTTGTCTTCTTAAAGAGACAGTACCATTTCTTGCAAAAACCGTGAAAAATGTCTAGACAAGGCTCTGAGCACCCCTTTGTGGCTGAACCAACTTAGATTCAACATGCCTCTGACCAACAAAGGGATCTCTTAGTGCAAAATGCCCAGTGTAAGGCAGAACTCCGCATTTCTCAACTGTAGGAGACCAGATCTCACAGATCCCCATCAACCAAGCACACTACACATTCTTCTAGATCCTCTCGCTCCAGAAGTTCAACATTAAGCTATAAGATAATAGAGGCCCCTGCTGATGCGAAATAAAAAAAGTGCAAAGCTCCTTTACCAGAAAGGAAGCAGAAATAGAAGCCCAAAAGGCAAAGATGAAAGCTCAACAAGCAGAGGCAGATTCCCAATTAAAGATTCTGCAAATGGAAAGGGAGGAAGCAGCTGCCCTAGAGAGGCTGAGAGTCCTCGAACAAGCAATGGGAGAAAGTGCTAACTCAGACTGGTCCATCCCAGCGGAACTGCGACACCCAGCTGAACGCATCAGTGAATATGTACTAAAGCATAAATATTTGCAATGATACAGTTATTAAGTCCTGTACATCTTACTAACAACACTGTTCTGACTCTCAACACAGAGTCCTCTCACTCCAAATGCCTGAGCCTCTTCAAGTCAACAACACAAGTGCAGCTATGCAGCAAACCGCATCACCTCTTGCTGACAACAAGGTGACTTCCAGTGACAGGCCACAGCTCAAGCCACAGCCAGCACAAGCCTTAGGAACTACACTAAAGTTAAACGCTCCTGCAACATCATTTCATCCTGGTAAACCTCACCCTACTTCGCCAGAGTACTTTCACACCCGAGGGGTTCCACAAGTTACTTTGGCACAGAAGAGTGAGAGATCAGACTTGAATGACTTCGCCAGATATATGGTACGCCGTGAGCTCATTAACACTACCCTCTCAAGGTTTGACGACTGTCCGGAGAGCTACAGGGCCTGGAGATCAACCTTCAAAGCTGCCATTGCTATTCTCAACCTTACTACCAAGAAGGAACTTTATTTGCTCATAAAGTGGCTGGGGTCAGAATCTGCAGATCATGTTAAAAGACTGAGAACAGTGCATGTTGACCACCCAGATGCAGGTCTTGTTGCTGCATGGGCAAGACTTCAACAAGCCTACAGTAGCTCTGAAGCCATAGAAAGCACTCTATTAAAGAGACTGCAGAGCTTCCCAAAAATAGGGAACAAAGACTACCGCAAGCGCCAAGATCTCAGTGATCTTCTCATGGAGCTGGAGTTGGCAAAGACATACCCACATCTACCTGGACTAAGCTTCCTGGACACTGCTCATGGTGTCAATCCAGTGGTGTCTAAACTGCCATATGGCCTGCAAGAGAAATGGGCACAACAGGGCTCAAGGTGCAAAAGAGACTAGAATGTATCTTTTCCTCCATTCGCATATTTTTGCAGGTTCATCAGTCATCAAGCCTGGACGAGAAACGATCCCAGCTTCAGTGAACCCAACTTGCCTGCTTCTTCATCATCATCTTTATCAAGGTATGATAACATAGCAGCTAAACGTAGAGACTTTAATAGAGCAATATCTGTTAAAAGGACTGACATCTCACCACCCGTATCCTCTCCTGCTCACCGTAGTGATTCAGGTGACAGAGATAAAGACCCTAATCGTCAGTGCCCTATTCACAAGAAGCCTCACCCCATAAACAAAGGTCGTGGGCTTAGGGCAAATTTGTTACAAGAGCGCAGGGAGATTCTGCAGAAACTTGGAATATGCTACAGGTGCTGTGCTTGTTATGGACATTTTGCTAAAGACTGTAAAGTTGTCATCAAGTGCACAGAATGCAGTAGCGACAGACATGATACAGCTATGCATCCGGGTCCACCCTCAGACAATTCACAGCAGCCTCCTACCTCCAGCCCTGTCTCAATGCATAGCGGGGAGCAACAAGGTCATACTCCAGCCAAAGCTAACGTTTCTTCTTTATGCACAGAAGTCTGTGGAGAAGGTATAGATCACAAATGCTGTGCTAAGATATGCCTAGTCAAGATATACCCAAAGGGTCAACCTGAGGAAACTATTAGGATGTATACCATAATAGCTGAACAGAGCAACAGATCCCTGGTTAAGCCTAAATTCTTTGAGATCTTTGGTATAGGAGGGACATGCATCACCTTATACTCTCAGAACCTGTTCTGGTCTTAAAGAGACCTTCGGTAGAAGGGCCGATGGGTCCATGGTCTCTCATATCAATAAGGGAGAGGGCATACCCGTACCAACATTAGTTGATCATGACCAGATACCAGACAAAAGGGAAGAAATTCCTACTCCAGAGGCTGCATATCACCATCCTCACTTGAGGCACCTTGTAATGAAATTCCTGCAATGGACATGAATGCCAAAAATCTTGATCTTGCTAGGAAGAGACATTCTCAGAGTACACAAAGTACGCAAGCAGTGCAATGGACCTGATGATGCCCCTTATGCACAAAAACTTGACCTAGGCTGGGTAATCGTGGGCGACGAATGCTTGGATAGAACGCGTACGGCATCAGAGATCCACTCCCTCAAAACTTACATATTAGGAAACGGACGTGCATCCCACTTAAAACAGTGCCCTCGACATTATGAAGTAAAGGATAAGCCTCTTGACATCATCCAAGTACCTGATGTTACTCCTAACCTTTGCGATGACAACCTAGGCACCAGTGTTTTGCACTACAAGCGATAACAAACTAGCCTTGTCAGTTGAAGACAGTGTTCATCAAAATAATGGACAAAGAATTCTCCTAGGATGAGTCTAACAGCTGGGTTGCCCCATTACCTGTTCGTGCTGCAAGGGTTAAACTCCCAATTAATCGTGAACAGGCTCTATCCAGATTCAACGAACATTAAAGAACAGGCCTAAAACGAAGGAACATATTTTATCGCCTTTATGAAAAGGATCTTTGACAATGATCACACCGAACCAGCTCCACCACTTCAAAGACACAATGAGTGCTGGTACCTGCCTTTCTTCGGAGTGTATCATCCACGTAAGCCAAAAGTAAATCAGGGTAGTATTTGACTCCAGTGCCAAGCATCAAGGCGTATCCCTGAACGATGTTCTTCTCACTGGTCCGAACCTAACCAACAACCTTGTAGGTGTGCTTATGAGGTTTAGAAGAGAGCCAGTTGCCATAACTGCTGACATTGAACAAATGGTTCATTGTGCGTGAAGACCATAGGAACCTCCTAAGGTTTCTGTGGCACCGTGACAACATGGACAATGAGATGGTTGAATAACGCATGAAGGTACACGTTTTCGAAAATAGTCCCTCACCTGCTGTTGCTACAGTTTACGAAGGACTGCCCTTGATGGGGAAAAGGATGGACACTCGACACTTCGTTGAGAGAGACTTCTATATGGACTTAAATCTTTACCTACAGACAAGGAAGCCATAGACCTGCTCCAAAGGACACAAGGTATGCTTTCTGAGGCTAACCTCAGACTACACAAGATTGCCTCAAATAGTGTTGCTGTAATGAAAGCCTTTCAACCTGGCGATCACGCCACAGGGTTTAAAGACTTGAATCTGGGAATAGACATACCACCTGTACAGAGAAGTCTGGGCCTATGGTGGGACTTATTAAAAGACACCTTCGGTTTTCAGGTCAGCTCTGCAGACATTCATAGCTCCCATCACCATACAAGGTAAATCCTTAGACAGCTCTCAGAGACAAAGATTGGGATGCTCCACTACCAATAGACCAGCTTTCAAAGTGAGAGTCCTGGAAACAATCTCTACATGCCGTAGATGGAATCCCTATACCACGCTGCTACACTTCTGCCTCCCTTGCCACAAGTCAGAGGAAAGAGCTTCACATCTTCTCCGATGCATCTACTGAGGCCATAGCATCTGTTGCTTACCTCAAGGTAAGAGATTCTTTTAATCAAGCCCACATAGCTTTCCCAAACAGAAACCCTAAGTTAGCACCTAAGCCTGAACACACAATTCCCAGGCTTGAACTTTGTGGGACTGTGCTAGCTGTAGAAATAGCAGATTTCATAATGCGTGAGCTAGACATTCAGATAGATGACGTTAGATTCTACAGAGACAGCAAAGTTGTTCTCGGCTATACATACAACCAGACTAAACGTTTCTACGTCTGTCAGCAACCGTGTAGAGAGAATCAGGAAGTCATCTAAACCTGAACAATGGCATTATGTTCCATCTGAAATTAACCCTGCAGATCATGCCACCAGGCCAGTGTCTGCAAGTGTTTTTGCAAATTCTTCTTGGTTAACAGGTCCTGAATTCCTGCTGAATCATCCAGAAGAAACCTTCTTCAGTCTTCAGTCTTCTAGAACCTGACCAAGATTCAGAGATTCGTCCTGAAGGTAAAACCCTTGTCACCAGAACTGAACAAAGACTCGTCTTGGGCTGTCAACGCTTTGAACGTTTCTCCAAGTGGAGAAGACTTGTACGCACCACCGCAAGTTTAGTTCATATTGCTTCCACACAAAGCCCACAGATGCTCACTGTCAAGGTTGGCACATGTGCCAAAAGCTTCTTTCTGCAAAAGACATTGCTGAAGGTGAATTGATAATACACAGTGTACAACAAAGTGTCTTTGGCTCAGAAATGAAATGTATTTGACAAGAGGGACATTGCAAAAAACAGTCCAATTGCCAACCTCAATCCCTTCATTAACAATGATGGTACGTTAAGGGTTGGTGGACGTTTAAACAAGGCTGAGTTAAGTGAGCAAGAACAGAATCCTCTCATTATACCTGCTCGCCATCACATCACCACTTTGCTCATACGGCACTACCATGAAGGTGTAAGCACCAAGGTAGACACTTCACAGAGGGTGCCATAACAGCTGCAGGCCTTTGGATTATAGGAGCAGAAAGACAGATCACAGCTACACTGCACAGCTGTGTTCAGTGCCGCAAACTGAGGGAAAAACCAGCAACAGCAAATGTCAGATTTGCCAGCTGACAGGTTAAGTACTGACCCACCTTTCACTCATGTTGGTTTGGATGTCTTTGGGCCATGGATGCCAACAGCCTGCAGAACTTGAGGTGGCCAAGCAAATAGCAAACGATGGGCAGTGCTGTTCACTAGCATGAGTGTGCATGCAGTACACATTGAAGTAATAGAATCCATAGATGACTCAAGTTTCAACAATGCTTTAAGACGATTCCTAGCCATCGGTGGACCAGTCAAGACACTAAGATCAGACTGTGGAACTAATTTTGTTGGAGAGTGTCGAGAGTTACAGCTCAACTCTAGGCTAATCCAAGACTTTTTAGCTGAAAAAGGCTGTACATGTACTTTCAATCCTTCTCACTCTTCCCACTTGGGTGGCTCATGGGAGAGATTGATAGGCATCACACGCAAAATATTGGACTCTATGCTTTTGGACTTTAACTCCACAAGAATTACGCACAAGATTTTAACCACCTTCCTGGCAGAGGCATCTGCCATAATCAATTCAAGACCACTTGTTCCAGTGTCCAAAGACCCCAATTATTCTTACCCCAGCTACTCGGGTCTGTTCCTGTTCCACCTGGAAACTTTAAAGCAGGAAATCTGTGCTATGACCGGTGGAGCGAGTACAACACCTCTCCAACTGCTTCTGGAATTGTTGGAAGATGGAGTATCTTTCTACTCTGCAAGGACGCAGGAAATGGCAACGGCTGAACCCTAACATAGAAGTTGGAGATCTTGTTCTGCTTAAGGACCAGCAAGCTGAAAGAATTCCAATGGCCCATGGGACTTATTGGAAAGAGCGTTCCTAGTGATGGCGGTAAGGTACATAAGGTGGAGGTGAAGGTTTTAAGACAAGGGACTGTAAAGACTTTCATCAGACCTATCACGGAACTTATTCTGCTCTTACCCTTTGGAGAATGAACTTATTTGCTTATGCTGCTGGATCCTACCTGTGACTTCAAGAAGAAAGTGTCTTGAACTTAAGTTGACATAACTTGAAGCCTTAAATTAAATTAAAGCCGCGTACACACGAGCAGAATGTCTGACAGAAAAGGTCCGACGGAAGCTTTTCATCGTCTATTCCGATCGTGTGTATGACTTTTTTTTCTAAAATTCTGATGGACCTAGAAATGGAACATGTTCTAAATATTTCCGACATAACCAATTCGTATCAGGAAAACCACTCGTCTGTATGCTGTTCCGATAGACCAAAAATGACGCATGCTCTGAAGTACAAGACGGAAGCTATTGGCTACTGGCTATTGAACGTCCTTTTTCTAGTCCCGTCGTACATCACATCGTTCTGGACAGTCGGACTTTGGTGTGACCGTGTGTATGCAAGACCGCTTGAGCGGAATTCCATTGGAGTTACCTTCGGAGTTTATTCCGATGGCAAAACCAGTCGTGTGTACGCGGCATTAGAGTTATTGCATTATATGCATGTGCTTTTTATGACTTTCAGGTCTTTAAAGACATCTGCTTCTTATTTGCAGTTGCATAACTACCGTTCTGATGCATATGACATTTACCATGCCAGACGGGGAGTGTGCTGCCCCAATGGGACATAGAATTTATAACTATTGCTCCTTAACCATTTTCTTTGGACATTTTATATTTAGTTCACATGCTGCGATCTAATGACCTTTTGTGGTAATGCACTTGTTTTCTTATGTTATGACACACTTCCTTTGTGTGTAATGCTCCACCCTTCTTCCTGTGATTGTACTTCCTGTGTCATGGATGCAGCTAACAGGCCATATGTAGCAGCACACGTATTCTACATAGTAAGTTACAGACAATATCATCTTTTGACCCCATACATACCACAACCTATTCATCGGTTTCTATCCTGTCATCTGCTGTAACCTAACGTTCAGAATAAAAGCACCTTTGTGGATGGAAGTGGTATTTGGTGAGTTTAAGCTGATGGACTGTCCTCAGTGATTATATCTTATATAGGCCAGGCATAGGTCTCACAAGGGATAAATCGCTTCACAACAATCGGAGTCAGAATACATAGCATACACCACTGGTCAGATAGTGCTGTCTGAACGGACTTCCACCGCACTAGGTGTTTCCGATACATTGATGCACTCCCCTGCTGGAAATATTGTAAGTAACATTTTTTTAACAAACGATACTACACTATATTTGTCTTCCCTGGCTCTTTTTGGCGGAGCTTGATTTTCAGATGTGGGAGATTGGAGCGGAGGATAGACAACAAAGATTTGATCTGGCTGTTCATGGGCTAATTCGACCAAGTTGAACGACTGATTGGAAAAAGATCATTGAATGGTTTCCAGGATTTGAGGAGGCACTTCATGTCTTATGGTCACTTGCTGACCAGGGCCATGTGGTGAGCGCAATTTGTTGTCACTTTGGGTGAAAAGTCACAAATACTATTTGGAACACGGATTTTATTTTTCACATGGTGTTGGAGTGGAATCATCCAGAAAGAATTTTGGAGCAGTTTTGAACTTTTCATGATATATTAAATTAATTTTTCTGAGACATTTGTGCACATGTATAAAGTGAAGCCATTCACTAATACACAATTTTTAATGTATACATACTATTTGTATAAATCACTTTTTGCATTTTAACGATTGCATTGGGAGTGCCACAACATTCAGGGAAGAGTACTTGCCCCCTCATCCCCTGAGTCCACGACCTCTACTGGCCTAGAGGTGGATGCCAGGACTCAACCTGGCCTGCCAGGCTCTGTACCAGCATGGACTTGACTGAACTCAACGAGTTCGCAAGTTCTCGAACTGAAGAGAACAAGTCCTTGTATTATTGGGATGTTTTCTCTTCAACCAAGTCCTTAATATAGGACCTGCACATTACCTTCTGCCATGAATCTCTGAGGGGGTTCTTGCAGGAAGGGCATTTCCTCTAAATTGGTGGGTTTGAATGCTTGGATTTTCCTAAAGGTTTTTCCTGCAGCAAGAAAAATAAAATTCACCTAAGGGCCCCTAACACAACTATTCCAACCCTTAGTGCACAGGTAGACCACCACCAGACAGAAGGAAAACTATGCCCCGCAGTGCAATCCCCCAGCAACCAGCAAGTCCAAACTACAGGGTCCGAGCGGAGTAACCTCTGACCGTGCAGCCATAGGCTCCCTGCAGGGAGGATCCCAAAACCAAACAACCACAACATAAGCCCAAATGGACAAGAATAAAAAAGGTACCACTGTACGCCTCTTATCTGGGCCTGACCAGTGCCTGCTTTCGCCGTAGCTGTCGGTCTCTTCTCCATCTGAGCAGAGAACGCAGTGGGGTACTGAGAAAACCCATCTGGTTTTTGAATTACCTGGTCCCGGCGTCATTGAGGGCCAAAACCGGAAGCGCCGGTCGACAGACCCGCCCCCTGGTCTCTGCATTCCAGGCGCTTGAAACCACTTGCGCCATGCCGCCGCAGGAACCGCCAGCCGGGAACAACATGCGAGACACGCTACTGACCAGCAGCGGCTCCCACCCGGCCACCAGTGCCATGCCAGCGGACCCCGGGCTCAGATGCTGCCGCCTCCTGCGCGCCCTTGCATCCCCTGAGCTGGAGAGATCGGGGACTCCGGAATACCCCCCGCCCGTACTGGGGGGGTGCTGGGATGGTCACTGCACACAAATCACAAAGGTAAGCCTTTTCCCTCCACCTTGGAGAGAGCGCAGCTCCCTGGTTCCAGCATGCGCTTCCACCATGACGGAAGAAACACAATAACTGAAGCCATGGTGGAAGAGGAGGGATTTAAAGGCTGCATGTGAAAATGGGCGGAGCTGCACTCTCTCCAAGGTTGTCCTGAAAGGCGATTTGAGAAAAAATCCTTTACAAACACTTTAATCAGTAGTAGCATGGCTTTGACCACATTAGCTTCAGCAGCTCCAATATTCAAGCACTGGCAGGTAAAGCGACATCATCTGCAGCTCCTGGAAGTGTTAGAAGCCGCTGCTGAGGTATTTTTTTTTCTCTCTTAACAGCTTTACTTATAAAATGTGGTCTGATTTTGGGGGATGACAGTATTTCAATAGAGCAGGCCTTCCATTTTTATGCTTCCACTTTAAATAAACGCTGAAAGGCTAATACTTTAAGTATTTTTTTCAGATATACTGTAAACCTCTTTTGTTTCTAATTATATACATGCATGCGGGCATACAAACCCTGGTTCCACGTTGTTCCTTGCGAGTCTTCTCACTGCAAGTCTACCAGTCTCTCTGGTTGAAAACAGACTCTGCAATTTCTAATGAGGGGTAACCACCACAACGCATCCATTAGCTGGATACCCTGTGAATCTGAGCTACCCAGATATTCGATCACATGGCATAGCATAGGGGTGTGTTTTTTTTCTATACTTGGCAAACTAGAGGTATTGCCTTACTCACTATTATAATGCAATATAGTAAAGCTGGTTTGTCCCCTATTGGTATAGAAGAGTTAATTGTAATGATAGGTCCACTTTAATGCAAAGCAAGACTTACTTTTTTCCCCCAGGACAGTCATTTATAAATTAGACAAAGTAATTTATTAGCAATGAATTTTTTCCTAAATCTGCATGACATTTATACATTATTGAAATGTATAAATGAGGCTTCATACAGTTTGTCCAGTACCTGGCCAGACTGAATAACACATCTACGCATTACGTTTCCATGGGAGGAAAACACCAGCACATGACTCTTAGATTAACATTCATTACAGCTGTTTTCCCAACTCCAGATAATGGAGGTCTTTCTTTCTCAGACAACCTGATTTCTAATAAAATTGCAGGATTAAATATACCCATGGGCAAAATGTAAAATTGCATATAGTGTACCAGCATTAACACAGAAAATTGTTTTTCTGGGTATCTCTGTAAAATTTGATTAACTGTTGATTCTGCCAGGAGATCCATAGTGTTTCCACTTTCTGTAATAGGGAGACAACACTGTTAATTTTCAGTAAAATTGTGCAGGTGTGTTGCCATCCTGTGGGCAGCATAGCCTTAAAAAGACATGTCTTTTTTTTTTTTTGTTTTTTTTTTTTATTAATGTTAATCAGTTCCCGCCCAGCCTATAATCAATTGACTGCCAGGGGAGACATTTGTTGCTCCAAGTGGACATCATATGACATCCTCCCAAAACACACCGCGGTACAATCTGTCACCCACAGTGTCCACCGGACAGAGCAGATGACTGATCAGAGTACCGGCTGCTGCCAGTACCATGTGATCGCTGTGACCAGTCAGAGAAGATCACATGACAATTTTACACAATGAACAGCTTTGATAGATCGCATGGTACAGACAGGGCCAATCACAGCCCATCTGTACCATGTGATTAGCAGTGACTAATCACAGTTAACTACAGCACAGTAAAACACTGAATTTCATTCAGCAAAAATTCACTGGTATAAGCAATCAATGTGTAAAAAAGAAAAGAAACAAACCCTGACAACTTCCCCAGAGTAGTACAGTGTTACTATGGTAATACTGTATTGCTCTGGTCACAATGTTAAAAAAAAAATTGTAAAAAGATTTAGACCCCTTTCACACTGGGGCACTTTGCAGGCGCTACAGCACTAAAGATGCACCTGCAAAGCGCCCTGAAAGAGCCGCTGCTGTCTCTCCAATGTGAAAGCCCGAGGGCTTTCACACTGGAGCGGTGCGCTGGCAGGACGCTAAAAAAAGTCCTGCTAGCAGCATCTTTGGAGCGGTGTATACACCGCTCCTAAACCGATCCTGCCCATCGAAATCAAGGGGGCAGTGCGGCTATATCGCCGGCATAGCCCTGCTGCAGCAGCACTGTGCGGTGGTTTTAACCCTCTCTCGGCCACTAGCCAAATGGCACTGGGAAATTGACTGTGAAGTGCCGTTAAAAATTGTTACATACTGGCCACCAGTCATGACAACGCTATACTGCACCGGTGACAGCATAGTATTTTCATTTTGGCTTTTTCGTAAAAGTTGTGACAAAGAAATTACAACTTTAAAAAACTCGCCATGCCACTTAGTAAATATCTCAGACGGTCTACTTTCCAAAAAAGGGTCATTTAGGGGACATTTGTACCTCAAGCATGAGATAGGCCATCAGTACATCAGGACTGATCAATTTTCAGATACACATTATACACTATAGTTTGTGTACTCTATAACTTCCCTACAGACTTAATAAATCACGGATTTGGGTTATTGTCACCAAAGAAATGGAGCAGAATACATTTTGGCCTAAATTTATGAACATTATTTACAAAATGCTATAACAGAAATTTAGCAAAAAAATTTTAACAAAGTGGTGATTAAATACCACTAAAAAATGTGTTTAAAAAAATTATACAAAATGTCATATGGGTACAGTGTTGCATGACCACGCAATTGTCATTGAAAGTGTGACAGCACCGAAAACTGAAAATTGGCCTGGGCCAAAAGTGGTAATTGAAGTGGTTAAAGTGGAACTGAACTCCTGAAGGCATGGGCAAAAAAACAGAGGACTAAGGCCTATGCACCAGTATTGCCTGTAGTCCCCTGAAGCTATTCTTTGCCCATTACAGACTTACCATGCCTTATTCACTGTGTCCCTGGGTGGAGGCAGCCATTGGGGTACATGACAGGGTTTGGCTTTCTCATGTCAGATCATTGACACAGTAGCGACATCACCAAATCTCACTCCGTATCTCCAGAGACTAGCAGACATAGCAGTACCGTAGACTGCTTTCACACTGAAGCGGTAAAGCGTCTCCACGTTTAAGCGGCGCTTTAGCACCACTTTTCCTAGCTAGCGGGGCACTTTTAACCCCCCAAAAGGGTTAAAAACTCCTGTTTTACAGCACTTTGAAAGCGATGCCCATTCATTCCAATGGAGCTCTAAATACAGCGCTCCCAAGCGCACTGCCCGAGTGTGAAAAGTCACACTAGAATGAATGGGAGGGGGTTTTCCAGCACTTAGAGACTACTTCCAGCACTAAGGTGCCTGATGAAAAAAATACAAATCAGCGCGAAGTGGTAAATGAGCATTAAAAGCTGCTGAACACTAGGGTCAAAAAACAAATCCCTTAATACAAATATAACAACAGATAGTGCAGCGCTAAAGAAGTAAAACACTGAAGTCCACCATGATATCAATGTCCATAAGGGTAATCAGTAAATCATCCTCAGGTGCGAGCGAACACCAATTTGTAGAGAAGTGATTTCAGGTAGCCCACCACCAAGAAATAGGTTGGCCTCTCACCTGAAGAAATGGACCCTTTGATTATAGAGGGTCATAAATCGCCTTAATCAAGCAAGGAACAGCATGTGTAGGCGTCCGTCAGGGCTCAGGTGTCAAACACTCCTCAGGGACCAAGGGGCTCCGGTGACAGACTCTCCAATATAACCAATCATTAGATGTGGTGGCTGCATTAGGCTTCCCCCTCCCTCTATTTTTACCTGGAGATCTGGCCAGTAACCCACCTCCTGTATTCGAGTGCCTCCACTTTGAATGAAGGAGCACAGCAGACTTGTCTTGAAAACCGCCCCAGTGTGAAAAGGGTCTTAGATCTCACGCTGCAGCTATATAGCTATGAGCCTATAGGCATAAAAGTGCCTAGGCACTCACGTGGCAGGAAGTGAATGGCTAGTGTTCAGAAAATTAAACTATAGGCAAAATCTTTTTTTTTCCCCATTTGGGATGAGGGGGGGGGGGGTTAACCTGTCAGATTTTTATTTTGCCATCTGTGTCCCATTGCAGAGATTTCCCATAATTTTCTCCTCTATTACTTTTCTGGGGACAATTCAAAGTTTGGGATTTTCTTTTACTTTCACTTTCAATGATAATTGTAAAAAGGACAAATAGAGGGTGAATATCCCTAATGGGGACATAGACAGCAATAATAACTAACCGGTGTTCTAATCCCTCTGCACTTAAAGTACAACTAAAGGCAAAACTTTTTTTTTTTTTTAAGTCCTGATGGATCACTTCAAGCTGGCCCCTTTCGCAGGTATAGTGATGCAAAACATTAAAAATAAGTGCCTATACTTTTTAAAATTCAGTAAAGCCCTGTCTCACCCTGCTCAGTTGCTCACTCTTCTCAGCATTGTGCCTAAAATCTGAGCCACTAGAGGCCAACCGACAGCATTAAGATTTAGACCTCATGCGCACAGGACGTTATAAAAATGTCAGTAGCATTAGCGGTAGAAAGCTGTAGAATTCTTTTTTTTTTTTTTTTTATCTATTTTGAGCAGAACTATATTCCCACAAAAACTTATGGGTCAAAAAACACTGATAAACGCAGAATAGCCACTTTTTTGGAGTTTTTCCACGTTTTTAACCGGTTCAATACAGGGCATTTTCACCCCCTTCCTTCCCAGGCCAATTTTTAGTTTTCAGCGCTGTCGCAATTTAAACGACAATTGCGCGGTCGTGCGACATTGTACCCAAAAAATATTGACGTCCTTTTTTCCCCAGAAATAGAGCTTTCTTTTGGTGGTATTTGATCACCTCTGCGGTTTTTATTTTTTGCGCTATAAACAAAAGAAGAGCGACAATTTTGAAAAAAAAAAACACAATATTTTTTACTTTTTGCTATAATAAATATCCCAATTTTTTTTTAAAAAAACTAATTTTTTCCTCAGTTTCAGCCGATACGTATTCTTTTACATATTTTTGGTAAAAAAAAAAATAATAATAATAATATCGCAATAAGCGTATATTGATTGGTTTGCGCAAAAGTTATAGCGTCTACAAAATACGGGATAGATTTATGGAATTTAAAAAAAAAAAAAAAAAATTTATTTTTTTTACTAGTAATAGCGGCGATTGCGATTTTTTTCATGACTGCGACATTATGGCGGACACATCGGACACTTTTGACACATTTTTGGGACCATTCACATTTATACAGCGATCAATGCTATAAAATTGCATTGATTACTGTGTAAATGTGACAGGCAGTGAAGGGGTTAACCACTAGGGGGCGGGGAGGGGTTAATTATGTTACCTAGGGAATGATTCTAACTGTAGGGGGCGGGGACGTACAAGGGGAGGAGACCGATCAGTGTTCCTCCGTTCTGGGAACACAGATCGGTCTCCTCTCACCTGACAGGCTGTGGATCTGTGTGTTTACACACACAGATCCACGGTCCGGCCCGATTAACGAGAAATCGCGGGTGCCCGGCGGACATCGCGGCCGCCGGGCACACGCACCGGGTCCCGAGCAACGCGGCGGGCGCGCGCGCCCCCTAGGAGGTCGGGAACCCGAGGCCGTCATATGACGTCCACCCAGGATGGGAGATCCCATCTGTGGACGTCATATTACAATAGCCGGGTATTGAAGTGGTTAAGCTTTTATCAAAACTCTCCTCTCAAAACTAGTTCTTGGGTTTTTTCCAGCCATAAATCACCCCTGCCAAAAACTGCTGATAATAGCCTATGTGCGCATGGACACATAGGTTAACATGCTGGGGGGTTTATTGGCTGCAGAAAAAAAAAAACATCTGAAGCCAAGGTACTCCGGTTTCCTCCCACACTCCAAAGACATGCTGGTAGGTTAATTGGATCCTGTCTAAATTGGCCTTAGTATAGGTATGAATGTGAGTTAGGGACCTTAGATTGTAAGCTCCTTGAGGGTAGGGACTGATGTGAATGTATAATATATATGTAAAGCGCTGCGTAAATTGATGGCGCTATATAAGTACCTGAAATAAATAAATAAGAGGTGACAGGACAAACTTTGCTCCCAGGGAGACACTAAGGAGTTTAACTTACAATGATAGTGTCTCATCTTTTCTCACCAATATTCTCTTTTCTCTCTCATTGGCAGCCGGTGAACACCAGCACTGTAGGGGCCCGTTTACATCATTTCTCGCATCGCGTTCAAAGCACGCTGTAGGGACCTGCAGTGGGTATCAATATTAAGTTAATGACACCCCAAATTTTGGTCGCATATGCAGTGTGTTTGCTGGCACTAGATTACATGGTACATAAGTGCCATGCAACGTAGTAAGTTTCCAAAAGTAGTGCATGTACTACTTTGGGTGTGGTGTGATGCAATTTCAGCAGATTCAAAATAAAATGGGCTGAAATCACACCGCACAGAACTGTATGGCGATTCGCAATTCCCGATGTGAACCAGCCCTAACTTAACCAAGACATACAATAAAGTAGAGGTCGACTGATTATCGGAGCGGCAGATATTTACATTTTTCAAATTATCGGTATCAGTCATAAACGTACTGATATTGGTCAGACCTCCACCCCCTGTCCCCACACGGCACTCACTGCTGTCTCTGCCAGCGGTGTGGCAGGCAGCAGAGAGATGCCATCTCTCACTGCCTACCTCGCATCACTGCTATTCCGCCCCTTCAGCAGGGTCGCAAAGGCTGCTCTTGACAGAGCTGCAGCCGCGAGCAGAGATATAGTTACGTCTTCTCTCACCGCCCACATGTGGAAGTTTACCCGCTCGGACGCCGCTTGGGAGAGGCTGCCAGAAGTAGTGTAAGTAGTGACAAGCTGCATATGGGTGGCAGGTGACAGTGGCATGCTGCACCTGGACGGCAGTTGACGGTGACAGGTGAAATACTGCACCTGGGTGGCAGGTGACAGTGGCAAGTGATATGCCTCTAGTGACGGTGATGTACAGAATATCAGTACCTGTTATTGGCCTGAAAGACTGCCGAAAATCGGTATTGGCCCTGAGAAAACGATGTCAGTCAACCCCTACAATAAAGGCTGGAAATGTACATATTTTAATTGAAAAAAGTGGCATAGTTTTGAGAACAAAAGGAGAGGGGGAGAGTATCACTTAAAGTAGTGACTGCTCTGGGCTTCAACAAAATGGCAGCGTACAGCAAAAAGAAACAGGAGCAATGCTGGAGGCAAATTTACAACACACACCAATTTTGGTAGCATTATTAACCTCTTTGCATCGACCAACTTCTGGCCCCTAAAGAGTTCTAAAGCTGGAAGATGGGTAGGCATTTGAGTCATGCGACCACTGTGACTGGCTGTCAGGCGATTGAAACGCTCCCGGTAAGTATGCATCGGTAGCTTATCGATCCCTGCCAGCTACCGTGCTCTCAGCACGGCAAGCATATGCAGCCACTTGACCTTAAGGCCCACCTGTCGAGCGGCCACAAAAATATAGGAATAATGTGAAATGGGGGAACCACAGTTTTGCACACACCTGAGATTGTCGGCACTGGGCACTTTTTGATTAGTTATTTCTTCACATATTCTAATCAGGATTGGCACGATTTGGATTGTATATATGGGCTTTTTCTATTGAAGATTTTGTGTGTTTTCTATTTATGATTCTTTTTGGAATTTTTTTGGACTATATTTTATTTTAGATTTTTCACACACCTTTGTTGGAATCTTGCTTGAACTTATTAATATTTATTTACGCATCCTGTGAGACTTTTGCATGTCACCAAATTTTTTTTGGCTAATTTATTTACTAGATGTCGCACAGATCATATTTACATTTCTAAAATTATTTATTATCATGTCATGATATATCACACTTATTGATGTTGCACTTTATAGATGCACTTGCACTTTTATATATGGTTTAGTGTTCACATATTCTTTCTGTGCTCTGTTTGAAGCATTTATATATTTTTTAGGAACTTTATCCCCCTTTTTTTCACCGGATTTTCCCCTCCTGGATTAAAATTTCTTTTCCATCTGTGTGCAAAACTCCATTTGTAACCCACCGGGGAGTGGGCGGGTTATATTAATTTCTTTGATGTAACAATGGCTCATTATAACCTTGAGTTACACAATATTATGAAAGATCAATACTAAACAATTATTTGGATTTTCTGATATGAATCTCCTGAATAATTGGATTGCTTTACAATCTTAGTTGTTCTTGGTATTCACTTATTTGATTTTAGTAAGCGCCGCAGAATTTATTTACCTTATTTGTCCTTTATTGGTGTGAGAACATCCTCATGCTGGCAGCTATATCCATTAACCCTTCTAGTTGTTTTGCTTATAATTTTTTTTGGTGTGCGCACAAGTACCCACTATTTATAATGTGAAACGTATGTTCTTTTGTTAACAGTTTGAGAAAGAAAAAATTAATTGTTATGGGTAAAGTTCCACTTTAAATTCAGAAAAAAAAATAAACTAACTCCAGCTAACATTTTCTTAATACAGTTAGGACTCTTTACACAAGTGGTGCCCTCTGAATTGCAATTTGCAGTGGATTTTTTTTCAAAAGGGCACCTGACAGGTTGTGATGAGGCATTATGCTACCTCCTCACTGCTCAACTCCTAATGTTGTATGCGGTACTGTCCGCCAAGCATTAAGGCTTGGGGAGGGGAATCAGTTTTGCCTGGGTGTAATGCTCCATGGCATATGTACACCCCCACCCACTGCCTTTGCGATTTAGGAGTGAGGAGTTGGTAGGAGAGGTAAAAACATGGCCTGACCATTAACACCCCCCCCCCCCCCCCCCCAACTACAAGGCTTAGAGCAACATTTCTTTTTCTTGTGGAGAAAAAGCTTAAGTCTTATGAATAAATGCTAGGCACTGTAACCTCTACCACCAATGTAATATGTTCTGTCCCAATCCCTGTAACTTTCTCTTTTACTGAATAGCTCAGAAGTAGAAAAATAATGGATCTACTCGCAGGATCAACTATGTTGCAGGGACACGCAGAAATACAAAAAAACATTGTGTTAATGCTATACACAGAACGTATCAGATATGATTTTTTTTTTTTTTATTGTGGCCAGTTACAATATAAACAGAAGTCTAAGCAATTCACAGTTTTGCAAGTCATTTTTTGAAACTAACTTTCTTTTTGTGCCTTGAATTTGAGCATGTATTGATTTAAAAAGGAAAAAAACCCTTGGCTGCAATATGCATTAAGGTAATAAGCTGCTTTGACAGTTTGTGCTTATCTCCGTACAAAGTCTGTTTCACCACACTCGAGGAAGAATTGCATTCTAAGGGCGTTACCTCACCACATTTAAATTTTAAAAGCGTTTTGTTTTAAGCTCGACAAAAGCCATGATGTCATCAGGCAAATTAGGTAAAGAAAAAAAAAAAAAAAAAAGGAAAAAAGAAAAACAGACAAAAGTTATGTAGCTCAACGTGCTTTACAAACACTATTACACAGACACACGTCCAAAGATTCTGTACACTATTAACAGTGACATTTTATAATAAATTAAGTTTTACCTTGTTTCCCTAACATCTGTCAAAATATATTCTGTAATGTTTACAAAGAAAAATATATCTAAAAATCAAGGTGGTGAATGATGATTAGATTATTTTTGCGTGTTCTATGATCAAGGATGCCTTTTTCTTTTTTCTTATAAATAGATGAGAGGTAGGGGTAATTTTTTTTGCAAGAAAAAGCAAGCCCACCACAAAATATAAAGCTATTAAAGGCAGCATAAGGAAAGCAGCAGTTGCATGTTGCCTGCAAGTATCTTTTTTTTCCAGAATTATTTTCATGGGAAGGTCCTCAAACCCACAGAAGGTTATTACTGCTAATTATCCTGCATTAAGGTAAAAAAACATTTTAGGACTTGTTGCATCCACTGGCTCCGGCTGCTGTCAGACAAAATTCAGTGAGGAGGGGACAGGGTAGAGCTGCACTGTGGGTGTCAATAGAGGCACACAGCCCAGAGTGGGATGAAGCCCGCAAATCTGCCACCAAAGCAAATGGCTTGCTATGGGGGCAGACGGAAAAGAGCAGGGGACCGCACCAGCGAGGGACCCCAGAAAAGGAAGTTCGGGCCGCCCTGTGCAATACCATCGTACAGAGCAGGTAAGTATGCCATCTCGATTAATAAAAAAAAAAAATAGACTTTGAACCTCTTTAAAAGCGATATTAAAGCTTTTTGTTTTTTTTAAATAACAAACAGGTTATACTTACCTGCTCTGTGCAGGGGTTTTGCACATAGCAGCCTGGATCCTTATCTTCTCGGGTCCCACTCCGCCACTTCTGGCTCCTCCCTCCTGCGAGGTGCCCCCACAGCAAGCAGCTTGCTGTGGGGGCACCCAAGCAGGTGCGCTCCTGAGCCACGGCTGTGTCCATTCTCACACGGAGTTGTGTTGCGGCTCAGCTCTGCCCCCTTCATCTCCTGATTAGCTCACTGGCTGTGATTGACAGCAGCGGGAGCCAATGGCACATGCTGCTACCAAAAGACAATTAGGAGTGCGAGTCCCCAGAGAGGCAAGGTTCTCGTGGACATCGCTGCATCGAGAGGGTGCTCAGGTATTATGCTGCTACACACAGGTTTTTTTACCTTCATGCAAGGAATGCATGAAGGTAAAAAAAAAAAAACCTTGTGCCTTTGCAACCACTTTAAGCTCCAAGTCACAAATCTGGCATTGGAGGCAATACATGTGCTTTACTAGCCTACCAACACACATGCATACTGCAGGGGATTTCCTGACCATCATACTGATTCAAGATGTTCTACTTCACAAATCTTGAAAATGTAAGAAAATCAGGATTCAGCTTGCTTATTCCAACTCCAAAAGCCGAATTATTGTAGCTGGAGACAAACAGTCAAGTAGAGGTTTCATAAAGAAGTCAGTAATGGTAGCCTTCATATTTCCCTCAGTACAGGGTAATCTCATTTACAGCTAGCAAACAAAGTGCACCTGGGTTTCAGGCCCCACTCATAGGGGAAGAATTAAGAGGAAAGAAATACATGCAGGAAAGTTCCACTACCAGCTTTTAATTTGAAGTTGTCTCTATAGCCCTTTATAGCTTTATATATGTTAAAGGCTTACTTTGGTTTGTGTATGAGCTGGTGGACTGTAAAATGTTATGCTGGCATCATACTTTGGCAGAAACAATGACTACTTAATGGACTCAACACCATTTCACTTATTTTCATGCGCTTAAAGCAAACAAAACCAAAGTATAAGATTTACTGCAAAGCTCGGAATTGGAAAATTATTGTACCAAGTTAAATTTGGCAGAGTACTGAAAGGCCTATCATCATGTGCAGGTACATTTCATTCATGAAAACACATTTCTCTTACAGGCATGTATAGGTGTGAATGAGCCATAAAAGAGATAAACACAATTTACCCTCAAACACAAAACATTCATGTGCAATGCTGAAATATTCCTTACTTTACAATATCTGTGAAAAAAAAAAACGAAACTGCTCCAAGATTCAAAGCTCTTCACACCAAGTGTCAGGACTACACAACCCATCCTTATAGGTCCCAGATATGGGCTTACCACAGAAAATCAGAACGGTATGCTCAGAGGTTATAGGCAAGTGTTCCTCGATAAAAGGCCAGAAATGAATAAAGCAGCCTTTTTTTAACATATAACTAAACTAATCAAACTGCCATCTTATGAAGATGTCAAAAATGACAGCAAGAGACATGCATCTTTATGTATAAATACACATTCAGAAGAACCCACGCACAAATTCATACAGCAGCAGTTGATCACATACATTCTTTGGGAAGTCCAGTAATCCCACTGGAATGTGCAATGTTAAAGTTCTAACCTACATCTACGAGATAGTAAATATGGTAGCAGCCCAGTTGGAGGTAAGAAAGGGAAAAAAAAAAAAAAAAACCATTTAGAAAACCTAGACAAATGAACTATCATCTTAAATGGGATTTTCACATTACCCCAGATGTGGTAACCCTTGCCAATTTGAATTCTCTAATCGGGAGAATGATGCATTTCAGAAAGGTAAGGAATGGGGCTATGATAGCACACTAACATTTAATTGTCTTCTACGTCTACTTTCCCTCAGTACAAACTCTGTACTGTAATAACTAGCTTGGCATTGTAAAAAAAAAAAAAAAAAAAAAAAAAAAAAAGTCTACTTCCATTCAAGGTGCCCTGCAAATCTCAGCTCATTTAAATTCTAATAAGACTTAGAAGTGGATGTCACGTTTCCCATGTATAGTCTCTGAAGGCAATCTGAATGAGACGTAGTTCAAGCTGAAAGGCATCTGGACGCTCCTGAGGGTTAGCAGACAACATCTGTTGCAGCAATTGTTTCATGCGGCGATTCATGGTTTTTTTCTTGATGGGAATAGGAAATTCCATTTTGGGGTTCTCGAGCAGCGCTTCTCCCACTGGAACAATTTGTGCCCCCCGTTGGACATAGCCACCAAGCAATCTCTTTTTGGTGTGACTGTCCAAGATGGTTAAGCGCTCAAGCATGGCCCACAGTATTACTCCTAAAGCAAAAATATCTGCTTTTGCTGTATAATGACCCTCCCACACCTCGGGTGCCATGTAGAAATCAGTGCCACATGCAGTAGATAAAAAGCTCTTGTTGACACTGGCTGGTTCTTCGGGGTTCAAGCCTGAAGTAGAACATACTTTACTCAGACCAAAGTCAGCCACCTTTAGGGTAGGTTCATCCATACCATCACGTGCTTTACACACCAGAATATTATCAGGCTTTAGGTCACGGTGTATTATCTGGTTCTTGTGCAGAAATGCAAGTGCACTACTTAGCTGCAACATGAAACTGGTGTTGGTTCGACGACTTGGTCTTCTAGTTAAGATGTACTCATTCATATCCCCTCCATCACAAAAATCCATCACGAACCATAGACAATAAGTACTGCGTGGGTCAAAGGCAATTTTGCCTTTTAGAGAGGTTTCCACCAACTTCAAGAAAACAAGAAAAAAAATAATAGGTAAATTAGGTAAAGTTATTTAGTAATCCCAAACCGCATGCACAGACCATTGGAGTTTGATATATCAATCTGCCAAACAACCAAAGTAATGCATAAAGGTGAATATTTAATTAATCTTGCACAGAATACAAAAATACAACTAAAGAGTTATACACAGAATAAAATACACACACAATTTCCTCTAAAGTATTCTTCACATATTTATGCATTTAAATAACATTATAAAAGAAAGATATAAAAAAATCCAGTCATTCTTGAATATTATACTTAAAAGCATTCTACACACATACAAATGGACTCCCCTTTAACACTCACATGGGGAACAGGCCTAAAATGAATATGTTCCTCAGCATACTCATACATGTGCCAAGTTTGCAGCAGATTAGGCTACATTTCCACGGGTGCTTTGCCACGGCGTGAATGGTAGCGGCAAGAATCTACCAATTCTTGATGCAGTTTTTGACAGGTGTGAGGGGATAGCTGCGACCATTGAGCCCATACACTTCAATGACAGGTTGTCAGCGACCACAGCTATTCATGGTTGTTCACACAGCCAGCGATTACCTGCACTGATTGCTGCTGGACGTACTTTTCGTGGATTCCTGCTGCTGCTATTCCCACTGTGGCAAAATGCCCATGTGACTGTAGCCTTAGGCCATTTCAGACCAAAAGAAAAAGCAAAATGTCTTGTGTATACACTGAAGGGACAAGACAGAAAACGATTACATAATACGTTATCACCATGTATGCTGTCATCATACAACCACTATTACTGTTCTGAATGGTATTCAGAAATTCAGTTTAGACAATCATTTGGATTAAACAGAGAGACCAATGACACAAGTCAGACTACCCAAACCAGCCCTTGTGTCCAAGTCCTTATGTGTATTGGTCATTTTTGCATCTTAAAACAAGTGTACTGGCAAGAATAAACATACTAAGCTAAATTTAGCAAAGAGATTTTTATTCTATCTTGTGTTCAAGTTTACTTATTCTATCAGGTTCAATGGAATAAGGTCACAAGGCTAGGGTGGGAATTACTCTTTCAGTAAATCAGCCCTATTTTTATATGTCAGTGCTCTAAACATTTATTAAATCTTTCTGCCTTTTCCTCACCGGAAGGTAAAGTGCTGAACTGGATCCATGTAACATGCGTTGAACTGTCCCATCTCTCTGCAGGACACACTCCTCCAAGTGAATTACATTAGGATGTTGGCCTTGGATGCTGCTCAATGCCCAGAACTCCCTCAGTGCCAATTCAACATTCTCTGGTGCTTGGCAGCGGATTTTTTTAACTGCAACTCGCTGGCATGTCCTGCGAACTAAGGCCTCGTACACCACTCCATAGCTGCCACGGCCTACTTCCTTTATAAGGTCATACTTAGGCTGGCTACTGACCATCTTCATACTTACTAAATGGGAAACAAAATGATAGGTTACTGGAAAAAATCTCCAATATAATTTACAGTATCAGTGCTTAAAATTGTTATTAAATACTTTCTACACATGTACAAATCTGACTTTCATTTTAAAGTAAATTAAGTCATGCATCGATGTACAGCTCTAAATTACCATCTACAACCATAGATCACTGGCAAGTACAACACAGAAAATGTAAGAAAGTTACATTAACTAGAAGAGAGGATTACAAATAGGTCCATTTAATGTGGCCCTTGGAACCCATAGCAAAGGATCTAGGGGCCTGGACACAATTTTACATTTTCAGAGTGGCCCAGGAATCCCAAAACTTCAGGTATTCTGTTAAGCAAACGCCAACAAAAGCTTAGGAGGTATTGCAGATGGACCAGAGTGCAACCCTTCCAGACTGATTTTGGGACTCCCACCTGCCATCTCAGGTAGTTTATTAGGATATAAATATTTTACCACTACAAAACATACAAATTAAAATGATCCCATAAGCCTCAGCAAGGAAACTAACAGAACTGACATCAGAGGTCTATCAACATGCTGCCAGTTATGTTTTGGTTCATGATCTGGCACCCCAGAAAATTTTATACAGATGCAGACTTTCTGAAAGCCAGGGATAGGCATGAGCCATCCCCACGTCACATGACATTTGTAGGTCTGGTGACCGGGCATTCAGGCATCAAGGGCTGCATTTTGAGAGGAAGGATAGGAGTGTGCAGTTTTCCCAATACCCCTAAGTAACAGATTTATCACAGGGATGTAGCAGGGGATTAGGGGTGTAGGTTTTGCTGGCAGTGCAGGAACAGGTACCCTGTGACGCCTGCTGTACATCAGTTTTCCTGGTTTCTTTGCCTCGGAGTCAATACAGGTTTTAAATTAAAAAAAATAATAAATAAAATAATGATATTAAAAATCTACCAAGTGATTTCTACAAGCTAGCAGGCATTCATGAAAGTCAATTGCACTCAAAATCTATATTTCACTGATAAGTAACCCCTTCCCGATGCATTCCACACAATACAGGATAACTAAGCATTTGGAAAGGTTAGCGTCAGAATATAAACATTTGCATGCAGAACAATCTATAAGAGGTTTCTTCTTACCTTCACTTGAAAAAGCTTTCACATCATATACATTTTCACCAGGAATTTTCAGTATCACACCACTACGCCAAATAGCAGCTTGCATTTCGAATAAAAGGGTGCAATAACACCTGCTACATCTGTAGACAGTGACTGTGGGAAAATCCAGTAGATATTTAAATTAGTGAACAAAGTAACAGATATTTACATGACATAAGGCTAAATTCACAAAGTTCCTGTAGTTAACCAGAATAAGAATTTTTATTTTCAAGAGCATGACAGCTATTTTTTTCGCAATCCTTTGAGATTCGAAAATACAGTCACATGACTATAAAGATCCTAATTTCTCCATGAACGTTTTGTGAATTGAACCCATTATGCACAATTTGGAAGTAGGCAAATTATTTTTAGAACATTTAGTTGTTTCCCCAAAGTTCTTTTTTTTTGTTCCATACAAGCTGGACTCTGGTGGCTGCATACTGTGTGTGATAGTGTCATGGGCAAGTCAATGAATGTAAACTCATGCTACATGCATATAGATCAACTAGCAAGTGTCTTAGTTTGGACCACCTTACTACATACTGTGAGATAAGGCTAATCCACAGAACTATGCAAACTGCAAGGCTTGGACACAAAGAACTTTAGGATTCCAAGTCAAGCAAAGTCCCATTCACGTGAAAGTAAATGTTCTGGAAGGAGAAGAGCCTGGTCGTATCATCTCTCCACTTGTGCACAGAAGTCAGTCATTCCAGAACAGCCAAAGTTTCCCAGGAGCTCAGTGTACATTCTGTAGAAAGCTGCAAGGAGGAAGGTATGTTTGTATTACTACAGAAGAGACATAATATGTCTTTTCTGCAAGAAAAATCTGCCTACTCTCAGTTTTCTAAAAAAGTCAGACACTTCCATCTTCTCCCGGGTTTCCTTCCAGGTTCGGATTCTTTGGTCACTTGATTGGCTGGGCCAGGATGAGGTCACGCCAACACATGTGCACAGGAGTCACGTCGTTTCGGCACAGAGCCATCTTGTAAATGTATACTAAACTAGGAATGTGCAGCTCAGTGTACATTCGGAACAAACTGACAGCTAGGGAGAAGGATTTATGACAGAGAACGAATAGGGTCTCTCCCATCATAAAAAAATCCTACTTGTCAGCCATTTTTTATTATGCATTTTTAGTACTGATTTAACAAGGAATTTGATACCTCCAGGCATATCTGCCTTAAATCTATTACTGTGTTTGTCCCAGGATAGGCGCTTTGTAAGATTAGTTAGGGACCACATTAACAATGAGTTCAGGTTGCGCTTAGATCCTAGTCTAAATCCACCCAAGATGTCCCATCAGGAAGCTGTCACTGCACACAGTCAATCATAAGCAGGTGAAAACAACAAGAAGACGACCAATGAAACTGCCTATTTAACACGGGTGGATATGAGCGTCTGAAAGGTTTACCTCCTACCTGCTCAAATAAAACACCTGTCTATATCCTCATCCCTAATTGTGATTAGATCACGAATCACAGGGTGATTATCCTCTGAACTATACTAACAACATACAAATAGATTTTTGGAAAAAGATTCCAAACAGCAGTTCTTCAATGAGGACCCACTGATATGTTTGTTTAACTATCTTTATTGAAAAACCCTCAAGTATAAATATACATTTATAGTTACTTTGTTTATATTTGAAAAAAGGCTATTCCTCCCTCCAGCCAATGATTAAAATAAGACAGACGTCTTACAGGGAACATGGGTGGCCACCCTACCTTATACACACACCTCTCTCAATCACTCGCCTTGCATACACATACAGACAATAGTCTTAGACCCGGGTCTACTGGATAAATTTTAGCCAAAGTTGCTCGGATGTATTGAGAATAGACTAAAAGTCCATGGGCTTATGATCAGAACAACTGTCTGTATTAGGTCTGCAATAATGCACGAGATTTCCACCAGTGGGGTCGACCTTGATGTATCGGTTGTGATCAAACATACATGCAATGCAGCACAGTTGAATACGGGGGTCAGCGATTCCTGACCTATCGGATCAGAGTCCCCTGATGTTTTCCATGTAATGACATATACTGATCGCTCACCGTTTAGGTGTCTTGATCTAGTTGACTCTCGATCCTCAGATATCCCGTAATACCGCCGTCTCCTTGCTCGTAACTAAACCGCGCTATGAACCGTGCACTCCCAGCAGTATTGGTTCCTCCAGATGTACGGGATATCTGAGGATCGAGAGTCAACTAGATCAAGACACCTAAACGGTGAGCGATCAGTATATGTCATTACATGGAAAACATCAGGGGACTCTGATCCGATAGGTCAGGAATCGCTGACCCCCGTATTCAACTGTGCTGCATTGCATGTAGGTTTGATCACAACCGATACATCAAGGTCGACCCCACTGGTGGAAATCTCGTCCATTAATGCAGACCTAATACAGACAGTTGTTCTGATCATAAGCCCATGGACTTTTAGTCTATTCTCAATACATCCAAGCAACTTTGGCTAAAATTTATCCAGTAGACCCGGGTCTAAGATTATTGTCTGTATGTGTATGCAAGGCGAGTGATTGAGAGAGGTGTGTGTATAAGATAGGGTGCCCACCCATGTTCCCTGTAAGACGTTTGTCTTATTTTAATAATTGGCTGGAGGGAGGAATAGCCTTTTTTCAATTATAGTTACTTTGTTTATATATGTATATTTATACTTGAGGGTTTTTCAATAAAGATAGTTAAACAAACATATCAGTGGGTCCTCATTGAAGAACTGCTGTTTGGAATCTTTTTCCAAAAATCTATTTGTAAATCATAAGCAGGTGAGGCATTCCTCCGCCCCACAGACAGACACATATGCCCCCCTTGTATAGGCATTGCTGTAGGAGAGGGAATGCCTCGGCTGCTTCTGATTGGACCAGTACAGCGATAATTCCTGGTGGGATAGCACAGGTGGGTCTGGACTAGGTTCCAAACATGCCTGAGATCTCCCTAGTGTTGATGAAGCATTGTGTCTTCCATGTGGAATTAGCCTGTGGGCTGATGGAAAATATAAAAAAAAAAAAAAAACAAAACAAAACAAAACAAAACAAAAAAAAAAAAAACACACAGATTACCCCATCCACGCTATAATTTTCTGATAGCTGTCAGGATATTCTACAAGCTGCCATTTGACCCAAAAATGTTCTGCCTACCTCATTTGTTTGAAAAACATGGGCCAACATGGTCACAATTTGAACAATGTATTGCCAACTTTAAGATAAACTCATAGGGCAGCACAGTGGTGTAGTGGGTAGCACTCTGGCTTAGCAGTAAAAAGGGTCACTGATTTGAATCCCAACCACAGCACTACCTGCCTGGAGTTTGCATGTTCTCCCCTTGCCTGCATAGGTTTCCTCCCACAATGAACTTAATTAGCCCTAGTACTGTATATGAATGTGAGTTAGGGACCTTAGATTGTAAGCTCCTTGAGGGTAGGGACCGATGTGAATGTACAATGTATAGGTAAAGCGCTGCGTAATTTGAGGCGCTTTATAAGTAACCTAAATAATAATAATCCTTTAAGGCTATTCGGGAAAACTATGTGAACCATTAGGCCCTCGGGTTCACATCTGTGTGGCTGTGTACACGGCATGTAGAGCTGCCTATTAATTTCAATGGGTTGTACTACTCACAAAAAACGCGGGAAAAGAAGCCCTTGACCCCCTTTTTTTCAATCACCACACACTGAGCTGCATGGCAACCCTGCCAAATAGCAGTACGTTTCTCTATATGGGAACATTTGCGATTTTTGCACGGGACCACTGCCCGCAGCGGTGTGAACCTAGACTAAAGCATACCTTTAGTCCAAAAAAAAAAAATCAGTCTGCATCTTTTCAACACTCTACTCTAATCTTCAGCCTACAAACAACCACTGGAGGAGAGCTGACCTGCCAACATATCATTGGGGACCAACTACAAGAACCTAGAAGAGACAACTAGCTCCCTATGACATCAGAAAGAAAGATGGCGGCACAGGACCTGGCGTGCAAGTGGCCGAGCAGCACAACGCTGGCTCCGTACGTATGTTATTTGAACATAACCCAGTGAAAAAAAAGGCAAGAAAGGTTAAAAGAAAAAATGAACCCATTGGGAACTGGAGCATTCTTCTACAACTACATGATCTGTCTATACAATAAATTCAATGAATCATTCCATCAAATCATCTAAAAACAATCCATGTAGGCCTCAAGTGAAAACACAAGGAGATCAGTCACAGAGATTAGCAAAAATATAGCTAACCCCTATAATAAGGTAAAGATAAGAATGAAGTATAAGATTCAGCTTGTGATAAATCAGCAGAATTTTCTAGAAATCCCTTTTCGAGCCTGTGACTGAAATCAGGAGCCCCTGACGAGCAATTCCCTCATGATGCAGTAGTAGCAGCAGGCCAGTCACACAATGTTAGACATCTGGATCTTTTGTCTACAAAACACCACCAGGGAGAGCTGGGCAGCTCCTAATTACTACACCCCAATATCTACCCACACTACACTATCCTCCTCACTACACACCTGACTGGAGACAGATCACCTCCAGCTATGCAGATCACCTTACAGCCCGAGTATGTGAGTGCACTTTATTGTTCAAGCATTCCCCACACGTTTTCCTACAATGAAGGCTCAATTCCCTTTCCTCATACACCAGCAGAGACTCGAACTCCCCTATAGAAAGGTGCTGAGGACAGGTGCCCGCGGTCGCACAGGATGTCATATACGTCTGCCGCTAAAAACAAGCCATTTTCAACGCTCTCACCTCAGCTTTTCTCTCCTGTGGCCGCCGCCATTTTGCCTCGCGCGCGCTCACACACCAAGCGCGTGCACCGCGCATTACGTCAAACAAAGGAAAGCCGCGCATGCGCGGAGGGAAAGGGGCACGCCGTGATCTAACGGTAGGAACAGAGGCAGTGCGGAGCTTTGCCAGGGACCGGGGGCCATGATGAGGAGCGTGACGTCACCAAGCGAAAGGGACGATTTCACTGTCACTTCAGGAACCACTTCAATGCCGGGCACTTATACACCTTCCTGCCCAGGACAATTTTCACTGCTGTCGCAATTTGAATGACAATTGCACAGTCATGCAAACTGTACTGTGCACTTTTTTTATCATATTCTTCCCACAAATAGAGCTTTCTTTTGGTGGTATTTGATCACCTCTGGGGTTTTTATTTTTGCTAAACAAACTAAAAAAGACCAACGTTTTTGAAAAAAAAAATGTTTTCTTTGTTTCTGTTATATTATTTAGTTTTCTCCTTCACTGATGGGCACTAGGGATGGGCGAACCCTTCGGCCTGAGCATAAGTTTGGGCCCAACTTAAGTTCGGACGCAAATGGGTCTTTCAACCGTTCGGCCCCCCGGACCGACCACAAGGCATTGCGGTGTTCTGCCGAGAAAGTTCCGCTCGGCGGATAAGGACCCCTCTCTACTGCGCAGGCGCTGCGCCTGTGCAGTATGATCCGTCGGAAGTAGCCGAAGATGAATAGGGGAAAATCAGCTGTGCATGGCGCCTGTAAGAGGGCCCCTCGTGGGCTCGCTTCGCTTGCCACGCTTCGGGCACGGCCTCGCTTCGCTCGGCTCTTTTTTATTCCCCCTCTAGGTCCACTTGGATGGTTGGGGAAGAAACCTGGACCTAGGGCGCAGGCACCGTGTACAGCTGATTGTAGATTTTGTCCTTCGGCTATCTCCGGCGGCTGATAGTAGTTCGTACTGCGCAGGCGCTGCGCCTGCGCAGTACAGGGGGGGAACTTATCCGCCAAGGGAACTTTCTCGGCAAGACAGCGGCACTGAACAGTGCTTTGCACGCTGTGATTGGCTGAAGCAGTGAAAGCTTCAGCCAATCAGGGCACAGAGCTCTGTCAGAGTCATGATTGGATACTATCATCATGACTTTATCCAATCATGGCTCATTCCCGCCCCACCGTATAAAAGTATTCTTTTAATGGCAGCCATTTTCAGTGTGATTTTGGCCTGGAGAGAGGTAGAACAGGGCTCTGTTCAGTGCTATTAGTGTGCTATACTGTGCTATTTTGCTTCAATTGTCAATGGAGAATATTAGTTTAGTGTCAGTCTAGGGATAGTGTGAGTGTAATGAGGAGGGCCATTATTCAGCTTTTCATAGTGTGCAGCTAGAGTAGGGACAGCTCAGATAGTTTCAGTGTAGTGTAGTGAGACCATGTCAGTAATCTTGACATTAGTATATAGCTAGAGTAGGGACAGTTCAGATAGCTTCAGTGTAGTGACGGTTGAACACCGTCTATTTGATTGCGTTACTGCCATATCGTATTGCGTGCGTTACTGCCAGTTTAACGCCATATAGTTTTGCGTGTGTTACTGCCAGTTTAACGCCATATTGTTTTGTGTGCGATACTGCCAGTTTAATGCCATATAGTTCTGCGTGTGTTACTACAAGTTTAATGCCATATATTTTTGTGCGTTACTTCCAGTTTAACGCCATATAGTTTTGTGTGCATTACTGCCAGTTTAACGCCATATAGTTTTGCGTGCGTTACTGCCAGTTTAAACCAATATAGTTTTGCGTGAATTACTGCCAGTTTAATACCATATAGTTTTGCTTGCGTTACTGCCAGTTTAATGCCATATCGTTTTGCGTGCGTTACTGCCAGTTTAACGCCATATAGTTCTGTGTGCATTACTACAAGTTTAACGCCATATAGTTTTGTGCGTTACTGCCAGTTTAACGCCATTTACTTATGGGTGCGTTACTGCCAGTTTAACGCCATATAGTTCTGTGCGTCAGTGTACATTTGGCGCATTATATTGCAGTATATTATATTGTATCCATGTAGTGTGTCTGCGTAGTGTGAGTACTCAAATTAAATGGCACCAAACACCTCTTTACATTGATTAAAGTGCATCTACGTACAGATTTCAACTTCTCCTTTACATTTGCTTATAAGCACTGCCCCCTCCCTCCCAATAATGTCTGGGAGAACAACAAGGAGAGGCAGACATTCCCTTGGCACTGTAAGGGGGCCAGCAACAAATGTGTCCACAGACAAAGGTGGGCGTGGTGGTAAGTCCTCAGGCAGGGCATCATTTCCTCTGTTTAGTGATCCAGCCATAGCATGCAGAGGAGGTGGTGGACTGGCTTACTAAACCTTCCTCATCCTCTGTCACACAAGCAGAGACAAGTGTGCAGTTTCCTGCAGTTGCCAGAGTGGATAAACCTGCCTCCTTGTCCATGCCATATATCTATTCCTGCCATAGTCCTAACCTCAGCCATTGAGGAGTCAGCTGAGTTATTTGACCACAGCTTCAGCCACTTGCTGCTTGATGATGCCCAGTCATTACTGGATTCAAATCTGATTCTGAGGTTGAGGATGACAGGAACATGAGCCTAGAGAGAGGGAGGAACACTGGTAGACAAATTGGCATTCATGTTCCCCAAGCTGCAGCGTATTGCCAAGTTGTCTCCAGTGGTAATGATGAAGATGGAGGAGATGATGATGAGGTCACTTGATGCGACTTGGGTGCCAGATAGAGCAGAGGAGGAAACTGAAGGTGAGGCGGCACAACCCCAAGGAGGTCGGCATCAAGAAAGAGTAGAGAGCAGCCGCCCTATTCCATCACATTCTGCAGCTGTTATCTCCCAGCCCACTCCCCAAAGCTCAGCTGTCTGGGCCTTTTTCACAACATCTGCAGCAGATCGCACTGTTGCTATCTGCAAACTGTGTCACAGGCATATCAAACGTGGCAAAAACACCAACCATTTGGGTACCACATGCCTAACAAGGAATTTAACGTCCAACCACTCAGCCCGTTGGCAAGAGCACCTAAAAGCCACACAAAAGGGGCACAAATCTGTTCCTCCTCCCCCTTACCCACTTCAGCCTGCCCTTGCGATACTGATTCATTACCTTTCAGCATCCTCCACTGACAGGGATGATGGTATAGCACAGGGTGTCCAAGGTCCTACCAGCTCTTCTACCAGCAGCACACCACCAGCTGTAGACTGTAGCCGGCAAATTTCTCTGCCCCATCTTCTGCAGCGGAAAAAAAAATACAGTCCCTGCTACCCACATGCCCAGCACCTGAATGCAAGCTTGTCAAAGCTGTTGCCTCTCCAGCTTCTACCTTTCAGCCCGGTGGATTCTGCCCCCTTCCGTGAATTCGCACAATGTGCTGTACCACAATGGCAGGTTCCGAGTCGATACTACTTTTCACGTAAGGCCGTTCCATCTCTCTACCATCACGTGGAAAGGAATGTTCTGGCATCGTTGGGCAAGGCAGTCAGCTGTAAAATCCACCTTACTGCTGACACGTGGTCCAGCAAGCATGGGCAGGGATGATATATTTAATTCACAGCACACTGGGTAACGCTGCTTGCAACTCAAAAGGATGCAGGACAGGGCTCAGTGCTGCAGCTTGTTGTCCTCCCATGTGTCCATACAGCTGGTGGTGATAATGCCAGACCTGTGAGCTCTACCCCTCCTCCTCCGCCACCTCCATGCCCTCCTCTGCAGAATTGTCCTATGAACATCAGGTACCCCCTAAGCCTTCAAGGGGCTTTTCCCAGAGTCAGGCTAAAAGGTGCCATGCAGTGCTTCAGCTGGTGTGTTTAGGGGACAGGAACCACACCAGGGCAGAGATTCTTGCAGCTTTGCCATGACAGGCCCAGAGGTGGTTCACACCACGCCAGCTGAAGCCAGGAATGGTGGTGTCCGATAATGGCTCAAACCTCCTGTCCGCCCTTAGACAGGGAAAGTTGACACGTGCCATCCCTGGCACATGTCCTCAATTTGGTGGTGCAGAGTTTCCTAAGTACGTACCCAGGGTTACAAGATGTACTAAAGCAGGCCAGAAGAGTCTGTAGCCATTTCAGGCGGTCATACACAGCCAGTGCTCGGTTGGCTGAAATTCAGCAGGAATTCCACTTGCCCATAAACTGGCTGATTTGTGACATGCCCACCAGGTGGAACTCAACTTTGGGAATGCTGCAGTGGCTATACATGCAGCAGAGGGCCGTCACCAAGTACTTGTGTCAGTACGGCACGACGACAGGCTCAGGCCACCTTGGCTTTTTTTCCCCACGCCAATGGCTGATCATTAAGGATGCATGCACTGTATTATCACCATTTGAGGATGCCACAAGGATGGTGAGCAGTGACAGTGCATGCATCAGTGACACAATCCTTGTTGTGTTCCTGCTGGAGCAGACTCTGCGTGGCATTATGGATAGAGCACTGGAGGCAGAGCAGCAGGAGGAAGAGGAGGACTTCCTTTCCTCTTGAGGCCCACTTTATGCAGACACCATCATTCCTATGTCACAGAACACACAGGAGGAGAGAGGGGAGGAGGAGGAGGATTTTGGCACTTTCATAGGCTTTGAAGACGAGGAAGACATGCGTCAATCTGTAAGCGATGGCTTTCCAACCCCAGGACCCTTGGGAGTAGTACGTTGCTGGGAGGAGGAAGTTCCAGATGCTGTCATCCTGAGTGACCCCAAGGAGTCTGCTTCTCAAGCCTCTGCAAATTTGATGCGCATGGGCAACCACATGCTTCAAAGCCTGCGAAAGGACCCAAGAATACGTGGCATAAAGAAGAAGGATGATTACTGGTTGGCAACCCTCCTTGACCACCGTTATAAGGGGAAGGTCTCTGAACTCATCCTGTCCCCACAGAAAGTGCAGAGGATAAAATCTCTTGAGGACACATTAAAGAGGATTTTATTGAACGTTTTTCCTGACTCTAGTAGGTTACAGTGTGGTGGAAAACGTTGTTTTGAGTCTTCCGTTGGTCAAGAAAGGAGCGTTTGAGAAGGCATCTGCCTAAGTGAGGCATTTAGGATTTATTTTAAGTCCTCGACGCCCAGGGCTGTCAGCTTCCACATCCCATCGGCAGCGTCTGCATCACATGGTGGAGGATTACCTCGGGGCCAAAACAGAGACGGAGAGCTTTCCAGCTGACAATCCACTGGCTTACTGGGTCATGAGAATAGACCACTGGCCAGAACTTGCCCAGTATGCTATTGAGTTGTTGGGCTGCCCTGCATCCAGTGTGCTTTCAGAACGGGTGTTGCAGGAGGTTTTGTTACTGATCATAGAACGCATCTGTCCACAGACTCTGTGGACCGTTTGACTTTTATAAAAATGAATCAGTCCTGGATTACCAGCTATGAAGCCCCTGATGCCGATGTCACTGATTTAAGTCTTTGAGATGTGGAATCTCTGCAGGACTTTGAGGCTACCTATCTTTGAGGGTGTTCAATCATTTCATCTGGAAGAATGTTTTTGGTATAGGTTTCATGGGCACAATTAACACCCAAAGACCAATTTTTCTGCACCTGTCTGACAGGTGCATATCATTGCAATTTTTTACAGCAAGGCAAATTCTTGCTTTCATCAAGAGTACCTCTATAGGGTTATGGTGGGAAGGCACCACCGACACCCAAAGACCAATTTTTCTGCACCTGTTTGACAGGTGCATATCATTGCAATTTTTTACAGCAAGGCAAATTCTTGCTTTCATCAAGAGTACCTCTATAGGGTTACGGTGGGAAGGCACCACCGACACCCAAAGACCAATTTTTACGCACCCGTTACTTCTATCCAAAGTCAAAGTGACACCAGAATGTATCCAAAAAATCTCTAATCTTGTTCCCAGTGCACTACATTGTGGCCTCATCATACACACTGGCTCCCCAGCTTTTGCTGAGGAAAATAAAGGCAGCTTGCAGGAAAAAATGTCATTTTTTTTTACTTTATAAATTCAATTATTGCTGCAGCAGATTCTAGACATGGTACAGATCTGCCACTTTACAGTTAGACTAAGGGGACCCCCCTGGCGCTGTATTGGAAGGAATTTTTCATTTTTATGCTTTCACTTTAAAAATCACTGCTCATTTAAAAATGACGTTTTTCAGAAACTTTTGCTTTCTTGATCCATGTCCCCCAGGGCAGGACCCGGACCCCTATAACCATTATATACTTAATTACTTGCATTTAAGCCTTCAAAATGGGCACTTTTGATATTTGACGTTTGGGTCCCATTGACTTTAATGGGGTTCGTTATTTGGGTCCGAACCTTTGCGTTGTTCGGTCGTTCTGGTCTGAACCGAACAGGGGTCCGTTCGGCCCATCCCTAATCACCAGTAATCCCAATTCCATTTATGCCTATCCATTGATTTTAGTGCACTCATTTGCAGCCATGTACACCAGTGTATACAGCGTGGTTAGCTATTTTCTCTTTATTTCTGACACCATTGTATGTTTATCATATTTTCTCAGAAATATACTTACCTAAATGTTTATTTTGTGGAACATTTTTCCCTTATGTACATAGGAGCATCACAGAAGAAGATACACAATATCGCAATATTCAAAATGTGTCGGATGTCTCTGTAGTTTCCTTTGCTATACCAAGGTAATGTTCTCACAATATTGCTGTAAACCAGGGGTAGGCAACCTTGGCAATCCAGCTGTAGTGAAACTACAAATCCCATCATGCCTCTGCCTCTAGGAGTCATGTCTGTGATTGTCAGGGTCTTGCAATGTCTCATGGGACTTGTATTTTCACCACAGCTGGAGGGCCGAGGTTGCCTACCCCTGCTGTAAACCATTGTACACTGTTTCTAACCGCAATATTTTAACATGTTTTATCAGTGTCTAATGTGTTAATAAAGTTTTGTATATATTTTTTATATTGTTTTGAAGCATATTTGTCACCAGTGTTGCCATTCTTAAAGTCCCATTAACAAGGAAGGTATTCCTTTTTCTCTTAACTCAGGGACGAAGGCACTCTCACCCTTCCACCATAATTTCTATACCTGTATTTTCTAAACCTGTAAACTGAAGCTTGTGGTACAATGCAAACAAAGTGCAAAGGCTGTCCACAAAGACTGGTCACCACTAGGGATGAGCCGAACACCCTCCGGTTTGGTTTGCACCAGAACCTGTGAACAAACAAAAAATTTGTGCGAACACCGTTAAAGTCTATGGGACACGAATGTGAAAAATCAAAAGTGTTAATTTTAAAGGCTTATATGCAAGTTATTGCCATGAAAAGTGTTTGGGGACGCGGGTACTGCCCCAGGGGACATGTATCAATGCCAAAAAAAGGGTTTTAAAATGTCTGTTTTTTCAGGAGCAGTGATCTTAATAATGCTTAAAGTGAAACAATAAAAAAGGAATATTCCTTTAAATATCGTGCCTGGAGATCCCCTTAGTCTGCCTGCAAAGTGGTACTTTGTGATGTGTTTTACTGTGCCGCAGCAAAATGACATTTCTAAATGAAAAATTTTCATTTAAAATTGCTCACGGCTGTAATGTATTGCTGGATCCCGGCAATATAGATTAAAAAAAAATTGAGGAAAAAATTGGCGTGGGTTCCCCCCTAGTCCATACCAGGCCCTTATTAAGGGGAACTCAACACAATTTTTTTTTTAAAAAAACAGTGCAGGGTCCCCCCCCAAATCCATTCCAGCCCCTTCAGGAACACCACGCTAAAATAAAAAAAATGGTGTGGTTCTTTAGCAAGGGGGCCCCCAGATCCCACCCCCCCATGTGAATGGGTATCGTACCCCTACCCATTCACACCAAAAAGTAGAAACCACAAAACACAGTTTTTGTCATTTCCTTTATTACAAAAAGAAAAAAAATGAGTCTCGCGATGTCCATCCATCTTCAATCACAGCACAGACGGACCAGCAAAATAGAAAAAAAAAGCTCTGCCTCCATGGGAGGCGCCGCGCCGACTGCTGTCTTTTCGTGGTGACAGCTGTTATATAGGCAAGGTTGGGGCCACCCACTGACATAACCGGATGACCCCGCCTCCCGGCACATAACATCAGAAGGGGCAGGGTCATTTGGTTACGTCACTGGGTGACCCCACCCTTGCCTATATAACAGCTGTCACTGCGAAAATACAGCAGTCGGCGGGACGCCTCCCAAGGAGGCGGGGTATTTTATTTATTTTTTTTCTATTTTTTGGGTCCGTCGGGCGGCATGATTGAAGAAAATTTAAAGAAAAGGAATTGTCAAAAACTGTGTATTGTGGTTTTTACTTTTTGACACCTTTTTTGGTGAATGGGTAGGGGTACAATGTCGTTTTTTTTTTCTTAATTCTGTCAAAGGGTTCCCCTTAACCACTTCAATACACTGTATTATATACTGTACACTGACTGCACTGTGTATATATATATATATATATATGTATATATATATATATATATATATATATATATATATATATATATATATATATACACAGTGGGGCAAAAAAGTATTTAGCCACCAATTGTGCAAGTTCTCCCACTTAAAAAGATGAGAGAGGCCTGTAATTGTCATCATAGGTATACCTCAACTATGAGAGATAAAATGTGGAAACAAATCCAGACAATCACATTGTCTGATTTTTGAAAGATATATAGATATATAGATATATACTGCACTGTATATATATTCTACACTGACTGCACTGTATATATATATATATATATATATATATATATATATATATATATATATATATATATATATATATATATATATATATACACAGTATCTCACAAAAGTGAGTACACCCATCACATTATCTTTTCATGTGACAACACTGAAGAAATGACACTTTGCTACAATGTAAAGTAGTGAGTGTACAGCTTGTATAACAGTGTAAATTTGCTGTCCCTTCAAAATTACTCAACACACAGCCAATAATGCATAAACTGCTGGCAACAAAAGTGAGTACACCCCTAAGTGAAATTGGGCCCAATTAGACAGTTTCCCTCCCGGTGTCATGTGACTCTTTAGGTCTTAGGTGTGTTAAATTTGGTGTTATCGCTCTCATTCTCTCATACTGGTCACTGGAAGTTCAACATGGCACCTCATGGCAAAGAACTCTCTGAGGATCTGAAAAAAAGAATTGTTGCTCTACATAAAGATGGCCTAGGCTATAAGAAGATTGCCACTACCCTGAAACTGAGCTGCAGCACATGGCCAAGACCATACAGCAGTTTAACAGGACAAGTTCCACTCAGAACAGGCCTCGCCATGGTCGATTAAAGAAGTTGAGTGCAGCGTCATATCGCGTCATATCCAGAGGTTGTCTTTGGGAAATAGACATATGAGTGCTGCTAGCATTGCTGCAGAGGTTGAAGGGGTGGGGGGGTCAGCCTGTCAGTGCTCAGACCATACGCCGCATACTGCATCAAATCGGTCTGCATGGCTGTTGTCCCAGTAGGAAGCCTCTTCTAAAGATGATGAACAAAAAAGCCTGCAAACAGTTTGCTGAAGACTAGCAGACTAAGAACATAGATTACTGGAACCATGTCCTGTGGTCTGATGAGACCAAAATAAACTTATTTGGTTCAGATGGTGTCAAGCGTGTGTGGCAGCAACCAGCTGAGACGTACAAAGTCAAGTGCGTTTTGTTTACAGTCAAGCATGGTGGTGGGGGTGTCATGGTCTGGGGCTGCATGAGTGCTGCCGGCAATGGGGAGCTACAGTTCATTGAGGGAACCATGAATGCCAACATGTACTGTGACATACTTTAGCAGAGCATGATCCCCCCTCTGGAGACTGGGCCGCAGGGCAGTATTCCAACATAAGGACCCTCGAAGACACCTCCAAGATGGAAGGAAATCCAGTGCTCAACATAGAACCAATTTCTGCTGAGCACTGGATTTCCTTACCGTTTTGAAGGGATTATGAACTTCTAATAATGGATCTGTCAGGGCTGGGCTCAGCCCTTCCTCCTCTGAGCTGGCCGCTCAGGTGTCAGCTAATTGCCAGCTCATATCTCTCCACAGTTACTCAGCTGTTGATGATATCCTGCTCGTCCGTCCTGCCTACTTAAGCTGTCCAGTCCAGAGGAGCTCTGCCTTTGCCTTGGTCACATCACAGAAACTATCTCCTGTGATCCTGTTCAAGACTTGCTTTGCTGACATCCCTTCTGGCTCCAGATCCTGCTTGCTGTTCCATTACACTGATCCCTGAGTTCTGGCTTGGCTGACTATCTGTTCCGGTTACTGAACTTTGGCTATGTTTTGACTACGTTTGTTCTTTTTACTTTTATTATTACACAAGTGTGATTTAACTGTACTTCTGTCTCGGCCTGATTTCATGGTTTCTGACAGGATCATCATCATTTATGGGACTTTTTTCTTTTGAGGACTGTATTTGCTTTCCACACATATTGCATTTATCATTATTTTAAGTTTCACTGTTCATTTATAGCGTGGCAAAATTTGTACTACAATCACATCTGATTTGTTGTTGCCAGCGCAATTTAGAACATTTAGAATTTTCACTGGGTTGCTTATCGACCACGTTTTTGCCTGCCACCTGGTCTTTTGCCTGCATAGTGACCACATCTGTCCTGCCAACTTAACTGACCCTGGCCTGTTTCCTGACTATACTTTGGCCTGCTGCCTGGACTGATCTTTTGCCTGCATACTGAGCATGTCTCTGTCTGCCACATTTACTGACCCTGGCTTGTTAATTGACCACACTTCTACCTGTTGCCTTGACTGATCCTTCACCTGCACACTGACCACATCTCTCCCTTCCACCTGAACTCACCTTGCCTTGTTTATCGACTGCTGCCTGGACTGATCTTTTGCTTGCATCACTGAACTGAACCTGACCTGTTAATTGACCACATTTTATTATGCTATGGGGAGCCACATACCAGTATGTTAGGCCTGCTTGGCTTTTTAAAACAGGGACTGATGAAAGTGAAGCTTCACTAAGCTATATTCCCTGACCCAGTTGTACAGAGGCGACCATTACAGTACATTTTTTTCCTATACAGTGTTTGTAGATTTTTGTAATAAATGATGCAATGTTGGATACATATTTAGTTCAAACATTGAAAAGGTAGCCCCATACTGAATGTGTTTTGGGGTGTAATTTTAAGTGTACCCATGCTGTGTGTTAGAAATTTCTTATTATTATTGACAACTTTGTGTTAAAAAATACATTTTCTTTCTGCATTTTCCAAAAACTTGTGACAAAAAAATTGAATTTCTCAACATTTTTTATGCCTCTTAGAAAATACCTTGGGGTGTTTGCTTTCAAAAATATGATAAATTTGTGGGTGTTTCTGCTGGCTTGGTGCTCTATGACCTCCAAAATTGTGATAAGTAGTCAGAAAATTAGATGCACCATTTATGCTCCTAGAAAACATGCTCCTTGGATTTTGGGCCTCTATTTGGTTAGGCACTAAAAAATCTCACACGTGTGGTATTGCCATACTCAGGAGGAATAGCTGAATGTATTTTGGGGTGTATGTCTAAGTTTGCCTATGCTGTCTATTAGAAATATCTTATTAATTGACAACTTTGTTTAAAAAAAAAAAAAACATTTTAGTTTTCTTTTCGCATTTTTCAAACACTTGTGAAAAAAAAAATTCAATTTTCAAAAGACTCTTTATGCCTCTTAGAAAATATGTTGGGCTGGGGGAAGGGAGGTTTCTGTTGTGGTAATTTTTAAGGTGTTTCCACTGTCCTCGTGCTCCAAGGTCTCCAAAAGTGTGATAGGTTAGTAACAAAATTAAAGGAGTAATTTATGCCCCTAGAAAGCCTAAAGGTGCTCCTTGGATTCTGGGCTCCTCTATATGGCTAGGCTGTCTCAAACATGTGGTATCCCCATACTCGGGAGGAGTAGCAGAATGTGTTTTGAGGTGTAAATATAAGTATGCCTATGCTGTGTGTAAGATTTAACTTGTTAAAATTACAACTTTGTGAGAAAAAAAAAAACTAATTTCTTTTGCTGACATAGTTACATAGTAGGTGAGGTTGAAAAAAGACACAAGTCCAACCTATGTGTGTGATTATATGTCACTATTACATTGTATATCCCTGTATGTTGTGGTCGTTCAGGTGCTTATCTAATAGTTTTTTGAAACTATCGATGCTTCCCACTGAAACCACCATCTGTGGAAGGGAATTCCACATCCTTGCCGCTCTTACAGTAAAGAACCCTCTACGCAGTTTAAGGTTAAATCTAATTTCTTCTAATTTTAATGAGTGGCCACGTGTCTTATTAAACTCCTTTCCGCAAAAAAAGTTTTATCCCTATTGTGGGGTCACCAGTATGGTGTTTGTAAATTGAAATCATATCCCTTCTCAAGCGTCTCTTCTGCAGAGAGAATAAGTCCAGTGCTCGCAACCTTTCTTCATAACTAATATCCTCCAGACCCTTTATTAGTTTTGTTGCCCTTCTTTGTACTCGCTCCATTTCCCCTACATCCTTCCTGAGGACTGGTGCCCAGAACTGGACAGCATACTCCAGGTGAGGCCGGACCAAAGTCTTGTAGAGTGGGAGAATTATCGCTTTATCCCTGGAGGTAATCCCCTTTTTAATGCATGCCAATATTCTGTTTTCTTTGTTAGCAGCAGCTTGGCATTACATGCCATTGCCGAGCCTATCATCTACTAGGACCCCCAGGTCCTTTTCCATCCTAGATTCCCCCAGAGGTTCTCCCCCCAGTGAGTAGATTGCATTCATATTTTTGCCATCCAAATGCATTATTTTAAATTTTTCCACATTAAAGCTCATTTGCCATGTAGTTGCCCACCCCATTAATTTGTTCAGATCTTCTTGCAAGGTTTCCACATCCTGCGGAAAAGTTATTGCCCTGCTTAGCTTAGTATCGTCCGCAAATACAGAGATTGAACTGTTTATCCCATCTTCCAGGTTGTTTATGAACAAATTAAATAGGATTGGTCCCAGCACAAAACTCTGGGGGACCCCACTTTCCACCCCTGACCATTCCAAGTACTCCCCATTTATCACTACCCTCTGAACTCGCCCTTGTAGCCAGTTTTCAGTCCATGTACTCTCCCTATGGTCCATGCCAATGGACCTTAATTTGTACAGTAAACGTTTATGGGGAACTGTGTCAAATGCTTTTGCAAAATCCAGATACACCAAGTCTATGGCCTTCCTTTATCCAGATGGCAACTCACCTCCTCATAGAAGGTTAATAGATTGGTTTCGCAAGAACAATTCCTCATAAATCCATGCTGAATACTGCTAATGATACTGTTTTCTTTACTAAAATCTTGTATATAGTTCCTTATCATCCCCTCCAGGAGCTTGCATACTATTGATGTTAGGCTAACTGGTCTGTAATTCCCAGGGATGTATTTTGGCCCTTTTTAAAATATTGGTGCTACATTGGCTTTTCTCCAATCAGCTGGTACCTTTCCCGTTAGTAGACTGTCAGTAAAAATTAGGAACAATGGTCTGGCAATTACTTGACTAAGTTTCCTAAGGACCCTCGGGTGAAAGCCATCTGGTCCCGGTGACTTATAAATGTTAAGTTTTCAAAGTCTATCTCTAATTCTGTCCTCTGTTAGCCATGAGGGTGCTTCCTGTGATGTGTCATGAGGATAAACACTGCAGTTTTGGTTACTGAAGGCCCCCAGTTCCTTTGTGAAGACTGAGGAGAAAAATAAATTCAATACCTTCGCCATTTCCCCATCCTTTGTAACCAGGTTTCCTTCCTCATTCTCTATGGGGCCAATATGGTCTGTCCTCCCTTTTTTACTGTTTATATACTTAAAGAATTTCTTGGGATTTTTTCTGCTCTCCTCCGCTATGTGTCTTTCGTGTTCTATCTTAGCCACCCTAATTGCACCCTTACATTTCTTGTTGCATTCTTTGTAAAGTCTGAATGCTGATGATGATTCCTCAGCCTTGTATTTTTTGAAGGCCTTCTCCTTTGCTTTTATATGCATTTTTACATTGGAGTTAAGCCATCCAGGATTTTTGTTTTCTCTTTTAAATGTATTTCCCAATGGGATGCACTGGCTCATGCCCTTATTTAATATGCTCCTAAAGCAAACCCATCTCTCCTCCGTGTTCTTTGTTCCAAAGATTCTATCCCAATTTATATCTTCTAGCAAGGTTTGTAGTTTAGGGAAGTTGGCTCTTTTGAAATTCAGTGTCTTTGTATTCCCCTTATGTTTCCTATTTGTGTGATATATACTGAAGCTAATTGACCTGTGATCACTGTTTTCTAAATTGCCCCTTATTTCCACAACCCTGATCAGGTCTGTATTGTTGGTAATCAGTAGGTCTAGTAACGCTTTGTTTCTAGTTGGTGCGTCTACCATCTGACCCATGAAATTGTACTGCAAGACATTTAGGAACTGGCAAGCTTTAGATGAATGCGGGGTTCCTTCCGCCCAGTCTATGGATAATTAAAATCCCCCATTATGATGACACTTCCCATTCTTGCTGCTAATCCAAATTGTGATAGTAGGTCTGTCTCCCCCTCCTCCCTCAGGTTAGGGGGCCTATAGCATCATGCCTATAGCATAATTTTCCAAAGAATTATAGCAAAAAATTACAACTTCAAAAAACTCACCATACCTTTTGCTCAATAGCTCAGTCTGTCTGCTTTCCAAAAAGGGGTCATTTTGGGACTATTTGTACTGTCCTTGTATTTTAGGGCCTCAAGAAATGAGATAGAGAGTCAGAACATCAGGACATTCAAATATACTGTATATTCTATAGTTTGTAGACTTTCAATTTCACACAGACTAAGGCCCGGTTCACACCGAATCGTACAGGAATGCGCAATGTGTGAACTCTGGGGTGTCGGCTCTGCTTTCAGAAAATACATAATATTGTGAGGCCTTTATGTAATCTTCAGGCGTAAAATGATTTTTTAAATCTGTACATTTTTTTAAAAGGGTTAAAAATGTGTGCCAGATTAAAAAAAGCCCTGCCAGCATTTTTGGCAGCTTTAATGAAATATGTGAAAGATTCAGGTAGTTTTTAAAAGTGCCACTTCACAAAGTAGCACTATGGCTGCACCAGGCTCAAAAAGAAGTACCCCCAGTTCACAGATAATGAAACTGGAGGTAGTTATGGCCAACTGCAAGTTTGCCTTCAGAGACAGAGAGACTGTTAGAACATGTCCAAATTGGGAAAGACAAAGCATGTTTCATCCTGCTATAGAAATTAGATTGAAGCCCCTGAAACACAGTAACTAAAAATAATTTCCAGCGCTTGGACAGTATGTGTCAGCAAGACTGAGTGCATGGCTGAGCCCGAAGATTTGCACGTGTTGTAGACACTCCTGGTAAATTCGCCATTACAAGAGCAGATAGAACAGTCCCAAATTAGGAGAGACAAGGCAGGTTTTGTTGTGCGTTGTAAATTAGATTAAAGCCTCTAAAACACAGTAGCCAAAAATATTTTCCAGCGACTGTCAATATATGTCAGGAAAACTGAGGGCACGGTTGAGCCCGCAGATCTGCACATGCGCATATTGTAGCTTGTAGTCCGGTGCATAGTTAGGGCTGTGTGCACATCCGCATGTGCCTGTGCACATGCCAATGCATGTGCAAATTAATATGCACACTTGTCACTGAATATTGACTTCCAGATCCCTATTTAGAGCACAGCACAACCAAGGAGAATTGCTAAGTGGTTATCAGCTCCTGTGACCTGACCAGTGTTCTGCTACTCTGCCCAGTTCCTGATTCCACTGTATCCAGATCACTTGTTGACTTTCGCTTGTGTCCTGACCTTGTCTTCTGCCTGCTGATTTGGTACCTTTCCTGCCTGTCTAATATCAATACTGTCCTGGCTTCTGACTCCGGTCATGCCTTCCTATTTGGTACTTTATGCTACACGGCAGGTGCTGACTCCAGCTTATCTTTACTTCAGCTCATATTGATTCCGGTTTGTTTTCTGCACTTGTTAGTTCCTGTGCTCCATCCATGTGCCAATGTTCTGCAGAAGATCTGGTCTGAGCACCCACAGCATTCCAGCAGCATCCAGACTATCTTCAGATCATGCGCTGTGTCTGGACCCGTTGCAGGCAACCGTGGTGTCACTCTTTGTCCTGCTATGCCCTGTTACCAACTCCTGTCAGCTCAGTCTCTACCAGTTACATGACAGTATGTGAGCAGCTTGAATAGGCCTCATGTTTGGAGACACAAGGCAGGTTTTTCTTTCTATAACAATTACACAACTTCAAAAAGACATTCCCAGCTGCTAGACATTACTTTAGCAGCTTGCACAGGCCTCCAATCCAGAAACAAAAGTCAGGTGTTTTCCTGGCAATAAACATTTTAGTTTCCAGCTGAGACACAGCTATTAAACATTTTCCCAGTGACAGGACAATACAGTGGGGACGGAAAGTATTCAGACCCCCTTAAATTTTTCATTCTTTGTTATACTGCAGCCATTTGCTAAAATCCTTGAAGTTCATTGTTTTTCCTCATTAATGTACACACAGCACCCCATATTGACAGAAAAACACAGGGTTGTTGACATTTTTGCAGTTTTATTAAAAAAGAAAAACTGAAATATCACATGATCCTAAGTATTCAGATCCTTTGCTGTGACACTCATATATTTAACTCAGGTGCTGTCCATTTCTTCTGATCATCCTTGAGATGGTTCTACACCTCAATTTGAGTCCAGCTGTGTTTGATTATACTGAGTGGACTTGATTAGGAAAGCCACACACCTGTCTATATAAGACCTTACAGCTCACAGTGCATGTCAGAGCAAATGAGAATCATGAGGTCAAAGGAACTGCCTAAAGAGCTCAGAGACAGAATTGTGGCAAGGCACAGATCTGGCCAAGGTTACAAAAAAATTTCTGCTGCACTTAAGGTTCCTAGGAGCACAGTGGCCTCCTTAATCCTTCAATGGAAGACGTTTGGGACGACCAGAACCCTTCCTAGAGCTGGCCGTCCGGCCAAACTGAGCTATCGGGGGGAGAAGAGCCTTGGTGAGAGAGGTAAAGAAGAACCCAAAGATCACTGTGGCTGAGCTCCAGAGATGAAGTCGGGAGATGGGAGAAAGTTGTAGAAAGTCAACCATCACTGCAGCCCTCCACCAGTCGGGGCTGTATGGCAGAGTGGCCCGACAGAAGCCTCTCCTCAGTGCAAGACACATGAAAGCCTGCATGGAGTTTGCTAAAAAACACCTGAAGGACTCCAAGATGGGGAGAAATAAGATTCTCTGGTCTGATGAGACCAAGATAGAACTTTTTGGCCTTAATTCTAAGCTGTATGTGTGGAGAAAACCAGGCACTGCTCATCACCTGTCCAATACAGTCCCAACAGTATAGCATGGTGGTAGCAGCATCCTGCCGTGGGGGTGTTTTTCAGCTACAGGGACAGCACGACTGGTTGCAATCGAGGGAAAGATGAATGCGGCCAAGTACAGGGATATCCTGGACGAAAACCTTCTCCAGAGTGCTCAGGACCTCAGACTGGGCCGAAGGTTTACCTTCCAACAAGACAATGACCCTAAGCACACAGCTAAAATAACGAAGGAGTGGCTTCACAACAACTCCGTGACTGTTCTTGAATGGCCCAGCCAGAGCCCTGACTTAAACCCAATTGAGCATCTCTGGAGAGACCTAAAAATGGCTGTCCACCAACATTTACCATCCAACCTGACAGAACTGGAGAGGATCTGCAAGGAGGAATGGCAGAGGATCCCGAAATCCAGGTGTGAAAAACTTGTTGCATCTTTCCCAAAAAGACTCATGGCTGTATTAGATCAAAAGGGTGCTTCTACTAAATACTGAGCAAATGGTCTCAATACTTAGGACCATGTTATATTTCAGTTTCTCTTTTTTAATAAATCTGCAAAAATGTCAACAATTCTGTGTTTTTCTGTCAATATGGGGTACTGTGTGTACATTAATGAGGGAAAAAAATCAACTTAAATGATTTTAGCAAATGGCTGCAATATAACAAAGCGTAAAAAATTTAAGGGGGTCTGAATTCTTTCTGTCCCCACTTTACATTAGCAATTTGAACAGGCCTCAGACCCTGAGACAAGTGAAATGTGTTTTCCATAAATAAAAACTAAAGCTTTGCAATTGAAACATAGCTATGAAAAAAAAAATTCCCAGTGGCAGGACAACATGTTAGCAGCTTGAACAGGCCTTTAATCTGGACACACCAGTCGTGTGCTTTGCTGCAATAATAATTATAACTTTGTAGCCGAGATACAAAAATATTTCTCAGCAACAGGATATTATGTCACCAGCTTAAATAGGCCTCAGATTCTGAGACACAAGGCAGGCGTTTTCTGCAAGTGAAAGGAGAAGCAGAGGTGCCAGACAGTGGTACTGCTGGAAGCAATTGATTTTACATTTTTAAGCAGAATTTCAATTATAAATTTATTTAATGGTGTGGCAAAAGTGTCCACAAAACCTTCTGACCTGGTGAAACACATCCTGAAATCCACTGTATTTTAATAAGTGCTGCACTATGAGGTTCAAGGCATGGACTAGGCAATGTTCTCAAGTTTAAAAGTGACCAGTAGGTTTGTTCCATTAGCACACACCTTTCCTGGCTTCTTTAACCCATGCAAAAAAATGACAGTCTTTTTTTTGGACATGGACTTGGTGTAGGCTCACTTGAAGAGCTAAGCCAGCCAAAGCATCATCAACATCCAACAAACTTCAAGTAGTATCTGATGTTTGGTCCCTGCTAGAGCGCTATGATTCCACCTGACAACCCCTACGTCCTGTAGTGATGTAGGGGCTTGCAGGTGGAACCACAGAATTGGGCTTCATATGCTGAACTGTTTCCCAGTTTTAGCACTATGAGGGTGGATTAGTTTTTTCCTTTCTTGTTCCAAAAAAAACTTCACCCCCAGATGTAACCAGCCCAGCATACAAGACATGTGGGCTTGTATCCTCACAGAGAGAGGGCTGTGTGCATGCATGTGTGCTTATATGCAATGCATAGGTGTGTGCAGCCTATTGGATTAGGGTGTGCAACCCAAAGCACAAACACATATGGCTTTCTCTGCAACCTCAGCAGCACTGGACAATGAATGAATGGGAAGTGCTCTGTGCTGAGTGGCTTCCTGTTCATTCACAAACTGAAGCATAGTAAATACAGTTTACTATGCTTTAGTTTTGAAAGGAGTCAGTGAGCGAGTGTGTTCACTGTATTCATTTAAAAAAAGAAGGGGTCAGTAAATTACATATTTACTAGCCCTTTCCACTCTCCATCCTGACACATCCCCCACAGCAGCCAGAGCGAAAGGAGAGGAGGGAAGCCAGCAGCACTGTGGGGCAGGGGAACAACAGGGGGGGGGGGGACTGGGCAGTAAGGAGAATAGGCACCACACATAGTGATTAGGGAATGAATGGAATGGAAAACATGGCTTTGAGAAAAAATAGGATGTGTTTCACCTGCTCAGTTCAAATTAAAGCCTATGGGATTTTGCTGATCTGTGTTTGATTTGCGTTCCAACAGCACATCAAATGCAGGATAAAAACGGCCATTGACATATGCCCTTAGAGGAGGTATAGGGCTACTTACTAAGGCTGTTCTTCATCAGGCTGTTTCTCAGTTTTGCACCTAGTACACACAGGCCGAATATCGGGCAGCATTGGTCTGGGTCAATAGAAACAGGCCGACGTTCGGCCTGTGTATACTGCAACCGGGGCAGGGCCAAAAAAGGTCTGCAAAACAGCTTCCGATCAGCGCTCTCAGACAATGGCAGTCCCCCCCTATCAGAACACAATAGCACAGTAGGGGAGATCGCTGTACTAACGTCTGATAGTTAGTACAACGGCTCCTTCTGAGCTGTCATTTTTTTTTTTTCATTCAACCCGCTGGGTTGAACAAAAACAAAACTAGTAGTGTGTACTAGGCTTCAGACAGCTAAGCAAACAGAGTGACTATCTCTCCTAGGGTTCAATGAACTCGGCAAGCTGGAGAAGTCTCTCTAGCTGAGCTTAGTGCAGTCTGGTGCGGTCAGGGCTCTGACAGACTCTTAAAGGATCACTATCTCAAAAAATATTGTATCCTAATATAGGTATGCGGTTAATACTTGTAATAATAGTATTCAGTATATGATCCTCTTTTTTTTATTTCACATGTGGGTTTGAAGTGGTTAAGGGGAACCCTCTGACAGAATTAAGAAAAAAATGGCATGGGGTCCCCCCCAAAATCCATACCAAGCCCTTTGGGTCTGGTATAGATTTTAAGTGGAACTCCACACCAAAATAAAAAAAAATAAAAAAACAGCATCCCCCCCCCAATCCATAACAGGCCCTTTGGGGACCTTTTTTTAAGAGGGACTCCAGGCCAAAATGTAAAAAAAAATTGGCGTGGGACCCCCCCCAAATCTATACCAGACCCTTATCCGAGCAAGCAGCCCGGCAGGCCAGGAAAGGGGGGGGAAGAGTGAACACCCCCCCCTCCTGAACCTTACCAGGCCGCTTGCCCTCAACATGGGGAGGTGCTTGGGGTCCCCCCCCCCCAAGCACCTTGTCCCCATGTTGATGGGGTCAAGAGCTTCTTCCCGACAACCCTGGCCATTGGTTGTTGGTCTGCGGGTGGGGGGCTTATCGGAATCTGAAAGCCCCCTTTAACAAGGGGGCCCCCAGATTCCACCTCCCTATGTGAATGGGTATCGGGTACAGTGTACCCCTACCCATTCACCAAAAAATGTATCAAAAAGTAAAAACCACAACTGACAGTTTTTAACAAGTCTTCCCCCGCAGGGGATTCCACCATCATTGTATAACAGAAAAACTTCAGCCTCCTGGCTCACTCACTCTTACTTAGTCAAACTCCCTCCTGGAGCTTACTTGCTCAGCTGCGTGCTGCTTGGTTGCGGGCCACATCTGCCTCCTGCAGGCACACTCAGACTCCTAGAGACCACCTGTCTCTCTTTTGTGGAGCTGTCTCCACCTGAAAGCCCTTCTGACTCCTACACCATGCCACCTGCCTGTAGGGTGGAGCTGTTCCCAAGTGCGAGCCCTGAGCTCTCTTCCTGAGGGGAATATAAACCCAGCCCACAGGTGTGCAAACATCATGCCTGTTTTTGCAAAAACCAGGCTGAAGGTGCTAATACACACCGTGACCTGGGGTCGCCTCTCCATAATAAATATATATATATATATATATATATATATATATATATATATATACTGTATATATAGAGTGCAGTCAGTGTACAGTATATAATACAGTGTATTGAAGTGGTTAAGGGGAACCCTATGACAGAATTGAGAAACAAAAACGACATGGGCCCCCCCAGTCCATACCAGGCCCTTTGGGTCCGATATCTCCACGCCAAAATAAAAAAAACTAAACGGCGTGGAGTCCCGCCCAAAATCCATACAAGAGGGCCCCCAGATCCCGGCCCCACCTATGTGAATGGGTAAGGGTACATTGTACCCCTACCCATTCACAAAAAAGTGTCAAAAATTAAAAACCACAATACACAGTTTTTGACAATTCCTTTATTTATTAAAAAAAAATGCTGCCTACAAGCAGATTCCTGTACTGACTCCATCTCCTAAAACTCCTCTCAGCACCTCCGTAGTTCAAAAAACAGGCTCTGGAAATGTGTGACACAGCAGTGCTTACCCACAATGCATAGTGAATACATGTCACAGAATTCAAGGAGGTAAATGTGTGGGAACCTTTACAAAATAAGTTTACAAACTTCAAGATCAGTCAGAGTAATAGGACTAGGCTAGAAACAATTGAAATACAAAGTGGAAATGAGAAATGTGATTTTACATTTTGACCATAGATACCCTTTGACCCACTTTCTGTGAGCCCAGTTTGCCCTGGACCCATCCCAGTAAGGTGACCAGATTTTTAAAATGAAATCTGGGGACATATTTTTTTATTGGCAAATGGTATACTATTTTTTAAGCATATTTTCCTCAAATTATATATGCAGTGTATGTGGTATGTGTTTATGGAATGATTGTATGAGATATACGTTATTTCTCACATTTCGTCTATGAGATTAAAAAAAGATACTTCTTAGAGTTTTTTTGTGATATGACTACCAAGAAGTTAAGAAGATAAGATAGAGAAAAAACTTGGAGGGAAAATTCAAATCCAATCCAGGCAGGGGCGGCTCCAGACAATTTTTTTTGGTGGTGCTATGGTGGTGCTCAAGGTAAAAGTGAGTGTGCTAATCCAGCACGCAAAGTGCACCGCTGCTACCGCACACCTGTGGGCATGGCTAAAAAGTGGGTGTGGCAGCAAGTGAAGGTTTCAATGGTGTTCAGTCAGTGTCTTATCATCCATGTGTGCAGGGTGTTCACCGAGGGGGGGCACTGTGACTCACCCTGCACACATGGATGATTGTCCCTTGACAGCCGGGGATGATCGGGCAGGCGGGGGACAACTGTGAGCACTGATCTCCATGTATAGCTTTTCAGCTGAGCTGACAGCTGCTTCTCCTCCTCTCCCTCCCACAGCTGTCAGCTGAAATGTCATACAGGGAGATCAGTGCTCACAGCTGTCCCTCCCACCGCCCCAATCATCCCGACTCTTCCCCGTGTCTTCCTCTGCCCCAGTGTCTTCCTCTGACCCAGTGTCCTCCTCCCCACTGTGTGCTCCTCCTCCGCCCCCCTTGCTGCCCCGCAGCCGGCTTCCCTCTTCTCCTCTCCCACTGGCTGCGGGGGATATGTCAGGATGGAGTGCGGAGGAAGGGGGCAGTAAATATGTCATTTACCGGCCCCTTCCTGTTCTGAATTGGTCACTCCAGTGTCCTCTGATAACTGAGCAGATTAAACTGTGTTACTCTGCTTCAGTTTATGAATGAACAGGAGCTGCTGTGTCTCTGTTCATTCATCTTCAATGCTGAGACAGCAGAGAGAGGGACTGGGAAATCTGTGTCCTCGGTCCCTTTCTTTATCTCAAAGGGGAGATGACTGTCAGGGGTCTGTTTAGACCCCTGATATCTCAAAGCCCACCAACAGGGCTGATAGAAAAAAAAAATCAATAAATATTACAAAATTAAATTGTTTTACAATAAAAATAAAAATTTAATTGTAAAAAAAAACATAAAATAAAAAACTACTGACATCCCCTGCCCTACCAACACCGTCCACTGTCCCTACCCCCTTGTAAAACAATAAATACGTAAAAAACTATTGAAAATAGAAGTGTACCCCCCGGTGTGGAATTGTCTAATGCATCAAGTACAGGTGTGTCCATAATAAAGGTAAGAGCTGTATCACAGATGTCAAATACCTACCTTCAGGGATACCTGAAGATCGAATCCCCCTCTGTGCCGCTTTTAAATTACATGTATACCGATAGCGCATGCTCAGTGCGGCCACTATGGGCATGAGCACGCTCCGCCACATTATCGTGTACACTGCATACGCGATGGCGCTGGATCTGGGGTGTGCCATGAATGACAGAATGGTTCATGACAAGGCTCATTTGCTGTAAAAGGATCCCCCGGACCCCAGTAGGTATTTGACATCTGTGATACAGCTCTTACCTTTTATTATGGACACACCTAATGTACTTAATGCATTGGACAATGCCACACTGGTTCTCTGTGCTTCCTTCAATGGAAGTCTCTGAGTAAACCTTAAGTGTCGCAGGGATTGTTTTTTTTCCCCCAGTGCGTGTCTAATTCTTATATACCAATTATCTGCAGATTACACATTCTTATGCCGCATACACACGATCGGATTTTCCGACAACAAATGTTCGATGGGAGCCTGTTGTTGGAAATTCCGACCGTGTGAAGGCTCCATCGGACATTTTTCATCGGAATTTCCGACAAACAAAATTTGAGATCTGGATCTCAAATTTTCCGACAACAAAATCCGCTTTCGGAAATTCCGATCGTGTGTACACAATTCCGACGCACAAAATTCCATGCATGCTCGGAATCAAGCAGAAGAGCTGCACTGGCTATTGAACTTCATTTTTCTCAGCTCGTTGTACGTCACTGCGTTCTTGACATTCGGAATTTCCGACAAGATTTGTGTGACCGTGTGTATGCAAGACAAGTTTGAGCCAACATCTGTCGGAAAAAAAACATGGATTTTGTTGTCGGAATGTGCGATCGTGTGTACGCGGCATTACTCTGGAGGTATATGATGCAGAATTACATGTGTGCCATTTAAATATGATTGCTACATGAATCTAGGAACAACTACAATGTTTCCCCTACTCTATCACTGCTCATTTATATTTTCGGTGTGGGTATACATCGCCAATGACGTTAATTACCCTATTCCCCACCAGCTGGGATCCTTTTCTCTTTCCCGATCACAATCCTTGCTTGGCTCGTATCTGCTATGTCTCTGGATCTGGATTGTGAGGGACATTCAGGGCCCTGATGGCCCCCTGACATTTGGGGGATCCATCTTGAGGGAATTGCCCATAACTTGATGCAGAGGAAACCTTGTTCTCTTTTAATTATGACATGTCTACCGTGGGCCATGGTGCTGGTTTGTATGCTTCAATGCCGGTGTATCATATGACATGTTTCATCCTTACCTGTTTTGTCTTTCAACTTATGTCCTGTTCTATCATAGATCTCTGATCTTCTCTCCCAAATTCCCCTGAAGAAGGGATATACTTTTCTCCTGAAACATATCGGTAATAACGAGAAGAGACAACTACATCAGTAACCAGCTCTTCATGAACCTATGTACAACTTGCTGTTTTATGTAAATCAATGGTGATGTATGCACCAATGTTTTTTATTGTGTAATAATAAACTTTATACTTTTTAATATATCAACTTTACATCCGAGTTTGCCTCAAAAAGTCCCACAGTATTCTATTTTCTGTTTATATTTAAGGGATGCTGGCAACCTAATATGGGTTTATCCGATGGTGGTCTAACTTTTCCAATAAAAAACTATTGACATCATCCGCTGCTCTACTGACACCGTCCACTGCCCCATACACCCCCACCCACCCCCGTCCCCCACACACACGCACACACACACTTCCCCAGAAGCACTGTGAAAAAATATTTAAAAGAGTAAAAAACAGAAAATGTAAAAAAATAATAGATAATAAAATAATAAAAACAAAAAAACTAGCTGACCCCATCCACTGTCTTACTGACACTGTCCACTACTCTCTCTAATCATTGTGAAAAAAATTTTAAAAAAAATTGTAAAGAATAGTAAAAACAAAAAAATTTTGCCACTGTCCATTGCTCTACTGACACTGTCCACTGCCCTACTGGCACCATCCACTGGCGCCAAAAAAGCATTTGGAGAAAAGAAAATAATTTTAAAAAATTAATTGTAAAAAAATTAAAAAAGTGAACTACTGACACCATCCACTGCCCTACGAACACCATCCTTTACATACTACCCACCACCGTACACTCCGCACTCCTCACCTGCACATTCTACACACCTTCATAGACTCTGCACTTCTCTCCTACACATACTACCCACCTTCATACACTCCGCACTCCTCTCCTACACAATACCCATCACCATACACTTCTTTCTCCTCTCCTGCACATATTACCCACCTCTATACACTACACACTCCTCTCCTGCACATACTACCCACCGCCGTACACTCCACACCCCTCTCCTGCACATACCACCTACCTCTATACACTTCACACTCCTCTTCTGTACATACCACCCACCTCCATACACTGCATACTACCCACCTCCATACACTCCACACCCTTCTCCTGCACATACTACCCACCACCATACACTCCACACCCCTCTCCTGCACATACTACCCACCGCCATGCACACCACACCCCTCTCCTGCACATACCACCCACCTCCATACACTTCACACTCCACTCCTGCAAATACTACCCACCACTGTACACTCCGTACTCCTCTCCTGCACATACTACCCACCACTGTACACTCTGAACTGTACATTCCAAATTTAACATTACCACATTCTGTGGTAATCTATTAAACCACACCCCTTTAAGCCATGCCCATTAGTAAGCGCAATTTAAGCCACGGCCACAATTCGCCACATCCTTTTTTTAATTGATGCCTAGAGCTCACTTTTTATCTTGCACACGGGCCTCTGTATACCAAAAAATGCAGCACAACCCTACACTTCCTTTATACAATTCTACAAATGGACTTATAAGTGCAATGGTAAAACCTATAAATAAATATCCAGTGCAAATCAACCAATGTATTGGAATATAGTAGTGATGGTGTCACCCCCTCTGCAAAAATATTTTGGGAAATTGCAGAGCTTCAATGTGCAAATAATGTTAAAAACACCCTACATACAATAATAATAACAGAGATGTATAAAATGTAAAATTGTACATTTTATTATGATTATATATAGGGGGTTTCACCACTATTTGCACATATAGCAGCTCTGCAATATTTCTTACTTTTGCAGAGAGGCTTATACCATAACTACTATGTTCTAATGCACTGGTTGATTTGCATATCTGTTATTATTATTGTATGTAGGGGGTTTCACCATTATTTGCACATTGACGCTTTGCAATTTCTCAAAATATTTTTGCAGAGGGGGGGACACCATCACTACTATATTGCAATACATTGGTTTATTTGCAATGGATATTCACTTATAGGTTTTACCATTGCACTTATAAGTCCATTTGTACAATTTTATAGATGAAGTGGAGGGCAGCACTTTTTATTGATTCGTATTTGATGAGGAAACCAGCTAAAAAGATTCTCTTTTTGCTTTTGAGAATTTTTTAGTTGCATGGTACTTCTTTTACTTGAATTGTTATGTCCTCTGTATACTGGTAATCACTGGCCCTGCATATTGGTGGTAAGTGTGCCCCTGTATGCTTGTGCAGGGTGCAGGAGGATACTGCTTGCAGGGTGCAGGAGGATTCTGCTTGCAGGGTGCAGGAGGATGCTACGGTCAGGGTGCAGGCGGCTGCTATGTGCAGGGTTCAGGAAGGTGCTACGTGCAGGGTGCATGGTTCAGGAGGATGCTACTTGCAGGGTGCAGGGGGATGCTATGTGCAGGGTTCAGGAAGATGCTACATGCAGGGTGCATGGTTTAGGAGGATGCTACATGCAGGGTGCATGGTTTAGGAGGGTGCTACATGCAGGGTGCATGGTTTAGGAGGGTGCTACATGCAGGGTGCATGGTTTAGGAGGGTGCTACATGCTGGGTGCATGGTTTAGGAGGGTGCTACGTGCAGGGTGCATGGTTTAGGAGGGTGCTATGTGCAAGGTGCATGGTTCAGGAGGATGCTACATGCAGGGTTCAGGAGGATGCTACATACAGAGTGCAGAATTCAGGAGGATGCCACCTACAGAGCGCAGGGCTCAGGAGGATGCTACATACAGAGCGCAGGGTTTAGGAGGATGCTACGTACAGAATGCAGGGTTCAGGAGTGCATTGTACAGAGTGCAAGGTTCAGGAATGCATTGTATAGAGTGCAGGGTTCAGGAGTATGTTGTACAAAGTGCAAGGTTCAGGAGTCTGTTGTACAGAGTGCAAGGTTCAGGAGTGCGTTGTACAGAGTGCAAGGTTCAGGAGTGCGTTGTACAGAGTGCAGGGTTAAGGAGTGCGTTGTACAGAGTGCAGGGTTCAGGAGTGCATTGTACAGAGTGCAGGGTTCAGGAGTGCGTTTCATTCAGAGTGCAAAGTTCAGGAATGTGTTTCATACAGAGTGCAAAGTTGAGGAATGCGTCTCATACAGAGTGTAAAGTTCAGGAGTGCATTGTGCAGAGTGCAAAGTTCAGGAATACGCTGTACAGAGTGCAAGGTTCAGGAATTAGTTAATCTGCAAAGACACCAATTAAACATAGCACACTTACTATATCTTCCAAAATCTTGATTAGCAGCATACAGGAGCCGAGGCAAGAGGCATCAGATGGATAATAAATGAGTGCAGCCATGGACATGCAGTAGTGTGACCATCCACCCTGCACAGCCAGGGATTGGTGGGCAAGCCGAGGGCGTATGGCTGCAGTGAGAGTGATAGTGAGTGGAGCTGTCAAGTCTAACCTCTGATGTCGGAGATGGGCAGGGCTGATATGCCGAGCTCCACCCCCTTTGTCAGACAACCCCTGCAAACAGCCCGAGTTTATACATCGGTGGGCGGGAAGAAGGTGGCAGGAGGCGGGATCAACTGTATGTGCACCCACAGCGGTGTATAATAAACCTGAACTATAACAAACCTGAATCAGGTTTATTATACACCGCTGTGGGTGCACATACAGTAGTTACAATTGATCCCACCCCCTGACACCTTCTTCCCCGCCCACCGATGTATAAAATCGGGCTGTTTGCGCGGATTGTGACAAAGGGGGTGGAGCTCCACATATCAGCCCTGCCCATCCCCGACATCAGAGTTGCGATTTGACAGCTCCACTCACTGTCATTGCAGCTGTAGGTCCCTGACTTGCCCACTAATCCCTGGCTGTGCGGAATGCATGGTCACACTGCAGAATGCTTAAATCCGGGGACAAAAACGGGAACAGACGTGGTCCAAGGACAGTGTCCTCAGTCCAGGGACTGTCACCGGAAATCGGGGATGTCTGGTCACACTACATCCCAGCCTGTGAATTAACAGTGAAAGAAGAAACAGAACAGTGAGAAGCATACCTCTCATTCACTCTGGGACAGCAGGCCACACCTTGCCCATTGCCTTAGTTCCCTGGATACAAGCGTGTAGCTTAGTAAAACACACACACAATATTTTGGCAAAAAATTGGCCGTGGCAACATATTAATTCAAATATTCAGATGAAATCAAATATACAGCAAACCTTTGCCCAGTTTTCAGAACATGGGCTACTGAACCTTTATTTAACAAAGAAAAACGTCCCCCCCCCGGATTCCAGGGTGACCCAACCACATAAAATATACCGCGACAGGGAGGGAGGGAGGAAGCCTCTTCTCCAGTAGGTCCGGTCGCTGCAAGAGGAAGTAGAGACCCTCAGCAGCCCCTTTTATCACCTCCCCAGGGACTTCCAGAAAATTCCCTGGATTCCAATTGGACCACCTAAAATCTAATGCATTTAAAGAGACAGTACACCCATTAACCAAAACACTCCAAACCTATACAGCTAACCTGCATCTTTACCATTAACCAGGGCTGGGTGGCCGTCGTCCCAAGAAAGTGGGCTCAGATGGTGCGCCCCCTTTTGTACATTTTCTTCATATCAGCATGTTTCTTGTCAGCACAAGAACCGATTGGCTCCTTGTGGTGTTTCTTTCCATTACATACAAGCCCTGCTGTTCAGGGACCGCAAGGGACTGGGTCAGACAGGGCTGTGATGTGTGGCAAAGCAGAAATTCTCAGAACAGACATGAAAATCCTTTGGCAGATAAAACATTTTCATATACAGTATCTCACAAAAGTGAGTACACCCCTCACATTTTCGTAAATATTTTATTATATCTTTTCATGTGACAACACTGAAGAAATAACACTTTGCTACAATGTAAAGTAGTGAGTGTACAGCTTGTATAATGCCCCATACACACGGTTGGACTTTGTTCGGACATTCCGACAACAAAATCCTAGGATTTTTTCCTACGGATGTTGGCTCAAACTTGTCTTGCATACACACGGTCACACAAAGTTGTCGGAAAATCCAATCGTTCTAAACGCGGTGACGTAAAACACGTACGTTGGGACTATAAACGGGGCAGTGGCCAATAGCTTTCATCTCTTTATTTATTCTGAGCATGCGTGGCACTTTGTCCGTCGGATTTGTGTACACACGATCGGAATTTCCGACAACGGATTTTGTTGTCGGAAAATTTTATATCCTGCTGTCAAACTTTGTGTGTCGGAAAATCCGATGGAAAATGTGTGATGGAGCCTACACACGGTCGGAATTTCCAACAACAAGGTCCTATCACACATTTTCCGTCGGAAATCCGACCGTGTGTACGGGGCATAACAGTGTAAATTTGCTGTCCCTTCAAAATAACTCACACACAGCCATTAATGTCTAAACCGCTGGCATTAAAAGTGTGTACACCCCTAAGTGAAAATGTCCAAAGTGGGCCCAATTAGCCACTTTCCCAGGGCCGATCCTGGCCGGGGTGCACGGGGTGCAGTGCATCCAGGCGCCACAGAGGTGGGGGCGCCAGAGTGCTCCCCTCCCTCCTCCTCTCCTTGTCCGTAGGCGGCTCTCTCTCCGCTGGTCACTGCCGCCGCTGTGCCCATCCACCCCCTCCTCCTGTCAGAGGAGGAGAGCGAAACAGCCAGAGACCGGGAGGGCTGTCTCTGTGTGCAGAGAGAGACCAACCGCGGCTGCACAGTGACGTCACGGGGGGGGCGGTCTGAGCCCGACCCCGACATGTTCTACTTCTCCTCCTGTGTGTAACTCCTGCCTGCTGCCCAAGCCTGACACGTTCTGTTCTCCACCCGGGCGGCATGGCTGCACACCATCCTTTCCTCTCCAGCTGCCGCCCGGGTGTTTTTAATTAGCCTAATGGAGGGGGGGTCTGTACTAATGTAGGGGGGGTGGTTTGTCCTGGGGGGGTCTATACTATTAATGTGGGGGGGTGGTTTGTCCTGGAGGGTCTGTACTAATGTGGGGGGGGTGGTTTGTCCTGGGGGGGTCTATACTAATGTAGGGGGGGTGGTTTGTCCTGGGGGGTCTATACTAATGTAGGGGGGTAATTTGTCCTGGGGGATCTGTACTAATGTAGGGGGGGTGGTTTGTCCTGGGGGGGTCTATACTAATGTAGGGGGGGTGGTTTGTCCTGGGGGTCTATACTAATGTAGGGGGGTGATTTGTCCTGGGGGATCTGTACTAATGTGGGGGGCTGGTTTGTCCTGGGGGGTCTATACTAATGTAGGGTGGTGATTTGTCCTGGGGGGTCTAAACTAATGTGGGGGGGATTTGTCCTGGGGGGTCTGTACTAATGTGGGGGGGTGGTTTGTCCTGTGGGGTCTATACTAATGTAGGGGGGATGATTTGTCCTGGGGGGTCTAAACTAATGTAGGGGGTGATTTGTCCTGTGGGGTCTGTACTAATGTAGAGGGTGTGGTTTGTCCTGTGGGGGGTCTATACTAATGTAGGGAGGGGGTGATTTGTCCTGGGGGGTCTATACTAATGTAGGGGGGGTGATTTGTCCTGGGGGGTCTAAACTAATGTAGGGGGGTGGTTTGTCCTGGGGGTCTATACTAATGTAGGGGGTGATTTGTCCTGGGGGGTCTAAACTAATGTAGGGGGGAGGTGATTTGTCCTGGGGGGTCTATACTACTAATGTGGGGGGGTGGATTGTCCTGGGGGGATCTGTACTAATGTAGGGGGGTGGTTTGTCCTGGGGGGTCTATACTAATGTAGGGGGTGGTTTGTCCTGGGGGGTCTATACTAATGTAGGGGGGTGATTTGTTCTGGGGGTTCTAAACTAATGTGGGGGGGTGATTTGTCCTGGGGGGGTCTGTACTAATGTGGGGGGGTGGTTTGTCCTGGGGGGTCTATACTAATGTAGGGGGGATGATTTGTCCTGGGGGGTCTGTACTAATGTAGGGGGGTGGTTTGTCCTGGGGGGTCTATACTAATGTAGGGGGGTTGATTTGTCCTGGGGGTCTGTACTAATGGAGGGGGGGTGATTTGTCCTGGGGGTCTGTACTAATGTAGGGGGGTGGTTTGTCCTGGTGGGGTCTGTACTAATGTAGGGGGGTGATTTGTCCAGGGGGTTCTAAACTAATGTAGGGGGGTGATTTGCCCTGGGGGGTCTGTACTAATGTAGGGGGGTGGTTTGTCCTGGGGGGGTCTAAACTAATGTAGGGGGGTTATTTGTCCTGGGGGGTCTGTACTAATGTAGAAGGTGTGGTTTGTCCAGGGGGTCTATACTAATGTAGGGAGGGGGTGATTTGTCCTGGGGGGTCTATATCAATGTAGGGGGGTGATTTGTCCTGGGGGGTCTGTACTAATGTAGGGGGGGGTGGTTTGTCCTTGGGGGTCTAAACTAATGTGGGGGGGTGGTTTGTCCTGGGGGTCTATACTAATGTAGGGGGGGTGGTTTGTCCTGGGGGGGTCTATACTAATGTAGGGGGGTGGTTTGTCCTGGGGGGTCTATACTAATGTAGGGGGATGATTTGTCCTGGGGGATCTGTACTAATGTAGAAGGTGTGGTTTGTCCAGGGGGGTCAATACTAATGTAGGGAGGGGGTGATTTGTCCTGGGGGGTCTATACTAATGTAGGGGGGTGATTTGTCCTGGGGGGTCTGTACTAATGTAGGGGGGGTGGTTTGTCCTGGGGGGGTCTGTACTAATGGAGGGGGGTGGTTTGTCCTGGGGGGGTCTGTACTAATGTAGGGGGGTGGTTTGTTCTGGGGGTCTGTACTAATGGAGGGGGTGGTTTGTCCTGGGGGGTCTGTACTAATGTAGGGGGTGGTTTGTCCTGAGGGGGGTCTGTACTAATGTAGGGGGGGTGGTTTGTCCTGGGGGGGTCTGTACTAATGGAGGGGGTGGTTTGTCCTGGGGGAGTCTGTACTAATGGAGGGGGGTGGTTTGTTCTGGGGGGGTCTGTACTAATGGGGGGGTGGTTTATTCTGGGGGTCTGTACTAATGGAGGGAGGGGGTGGTTTGTTCTGGGGGGTTCTGTACTAATGGAGGGGGCTGGTTCTCTACTAATGGAGGGGGTGGTTCGTCCTGAGGGGGGTCTGTACTAATGGAGGGGGGTGGTTCTGTACTAATGGAGGGGGGTGGTTTGTCCTGAAGCGGGTCTATTCTGATAAAGGGGGGTGTTTTGTCCTGGGGGGGTCTATACTGAGGGAGGGGTTTATACTTAGTGGGGGGTCTGCACTGACGGAGGGGGGTCTATACTTAGTGGAGGGGGGTCTGTACCGAGGGGAGACTATAGTTGGTGGAGGGGGTGATGCCATGTTTTACCGCACCGGGTGACACCAACCCTAGTGACGCCACTGCAGCCACGGGCTCTTGTTTCCCCTCTCCCTCTCCTCCTCATGCGCGCTGCTGTACTAGTGAGCTTCGCACTATGTTCTTCCCCCAAAGAGGATATGTAGTCCCAAGGACTGGCAGCCCCACTGTAACACAGAAACTGCAGCCCACACAGCATTCTCAGCTGAATGGGAGAGAGAGAGCCAGGAGCCCGGTAAAGCTTTCAGGGAAGTACACCCAGGACTCCAGAGGGAGGGAATAGTGCTAAGGGAACACCATCAGAGAGAGAACCCCGCTGCCCTGCGCCACCAGAGGGAAAGCCACACAGCCTGGCCCCATCCCTGGTGGAGAAAGGAATGGAGTCATTGCAGGAATACAGATCTGGGCTCTACCCAGTGGAGTCACCACAGGCAATTCAGAGTGAGCTGACTCCTGATCAGAGGAACCGTTGTTGCTGTATCGCTGGGTCAGGTGAGAGGGCCGATCAGCCAATATTTACTAACGTCCATAGGAACTGCAGTCTCTGACCATCTCTTGTAACATGTCTGCAGTCTCTGACCATCTCTTGTATCATGTCTGCAGTCTCTGACCGTCTCCTGTATCATGTCTGCAGTCTCTGACCGTCTCCTGTACCATGTCTGCAGTCTCTGACCATCTCCTGTAGTATGTCTGCAGTCTCTGACCGTCTCCTGTACTTAGTCTGCAGTCTCTGACCATATCCTGTATTATATCTCCAGTCTCTGACCATCTCCTGTAATATGTCCGCATTCTCTGACCATCTCCTGTATTATGTCTGCAGTCTCTGACCATCTCCTGTAGTATGTCTGCAGTCTCTGACCATCTCTTGTATTATGTCTGCAGTCTCTGACCATCTCCTGTACTATGTCTGGGGGCTCTTTCTAACAGACTCTCTAACAGAAGCCCTCTCTGTGTGCATCAGAGAGACTCCCCTCCAGGTTTCATTAGTGTACGCTCTTCCTGTATTTTCTTTATTGTTAAAAGATCATGGGAGGATCCTAGGGTAACGAAGAGTTCTTAGGGGAACATCTCTGTGTTTGAAGCATTGCCATAGAAACATTTGTAAAGGGGAGGAGTTGGTTAGATGACCACGCCCACGTGGGGGCGCCAGAAATATTTCTGACCCTAGGATCGGCCCTGCACTTTCCCTCCCCGTGTCATGTGACTCGTTAGTGTTACAAGGTCTCAGGTGTGAATGGGGAGTAGGTGTGTTAAATTTGGTGTTATCGCTCTCACTCTCACATACTCGTCACTGAAAGTTCAAGATGGCACCTCATGGCAAAGAACTCCCTGAGGATCTGAAAAAAAGAATTGTTGCTCTACATGAAGATGACCTAGGCTATAAGAAGATTGCCAAGACCCTGAAACTGAGCTGCAGCACGGTGGCCAAGACCATACAGCGGTTTAACAGGATAGGTTCCACTCAGAACAGGCCTCATCATGGTCGACCAAAGAGGTTGAATGCATGTGCTTAGCGACATATCCAGAGGTTGTCTTTGGGAAATAGGTGTATGAGGGCTGCCAGCATTACTGCAGAGGTTGAAGGGGTGGGGGAGTCAGCCTGTCAGTGCTCAGACCATACACCGCACACGGCATCAAATTGGTCTGCATGGCTGTCGTCCCAGAAGGAAGTCTCTTCTAAAGATGAAGTACAAAAAAGCCCGCAAACAGTTTGCTGAAGTCAAGCAGACTAAGGACATGGATTACTGGAACCACGTCCTGAGAACTGATGAGACCAAGATAAATTTTTTTGGTTCAGATGGTGTCAAGCGTGTGTGGCAGCAACCTGGAGTACAAAGACAAGTGTGTCTTGCCTACAGTCAAGCATGGTGGTGGGAGTGTCATGTCTGGGGCTGCATGAGTGCTGCCGGCACTGGGGAACTACAATTCATTGAGAGGACCATGAATGCCAACATGTACTGTGACATACTGAAACAGAGCATGATCCCCTCCCTTCGGAGACTGGGCCGCAGGGCAGTATTCCATCCTTGATAACAACCCCAAACACACCTCCAAGACGACCACTGCCTTTCTAAAGAAGCTAAGGGTAAAGGTGATGGACTGGCCAAGCATGTCTGCAGACCTAAAGCCTACTGAGCATCTGTGGGGCATCCTCAAACGGAAGGTGGAGGAGTGCAAGGTCTCTAACAACCACCAGCTCCGTAATGTTGTCATGGAGGAGTGGAAGAGGACTCTAGTGGCAACCTGTGAAGTTTTGGTGAACTTCATGCCCAACAGGGTTAAGGCAGTGCTGGAAAATAATGGTGGCCACATAAAATATTTTGGTCCAATTTGGGCATTTTCACTTAGGGGTGTACTCACTTTTGTTGCCAGCAGTTTAGACATTATTGGCTGTGTGTTGAGTTATTTTGAGGAGACAGCAAATTTACACTGTTATACAAGCATACAAGCTGTACACTCACTACTATAACTTGCAGCAAAGTGTCATTTCTTCAGTGTTGTCACATGAAAAGATATAATAAAATATTTACAAAAATGTGAGGGGTGTACTCACTTTTGTGAGATATTGTATGTATTTCCTCTGTGTATTTAGCTGCTTGCTTGAAGTTCAGCTTTAAAAATGGAGCAAGTAAAGAAAAATATAAGTTCTTCTGCTAGAAATTTAGTTTGGTCCTAACTACCTGTTTGGGTTGACAACACAGTGCCTTTTCTGCACTGAAATTCCAACTAGCCTTTTTAGCCTCGCCTGCCGAAATATAGAACTCTGCCTATCGCTACCCTTCTCTGTCCCTCTGTGCATGCAAAGATTGATTTTTTCCCCAGCAAATTAATGCTTCTAACATAAAAAGAGATGCACGCTAGTTATGGTTAAAGTTGCTAGCAATTGAGGAAAAACACACCAATCCCTAATAAAATAATATACAAAAATTTCAGCGCTAATAAACAACACGCAATACATCTGGTGATCAGCAATTAAAGTGTAAAAGTCCTCCTTATGCCACGTACATACGGGTGGACTTTTTGACCAGACTGGTCCAACGGACTTTCCAACGGACTTTCGACGGACTTTTGACGGACTTCTGACGGACTTTTGAACGAACGGACTTGCCTACACACGATCACACCAAAGTCTGATGGATTCGTACATGATGACGTACGACCCGACTAAAAGAAGTTGATAGCCGGTAGCCAATAGCTGCCCTAGCGTGGGTTTTCATCCATCGGACTAGCATACAGACGAGCGGATTTCTCGATAGGAACTGGGTCCGGCGGAGTTATGACGTAAAGATTTGAAGCATGTTTCAAATCTAAAGTCTGTCAGATTTTCGACTGGAAAAGTCAGCTGAAGGTCCGATGAGGCCCACACACGATCAGATTGTCCGCCGGACTTGGTACGTAGGACCAATCCGATAGAAAAGTCAGCTCGTGTGTATTCTGCATTAGGGTGATAATACCCATAAAAAAGTTAACCACAGATATGTGTGAATATAAAGTAGTCCATAAAGTAACGAGTGCAAACGTCCTTCATATGTAGAAGTATGGGAGAAATGGCCACTCACCAAACAGAAGAAAACAGCTTGCTTATTGATTACACTGAAGGTGCTGTGTGGATCTTCAGAAGAAGCCCCTTGTTAATGATGAGTATTTGCATCTCTTTCACCCCATACAGTAAAAAATTAAAAGAAAAAACTTATGATGTTGTCTATCATACAAATATTGATTGAAGTGGATAGCGCTGCCTCCAATATCCACTTGTTCCAGGGATCTCAATCGATAAGTATTAGGGGACACTCAGCAGCTCCCACCACATCATGATACCTTGTATACCTATATCCACCAAGCACTCCCTGAAGGACTAAGGCTGCATTTACACTTCAGCGATCTGCCCACGATCTGAAAGCGCCGATGTGTGAATGACAAATCGCAGGACTCGCATTTGAGATGCCATTTATTTGAATGACACCTAAAATTGCGGTGCGGGTCTGCTGCGATTGTCGCACAATAAATCGTGCTGCAATCACGGCAACCCGCATCACCGGAAGCATGTCACCCAAAAGTAGCCCCTGAACTTTTTTTGGGCAACATGTTTCCCGCGATGTGGTTTTTCCGCGATTGCAGTAAGATTTATTGCGCGACAATCCCGGCAGACCCCCACCACGATTTTAGGTGTCATTCAAATGAATGGCATCTCAAATGAGAGTCCTGCGATTTGTTATTCACACATCGGCGCTTTCAAATCATGGGCAGAATCGTGGCAAATCTGCCTGCGATTCAAAACGCTGAAGTGTGAATGCAGTCTTAATAAGTGTGATTAACCCAAGCAATTTCTTGCCCATGCCCATCAACTGTCTTAGGCCTTCTGATCCGACTTTGCTTTGCGACTTTGGATCCGACCTCGGAGGATGACATCGTGATTGACGTTGGTTCTACATCAGGGGACATCATTCATTTTTAATAAAGGACTGCCTCAGGTTTTTTGTTACAATACACTGGTTTTTTATTACTTAATTTACTTATTCACAGGGGTTGGGGGGGCTGGGATCTGGGGCCTTCTTTCTTAAAGGGGGCTTCCAGATTCTGATAAGCCCCCTGCCCGCAGACCCCACAACCATCAACATGGGGACAAGGTGCTTTGGTGAGTGTGTGTGGGGGGGGGGGGGGGAGGGAGCATCTCTGCCCCAAAGCAACCCCCCATGTTAAGGACATGTTGCCTGGTATGGTTCAGAAGGAGGGGGCGCTCGCTCGCCCCCAATTTCCTGGTCTGCTGGGCTGCATACTTGGATAAGGGTCTGGTGTGGACTTTGGGGATGACCCCACACCGTTTTTTTCAATACATTTTGCATTGCTAACATTGCTTCTGAGCACAAATTGCATGTCACAAGTCAGATTAGTGAAGATGCTGGATGCGACTTACATTCAATTCTATAGGCTGAAATTGCACCCAAAGTCAGACCAACACAAGTCGGACCAGTTAAGACGGCTCTCATAGGGAACCATTGATTTTGAAATGTCATGCAACTTGTGCTCTCGAAGTCGGAGTGCTAGTCACACCAGTGTGAACTGGCCCTTATAGAAGCTTGGCCCAGCCCGAGCCGCAGATACAGTAATAATGAAGCATCTGACAACTTTATTTCCATCTCTCCATCTACAAACCCTGATTGCCCAGGAAGAATCTGCTGCATGCAGCGACCAACTCCCAGACCCATCTACCAAACCAGTCACAGGCCATAGAATGACTCTAGATCATACCTCCCAAACATCACGGATTTCCCCGGGACCGTCCCGGAATTTCAAGCACATCCCAGTGTCCCGCAAATTTAGACTGAGTCCCGCAGTGGAGCCCACTAATCTCCCTGTTGGATGCATGCAGAACGGCTGATGTCAAGCTGAGGCTCTCAGTGCTCCGCAACACAGTCCCCCACCCACTCACCTGCCCACCGGCTCCCCCCGCCTGCTGCACGGGATGTACGAGGAGGGAGGAGGAGATGGGATAGGTCAGCTTCACCTCCTCCCCATGTCTCCCTGTGCCCGCCAACAACTCCCAGCGCAGCCAAACCTGTGCTGAGAAGGGGTTGGATAGGCGGGAGATTTTAAAGCAGCGAGTGATCCTGATGTCTGCCTGAGCCTCTGGACTGGGGAGCAGCTAGCCTGGGGTAAGTGAGCTCTCCCCTCTCTCTCTTCCCTCCATGTCCCATAGAGTATCTGCCCTCCATGTCCCATAGCGTTTCTGCCCTCCATGTCCCATAGCGTTTCTGCCCTCCATGTCCCATAGCGTTCCTGCCCTCCATGTCCCATAGCGTTCCTGCCCTCCATGTCCCAAAGCGTCCCTGCCCTCCATGTCCCAAAGCATTCCTGCCTTCCATGTCCCATAGCGTTCCTGCCCTCCATGTCCCATAGCGTTCCTGCCCTCCATGTCCCATAGCGTTCCTGCCCTCCATGTCCCATAGCATTTCTGCCTTATATGTCCCATAGTTCCTCAGGTCTTTCCTAATCCTCTATAAGCTTTCTGTCTAATTTCAGTGTATACAAAACAAGATGTATTGGAAGTAATTTTCTAAATGATTGTGTTGAGGTTTATATGTATCCCTGAGACTCCAGCTTGTGGCACAGCAATTAAAGAATACTTTATAGGTACAAGGAAGCCAAGGTTTAGTTTAAAGGGGTTGTAAACCCTCATGTTTTTCACCTAAATGCATCCTATGCATTAGGGTGAAAAAACTTCTGACGGTGACCGGCCCCCTACGCTCTTCCTCTCTGTCCGGGGGTTCTTGGCTCTTGATTGGATAGATTGATAGCAGTGCAGCCATTGGCTCCCACTGCTGTTGATCAAATCCAATGACGTGGGCGCCGGGGCCAAGTCCTACATTCTGCGTCTATGGACACAAATGCTGGACTCGGGAACACGCCCGCAAGGTAACCCCCCGGGAGAGCGCCTCTCCTAGGGGGTTACACGATGTGGGAAGGAGCTGATAGCGCCACCGAGGGACCCCAGAAGAGGATGATTGGGGCCACTCTGTGCAAAACGAACTGCACATGTTTGGCCACACCCACTTTTTGCAGCAGCACCCATTTAGCGCGCTGCAGCTCACTGTCCCCCTAAAATGTCCCTCATTCTCAAATTCAAAAGTTGGGAGGTATGCTCTAGATCCCTTGTTTTATTTACTATTTCTGAAGTACCAAACTTTCCAGATAAACATAGCTATCTGAGTTTATTGGAATTATGTACAATTTTCATTTGAAGAAGAGATTGGAAAGTATGAAACAGCTCTGCCCACAGAATACTAATAAATATTCTAGCCATAGTAATAAATAAGTCTCATTTTCCTGACACACAATACATCTCCAGATGTAGCTCATGTCAAAGTCTCTCTGTATATGGTATTGTTTTCACTAGGACCTGGCCTATTCTCAGATGCAGCTAGCAGATAGGGTATCACACTCCTTCTGTCAGTGCTGGATTTGTTTTCAGGCTTCCAAGTATCTTCAGGTGAATAATTCAGGAGGCTTGTTAGCAGTATGAGAAGATTGCCCTCAGCTGGACAAACACTGACTACAGGTGCACGGGGAATAGGAATTGCAGATGTGTACAATGTTTTATATAAAACTATAATATATTCTTGTTGCTACAGCTGCCTGAATACATTAGCTGGCACTGGCAGTGGAGATTCCTCCATCCATGGTGTTTAGCATGGATGGGGAAATCAGGTGATATCCCTTGTTCAGTCTCTGGGGCTAGCTTTAGACTAAATAATAGGGACAATGCAGGGGGAAAGATGGACAGGTTGATTCAATAAGGGACAATTGGGAACTATGCCAAGCCTGCGTGCTGTAACAGTGTGGAAGAAGTGTCCCTAGCCCTCTACGTGCTTGCATGTGTAGCGACTAGTGCTCCCCTGGGTCTGAGTTCATGGCTATAATGGGGAGTTTGGAAAAGAAATTGGTCGCGAGGTAGTAGGAGAGGGTTGGGGGTCTCAGATACCAGCAGCAGATCACTTACAGGCTCCTTGGATCTAGAAAACGTACAGCTTCACAGTACCGGAACCTTTAAACCAACCTGCGACCCGGCAATACTGCAAACAGGTTTCAGATTGTAGAACAAGATCCAGCTTCACAGTGTCATAATCTTTAAGCTGACCAAGCAACACTGTAAGCATGTTTTAGATGTAGGTGCGTCCTCCAAACGAGTTACCAGGCACTCCTGAGAGATAAGGATGAGCTCCGGCGTGTTCGCACACTCCACGTGCAGAGCCTGCCAGGAAGTCGGCACGGCGCTGCGCTAATCACAGGCAGTGAGACATTTTCCGATCTCTGCAGCCGCACTTGTCTCACCGCCTGTGATTAGCGCAGCGCCGTGCCGACTTCCTGGCAGGCTCTGCACGTGGAGTGTGCGAACACGCCGGAGCTCATCCTTACTGAGAGACCAGCCTTCATCCTGGCTCTCTCCAGCAAGTGTCCTCCCCTGGATCTTCTCAGCTTGGCTTCTTCCACGCTGGGCAAGACAGCCTAATGACCACCTCAGGATAAGTAGGCCCCAGACAGGCTTCTGGGCCTACTCGCAGAGTTCACTTCAGAAGCACATCCTCAGGCCAGGAGAGCCCGAAGCAAAAGCACCCAAGCACATGGCCCTGTCAAAATATATACCATCTCCCAGAATGCACCAGTGACCAAGAACCTCCTACTGGGCTGGCTGGAAGAAGAATAAATATTCATAACTCAACCTAGTTGTACTATCCTATACTAGCCTGTGGTACCAGTGACGCCTACTGGCAACAGTGAGAAATGCACAACCTAAGTGAGCTTAGGGAAAGACCAGATAGACTGTACAATCAGTCAGGGCTGTTCACAGCACAGCCAAAAACTAAATTTACATTGTTGCCCCAGTTTAGGACCAGTACCAAATGGAGGAATCTATCTGATTTCTTTCAATTAGCCTAGTGTGTGCCCAGCTTTACATTTGCCTAAATAGGCAAAGCGCAGTTTTTTTCCCTGGCAATAGAATACATGTATGCAAATATATATATATATATATATATATATATATATGCTTATATTTCTACATGTAAAAACATATAGACATTTTATTTTGCTTTGTGTACTAGTTTGTATTGCTCTGTACTGTCACCTTGTTGCAAACATTATTAAATTTAGTGTGATATTAAAGGTACATTTTTTTTTAAACAAACATGTCATACTCAACAGCCCCGATCCTCCTCTTCTCAGGTCCCCTACCGGTGTTCTTGGCTCCTCCTCTTCTCCGAGTACCCACATAGCAAGCCGCTTGCTTTGGGCGCCCTTGTTCCATAAGACACACAGAATGGCGCTCGGCCTAGCTTCTTCTTTACTGGCTGTGATAGACAGCAATCACTGTTGTGCACATCGCTGGATCACAATCAGTCTTGTGTAAGTATTGGGGGGGGGGGGCTGCGGTGGGAGCTGCATACCGAAGGCTTTTTACCTTTTAGCATAGAATGTATGAAGGTAAAAACCTTCAGCCTCCAGGATCACTTTAAATTAGGGTTTCTTTGAATGTTTTAGTGAATGTGTAAGTATGTAGTGTATTTTGGGCAGGTGATGTTAAAGAATAATTATTACATAGTAGGTAATGTTGAAAAAAGACAATAGTCCATCCAGTTCAACCTGTGTAGGTGCACGTGTGTCAGTGTCTATAATTATATCCTATATCCCTGTACGTTGTGTTCTTTAAGATGCCCATCCAAGAGTCTTTTAAAAATATCCATACTCCTCGCTGCCACGACCGATTGGGGAAGAGAGTTTCACATCCCTAATGTCCTGACAGTGAAAAACCCCCACACAGTTTAAGGTTAAACTACTTCTCCTCCAATATCATTGTGTGGCCCCGTGTCCTGTAATGCCCCGTACACACGGTCGGATTTTCCGACGGAAAATGTGTGATAGGACCTTGTTGTCGGAAATTCCTACCGTGTGTAGGCTCCATCACACATTTTCCATCGGATTTTCCGACACACAAAGTTTGAGAGCAGGATATAAAATTTTCCAACAACAAAATCCGTTGTCGGAAATTCCGATCGTGTGTACACAAATCCGACGGACAAAGTGCCACGCATGCTCAGAATAAATAAAGAGATGAAAGCTATTGGCCACTGCCACGTTTATAGTCCCGACGTACGTGTTTTACGTCACCGCGTTCAGAATGATCAGATTTTCCAACAACTTTGTGTGACCATGTGTATGCAAGACAAGTTTGAGCCAACATCCGTCGGAAAAAATCCTAGGATTTTGTTGTGGGAATGTCTGAACAAAGTCCGACCGTGTGTACGGGGCATTACACTCCCTGAGACTGAATAGTTTTTTCCTATGCTGGGATCACCATTGAGGTATTTGTAGATCGCTATCATGTCCCCTCTCAAGCGTCTCTTCTCCAGCGAGAATACATTTAGTGCTTGTCCTCGTTCTTTGTAATTGAATGCGTCCAGTCCCCTTATTAGTTTTGTTGCCCTTCTTTGGACTCTCTCCAGCTCCAGCACATCCTTCATGAGGACTGGTGACAAGAACTGGACAGAGCATAGTTGCCAACATTGCAAAAAAAATTTGTGAGACACTTTTTTGGCTGTAGGCGGAGCTGTATAATAATTAGGGGGTGAGGCATGTGTTTGTAGGCGTGGCATAGCAAAAACACGAAAACTGAGTCGCGCAAAGTGCGTTGTGGCGAGAAAATGGGCGTGGTTTACGTGAATAGTGGGCGTGGCTTAAATAGGCGTGCCTCAAAGGGGGTGTGGTTAGAGTCTGAGATGAAGGAGGGATGGAGAGGGAAAGGGGGAGAGAGGAATGCAGGGACAGCAGCCCCAGATCCTACACAACAATAGAAATATGTGTATTCTTGAAAGTTTAACAATCAGCAGATAAAGATACTCCAAATACCTGGTGTTAGTGCTTCAATCATCCCGGCACCATGATTGTTATGGTGTCAGGATGATTGAAGTGCATTATTTCTATTATTACATTGTAATATAAAATGAAATCATTCAACTCACCATAATGCCGAATCAGTGGGATCCCTGAGCGTGTCACTAGCCACGTCGCCTGCCACCAGCAGAGTCCTTCCTTGCATCAGGTGCCCCCAGCAGAGTCTGTCCTTGCATCAGGTGCCCCCAGCAGAGTCCGTCCTTGCATCAGGTGTCCCCAGCGGAGTCTGTCCTTGCATCAGGTGCCACCAGCAGAGCCCATCCTTGCATCAGGTGCCACCAGCAGAGTCCGTCCTTGCATCCGGTGCCCCCAGCAGAGTCCGTCCTTGCATCAGGTGCCACCAGCAGAGCCCGTCCTTGCATCAGGTGCCCCAAGCAGAGTCCATCCTTGCATCAGGTGCCCCCAGCAGAGTCTGTCCTTGCATCAGGTGCCCCCAGCAGAGTCCCTCCTTGCATCGGGGGCCCCCAGCAGAGTCTGTCCTTGCATCAGGTGCCCCCAGCAGAGTCCCTCCTTGCATCAGATGCCCCCAGCAGAGTCCCTCCTTGCATCAGGTGCCCCCAGCAGAGTCAGTCCTTACATCAGTGTCCCAGGCAGAGCCATAGTTACCCCCCCTGTACATAGTTACCCCCTCCCCCTGTACATAGTTACCCCTCTCCCCCTAGTTACCCCCCTGTACATAGTTACCCCCTGTGCATAGTTACCCCCCGTACATAGTTACCCCCCTGTACATAGTTACCCCCCCTGTACATAGTTACCCCCCCTGTACATAGTAACCCCTCCTGTAAATAGTTAACCCCCCTCCTGTAAATAGTTAACCCCCCTCCTGTACATAGTTAACCCTCCCTCCTCCTGTATATAGTTAACCCACCTCCTGTATATAGTTAACCCTCCCCCTCCTGTATATAGTTAACCCCCCCTTCTCCTGTATATAGCTAACCCCCCTCCTCCTGTATATAGCTAACCCCCTCCTCCTGTAAATAGTTGACCCCCCTCCTCCTGTATATAACTAATCCCCCCTCCTTCTGTATATAGCTAACTCCCCCTCCTGTATATAGTTAACCCCCCTCCTCCTGTATATAGTTAACCCCCCTCCTCCTGTATATAGCTACCCCCCCTCCTCCTGAATATAGTTAACCCCCTCCTGTATATAGTTAACCCCCTCCTGTATATAGTTAACCCCCCTCCTGTACATAGTTAACCCTCCCCCTCCTGTATATAGTTAACCCCTCCTTCTCCTGTATATAGCTAACCCCCCCTCCTCCTGTATATAGTTAACCCCCCTCCTCCTGTATATAGCTAACCCCCTCCTTCTGTATATAGCTAACCCTCCTCCTCCTGTATATAGTTAACCCCCCTCCTCCTGTATATAGCTACCCCCCTCCTGTATATACTAAACCCCCCTCCTCCTGTATATACTTAACCCCCCTCCTGTACATTAAAGTTAAATTGCTGCAGAGACAAGAGCAGAAGGAACATGGCATGAGTGGCCGGCGCCGTGTGTTCAGTGGAGAGGGGAGGGGCCGATCCATGCCGATAACCCTGGCTTCAGTATTGTGAGAGGAGAAGCCGATTTATTGGCTGAACGAATCGAGCCCCCATTCCTCTCTCCACTGAACACAAGGGGGAACGATCTAGCAGCGGTGACGGCGGCCATTTTGCTGAAGTCAGGTGCTCCAAAAATGAAAAAGCAAACATTCCCGATTTCCCTGGGCAAAATCCCGAATCAGGACAGCCTCTGATCGGGACGAGGGTCCCAAAATCGTGATTGTCCTGGGAAAATCGGGACTGTTGGCAACTATGAACAGAGTACTCCAGTTGAGGCCTAACCAGAGTTTTATAAAGTGGCAGGATTATAGTTTCATCCCTGGAGTATATCCCTTTTTTTACGCATGCTAATATTCTGCCGGCTTTAATAGCTGCAGCTTGACATTGTATGCTATTGCTCAATCTGTCATCTACTAAGACCCCCAGATCTCTCTCAATCCTTGATTCCTCCAGCGCTTCTCCCTCTAGCGAGTAGTTTGCCTTTATGTTTTTTGCCCTCAAGTGCATTACTTTACATCTCTCCACATTAAACCTCATTTGCCATGTGGTTGCCCACTCCATTATTTCCAAATTTTCCATTTCTTGATGTGACGTCATTGACCTGCTTATTTTTGTGTTGTTTGCAAAAACTGATATTGAGCCATTTATCCCATCCTCTATATAATTTATGAATAAATTGAATAGAATTGGTCCCAGGACAGAACCTTGGGGTACCCCACTCACCACTCCAGACCAGTCAGAGTACATGTTATTTATCACCATTATCACCACCCTTTGGACACGTCCCTGTAGAACAAACAAAGCTTATGGTCCATGCCTGCAGACTTCAGCTTATAAATTATGGGGAACTGTATCAAATGCCTTTGCAAACTCTAGATACACCAAATCCATAGGCCTCCCTCTGTCTAGATGGCAGCTCACTTCCTCGTAGAATGTTGGCAGATTGGTCTGTCAAGAACGTCCTTTCGTAAAACCATGCTGATTACTACTGACATTTTTTTCCTCAGTAAATGTTTGGATATAGTCCCTTATCATCTCCTCCTATAAATTTACCTACTATTGATGTTAGGCTTACTGGCCTGTAGTTTCCAGGAATATGTCTCTTCCCTTTTTTGAATATTGGTACCACATTGGCTTTTCTTTTCTCCAATCAGCTGGTACCATTCCGGTCAGTATGCTCTCCGCAAAAATTAGGAACAATGGTCTGGCTATCACTTGACTGAGTTCCCTGAGGACTCTCGGGGGGTAAGCCATCTGGTCCTGGTGATTTATTTGTATTAAGTTTATCTACTCTTTTCTTGACGCTGGCCCTGTTAGTTACGAGGGTATGTCCTGTGTTGTGTCATTAACGGTACTGTCGCGGTTGCTTTACCCCTCCTTTTCCTGCAAAAAACGAAGGAGAAGAAGGCATTTAGTACAGTTGCCTTCTCCGTGTCGTCTGTATTCGTCCTCCCATCATCGTCTTTTATGTGGGCAATGTGCTCTGATTTTGCCTTTTTACTCTTAATATATCCAAAAAATTTCTTTGGAATTTTTTTACTCTCCTCTGCTATGTGCTTCTCGTAATCTTTTTTAGCCACCCTGATTACGTTTTTACACTTCTTATTGCATTCCTTGTAGTGTTGGAATGCTGATGGTGACCCAACTCCTTTAAATTGTTTAAAGGACATTTTTTGCTCTGTAATGAGGCTTTTTACATTATGGTTTAGCCACCCAGGTTTAACCTTCGCTCGTCTATATTTTTTGCCCAGTGAAATGCACTGTGTGATACCTTTGTTTAATATGCTTCTAAAGCATTCCCATTTTTCTTCCGTGTTAAATGTTTCTAGGATTTTGTTCCAATTGAACGCAGTTCAGAAAAATTGGCTCATTTGAAATTGAGAGTTTTTGTGCTACCCTCATGCCTCCTTTTTCTATGATTTCCGCTAAATTCAATCATCCTGTGAAATTATAATTTAACCTCAGCAACTGCACCATAATTATAACATGTTTGTTATTTAAAAAACAAAAACGAGACTTAAGTGCCACTTGTCTGTGATCTAAGGAAGCTCCAGGGAAGAACAATGAATCCTGACATGCATTTAGGGACAAAAATTGAAGTAAAACAGCTGAGACAAGGTGACAAGTTTCACAGCAGTCATTTTTTTAAATTATCTTTTTATGTGTCACATTATCTCTGTTCCTAGTATAACAGCTGTTATTGTTCTGCCTAATTCTCATGCAACCAACCTCCCACCACTGTAATGACTATATGCCAACGTGATAAAGACAGAGCTTTAACATGACTTGATCAAGTTGCAAAAACATACGATACATTTTCATTATAAAAAGAACCATGCACTCCTCTGTTAAAGTAGTAACATTAAAGTTTAACTAAACCCAAAAACAAAAATTGAATACATTGTAGATTACCAATCATTGGATGTGGTGGCTGCATTCGTTTTAATATGTTTAGGCTGTTATTTCTTTATTTTTATCTGGTGATAGGCCAGTAACACACCACTTGTGTTAGGGTGGCTACATTCACTCCTCCACTGCATGTATGGAGGAGCAACCTAGTCAAGTTTTGGACTTTTTATAGGGTGGTGTTGGATGGACTAGTAGATTTAGATGAAATTTACATTAGTGACTAACAATGTAAAGCCCAACTCCAGCTAAAACATTTTTAGGCAGTTACAGTGCCTTGAAAAAATATTCATACCCCTTGAAATTTTCCAAATGTTGTCATGTTACAACCAAAAACATAAATGTATTTTATTGGTATTTTATGTGATGGACCAACACAAAGTGGCACATAACTGTGAAGTGAAGGAAAATGATAAATGGTTTTCACATTTTTTTACAAATAAATATGTGAAAAAGTATGGCATGCATTTGTATTCAGCCCCCCTGAGCCAATACTTTGTAGAACCTTTCGCTGCAATTACAGCTGCAAGTCTTTTTGGGGATGTCTCTACCAGCTTTGCACATCGAAAGAGTGACATTTTTGCCCATTCTTTTTAGCAAAATAGCTCCAGCTCTGTCAGATTGGATGGAGAACATCTGTGAACAGCAATTTTCAAGTCTTGCCACAGACTCTCAATTGAATTTAGGTCTAGACTTTGATTGGGCCATTCTAACACATGAATATGCTTTGATCTAAACCATTCCATTGTAGCTCTGGCTGTATCTTTAGGGTCTTTGTCCTGCTGGAAGGTAAACCTCCGCCACCACCTCAAGTCTTTTGCAGACTCTAACAGGTTTTCTTCTAAGATTGCCCTGTATTTGGCTCCATCCATCTTCCGATCAACTCTGACCAGCAAACTGCAAGTGGGACTTCTTATGGCTTTCTTTCAACAATGACTTTTTTCTTGCCACTCTTCCATAAAGGCAAGATTTGTGGAGTGCACGGCTAAAAGTTGTCCTGTGGACAGATTCTCCCACCTGAGCTGTGGATCTCTGCAGCTCCTCCAGAGTTACCATGGGTCTCTTGGCTGCTTCTCTAATTAATGCTTTCCTTGCCTGGCCTGTCAGTTTAGGTGGACAGCCATGTTTGGAAGGTTTGCAGTTGTGCCATACTCTTTCCATTTTCGGAAAATGAATTGAACAGTGCTCCGTGAGATGTTCAAAGCTTGGGATATTTTTTAATAACCTAACCCTCCCCACTGCTGTACGCTCTGGCTGCGGAACCACTGGCTGTATCTATCCGGACAGACCCAGAGATCATAGGATTAAAAACTGGAACCCTCACAGAAAAAATCAGCATGTACGCTGATGACACACTACTTTATCTGGCGGACCCAGGTCCTTCCCTCCACCAGGCTCTCCAAACGATTGAACGTTTTGGGAAATTCTCGGGCCTCAAAATAAACTGGGGGAAATCCCAAATCCTACCATTAGACACTTTCCCACCCACAGAATTCCAAGCCACCCTACCATTACAAAGAGTAGACACAATCAAATACTTAGGAATAAATACTTCTAAAAATCCAGCAGACTACATAACACTAAACATTAAACCATTATACTCCCTTATTAAAACTAAAACACAATCTTGGACTAGACTACCCTTAGGAGTATGGGGCCGCATTAACCTCATAAAAATGATACTACTCCCCAAAATATTATACATACTCTGGCACACCCCAACATATATACCTCTAAAACACTTTAAAATAATGGAGTCCCTTCTCAAGCCCTTTGTGTGGGGAAAAAATAGACATAAGATTGCATGGCAAACCCTCAAAAACCCAACAGACAGGGGGGGTACAGCACTTCCGGACCTTAATCACTACTATATTGCGTCCCAACTCTCCCAACTATACCATATAGATAAGGTGGACAGTGAAAGATTTCGGATGCTAATCTGCCCACAATGGGCCCAAGGAACCTTAGATTCCATATACGCTATCACTGTGGGCACTAAGACCAACGAAGGCAACACACACAAAACATCCTTGTTGTATCAATACAGACGCATCTGGGAACTTGCAAACAGCAAACTCAATATACCTAGACACAACGACTTCACTCCCTTATGGTGCAACAGAGACCTACAAGAACTCCATAATATTCACGACCCGAAACCTTGGCTGGAGAGGGGTATACTCTACTTACATCATGTCTGGTCAAACGGAACCCTTAAAAACTTTGACACCCTTAAGGAGGAATTCCATCTAGCCAACAATATGGTATTCAGATTTCTCCAATTGAGACACGCACTACAGGCACAATTCCCGCAACCCCCACCACAGTCAACCCCCAATCCCCTAATAGCAATCATAAAAGACACAGACCCAAAAAAATTAATATCTTGTTTCTACAATATGCTCACTATCCCAATAGCCACAAAAATAATATACGGTCTCAAGTCCCGCTGGGAAAGGGATCTGGGTAACCTAGAAGATGAGGAATGGGAAGAAGCACTGGATACATGTAAGGAGGTATCTCCCAAACTGTCAGACAGGTTGACACAATTAAATATAATACACCGTACATACCTAACTCCGCATAGGATAGCCAGATACAAACACAACTGTCCAACACTGTGCCCAATGTGTAGGTCCCCGGAGAGCTCGTTCTACCATCTCCTCTGGTCATGCCCTCAGATACAAGGCCTATGGAAACAGATAGTGACCTTCCTTCATGACAACATGGGCTCACCTGTGACACTGGACCCCAAACAATGCCTGTTGGGTGTGTTCCCAAACCCACTGGAAAAATACACCAAGGTATTTTTACAGGAGACCCTGTTCTCATGCAGAAAGATAATAGCTAGGAAATGGATGCGTCCCCTACCACCCGAGACTAAAGAATGGAAAGCAGAGGTAAATGGGACACTCCCATATAAACGGGTGATATACATCAATAGAGGCTGCCCTGACAAATACAATAGAATATGGGATCGATGGCTACAGGACTCGGAAACCTGCTCATGACCAATATAAATTTCTATGCACTGGAGAAATACCTTTCCTCAATGAAAATACTATAATTATACCCTATATTAAAAGATAATAACAAAAGAAAACATCAGAAGAAATGTACTACAGACCACTTATATATGTAACTATTTTTATATCACGTACAATTACATTGCAATGTATACATGTATAAATACGTGCAAATGATATGACTTGTATGTATTCTGATTCACAATAAAAAACTTTGTTGGGAAAAAAAAAATAACCTAACCCTGCTTTAAACTTGTCCACAATGTTATCCCTGACCTGTCTGGTATGTCCCTTGGCCTTCATGATGCTGTTTGTTAACTAGGATTCTCTAACAAACCTCTGAGGGGTTCACAGAACAGCTGTATTTATACTGAGATTAAATCACACACAGGTGGACTCTATTTACTAATTAGGTGACTTCTGAAAGCAATTGGCTCCACTAGATTTTAGTTAGGGGTATCAGCATAAAGGGGGCTGAAATGCACGTCACACTTTTCAGATATTTATTTGAAAAAAAATTGAAAACCATTTATCATTTTCCTTCCACTTCACAATTATGTGCCACTTTGTGTTCGTCTATCACCTAAAATCCCAATAAAATACATTAATGTTTTTGGTTGTAACATGACAAAATGTGGAAAATTTCAAGGGGTATGAATATTTTTTCAAGGCACTGTAAAGCAATAGTTTTTTTGTTTTAGGATAAAGGTTTTACATAAGTAAATAATAGCTGACCATTGTAATCACTCCTATTAGTGTTAAATGCTTTGTCTCAAGCCTCTAACTGCCACTTTTGCTTGACAGCTTGGGCTGTTAATGGAAGTTGAAAAACAATAGACTTACTGGCTGGATCACCAGGTAATAAACTATGTTACAGGGGGGACTCAGAAAAACAGACAGCTGTATTAAATTGTAAGTCCACCCTAACACTAAAATCCCTGCATCTACAGACATCCACAATCTAACACTAACATATCTAGACCTGTAAAGAAGAAATCAGTAAACATACCTTTTGTGAAGCCGATCCAATCCTGTCTCCAGCAGCGGAAGCTCTGCAGAGGACACAGCTGACAACGGTTGTGAAATGAATGGGGAGTGACAACACCCATAGACATACTATGGGGCTTCTGTTGTCAGATGTGTCCTCTGCACCCGCCTCTACAGCGAAGCCGGAGATGACAGCTCAGTGTGGGAACGGGTCAGATCGGCTTCAAAAAAGGTACAGTGCCTTGCAAAAGTATTCACCTTCCTTGGCATTTTTCGTGTTTTGTTGCCTCACAACCTGGAATTAACATGGATTGTCTGAGGATTTGCATCATTTCATTTACAGAACATGCCCACAACTTTGAAGATTTTTTTTTTAATTATTGTGAAGCAAACAACAAATAGAACAAAATAACAGAAAAAGCCAATGTGCATAACTATTCACCCCCTAAAGTCAATACTTTGTAGAGCCACCTTTTGCGGCTATCACAGCTCCAAGTTGCTTTGGATAAGTCTCTATGAGCTTGCCACATCCTACCACTGGGATTTTTGTCCATTCCTCCTTGCAAAACTGCTCCAGCTCCTTCAAGTTGGATGGTTTGCACTTGTGAACAGCAATCTTTAAGTCTGACCACAGATTTTCTATTAGATTGAGTTCTGGGCTTTGACTAGGCCATTTCAACACATTTACATGTTTCCCCTTAAACCACTCAAGTGTTGCTTTAGCAGTATGTTTGGGGTCATTGAAAGGTGAACCTCCATCCTAGCATCAAATCACACACAGAGTGGTACAGGTTTTGCTCAAGAATATCCCTGTATTTAGCGCCATCCATCTTTCCCTCAACTCTGACCAGTTTCCCAGTCCCGACTGCTGAAAAACATCCCCACAGCATAATGCTGCCACCACCATGTTTCACTGTGGGGATGGTGTTCTTTGGGTGATGTGTTGGGTTTGCGCCAGACATAGCGTATTCTTTGATGGCCAAAAGTTAAATTTTAGTCTCATCAGACCAAAGCACCTTCCTCCATACATTTTGGGAGTCTCCCACATGCAAACTCAAAACGTGCCATTTTGTTTTTTGCTGAAAGTAATGGTTTTCTTCTGGCCACTCAGCCATAAAGCCCAACTCTATGGAGCATATGGCTTATTGTCGTCCTATGTACAGATACTCCAGTCTCTGCTGTGGAACTCTGCAGCTCCTCCAGGGTTACCTTAGGTCTCTGTGCTGCCTTTTTGATTAATGCCCTCCTTGTCTAGTCCATGAGTTTTGGTGTGCGGCCGTCTCTTGGCAGGTTTGCTGTTGTGCCATGTTCTTTCCATTTGGTTATGATAGATTTGACGGTGCTCCTAGGGATCATCAAAGATTTGGATATTTTTTTATAACCTAACCCTGACTTGTACTTCTCAACAAAATTGTCCCTTACTTGTTTGGAGAGTTCCTTGGTCTTCATGACAGTGTTTGGTTAGTGGTGCCTCTTGCTTAGGTGTTGCAGCCTCTGGGGCCTTTCAAAAAGGTGTGTATATGTAATGACAGATCATGTGACACTTAGATTGCACACAGGTGGACATCATTTCACGAATTATGTGACTTCTGAAGGTGATTGGTTGCACCAGAGATTTTTATGGGCTTCATAACAAAGGGGGTGAATACATACGCACATGCCAATTATCAGTTTTTTATTTCTGAAAAATAGTTTAATGTATATATTTTTCTAATTTTACTTCACCAACTTAGACTATTGCATTCTGATCCATCACATTGAACTAAAGGCTGTAATGTAACAAAATAGGTAAAACGCCAAGAGGGGTTTATACTTTTGCAAGGCACTGTATGTATACTGATTTCTTCTTTACAGGGTTAGATAGGTTAGTGTCGGATTGTTGATGTCTGTAGATGTAGATATTTTAGTGTTAGGGTGGACTTCTACTTTAATGCTACTGACAGACTAGCATTTGTCATTTTTATTGTGGCCATAGTTAAATTTTAACAGTAGGGGACTAGTTTAATGCATTTTATTAAAAAGAACATGAGCACAAAAGTGGAATTGTAGTCTACATTGAAAGTCAAAATTCTTGCTTAATTTTTCCAGTGGAAGAAAGGTAACACATGAGTCATTCCAAATAGAAGCAACTACACTTTAGTGCATTTTTTTATCCACTTTTAATGAATCAAGTACTAAATGGTACGTGCTGTTTAGGCGCTTCAGGCAGTAAAAGGTTGAATACTTTAGTGCAATACAGGGGTTGTGCCCAGAAGAATGCACAGTTTTTATGTGATATTGTTTCATGACAATAAAAGGTTCTCAGGTAACCTTTTGCACACTGCTATACACCCTCACACACTTCTAGCAACCTTTTGCTTTAAAAACAGATTTTTGGTATGCATACATTGCTATACATGTTCAAAGTGATCCCCCCCCTGACCAGAATTAATGTTCATATTGTACTTAAATTGACATTTACAGTATACTTGCAATGCTGGGTAACTAACATAGTCAGTGAAAAGCTGTGGAATAGTATATAACAGAACTGAGAAAATAGCCTGTGCTCAGATCTAAACAGTATTTTATATTTTTTTGTACAAACATACAGTATTAGTTATAATCTTTTGTTGTAAAAATGTCTTTGAGGTGCAATGAGATTTGTATATAGTCTGAAGAACTACTGTCAGGGCTGGCCCAAATGCTTCACCCACCCACCAAAAGGCCCCCCACATTCATTATTTTATATCATGATAGTTAAAACTAAAATTAAATGTATCATGAAGTCAGATTTACATGCAACATCACCTTGTCAATATGCAAAATTATATGACATACCATTATGTTCAATTCCAAAGGGCGAGATAGGGCAGTATAGGGGCAGGCTAGGGTAGTATATAGACAGCCAAAAAACAAAACAACAAACAATGAGACTGTACACTTCCAACTGAGTTAACTACATATTTATTTCATAATACAAATTGTGCTAGCAAAAAGAGGAATCCCTTACAAACCCCACAACCTCCCAGAGAAGCCCCCCACCTAGACTGACCCAAAAATCTCACCCTGCATGCTGGGACAAGATTACACCACCCCTCGTAAGACATGCGAAGGGTAGGGGATGCACTCCCAGCAGGGAGCTGAGCCCACCCTCTCCAAAGCAACCTATGACTGTGCGGGTATCTCAACAGGTTTAGTAGGTTGTGCATTCCATTAGGGATGTTGCGCCCTAGCTCCATCATGAGGCAGTTCCTCATACGCCCATTGTGGCTTTAAGGTGGAGCACTGTACCCCCTGGGTCGATACTGGTCCCTGGCTGGTTGACTTAGAGACATTTTTTGAGTGAGGGGGGTGGTTGTTTTGGGATCGTAGGGGATTGCTAGCGCAATTTGTATAGTGTTATGAAATAAACATGTATTAAACTCAGTTGGGAGTGAGTCTCATTGTTTGTTGTTTTGTTTTTTGGCTATAGTTATTCTAGATTACACCCTCCCATTTTTTTTTTTTTAACAAGAAAAAGTAAGTTTACTGCGACCAGAGTGTTCGCATGTCAGTTTATAGCATAATTTACAAGAAACATGAAATTAGCACGATTACAGAAATGTTATCTACAGGTAACTGTATTGTCAATAACTACCAACTTACAACGGATTCAGAGATTACATTTAGTAGAACATTACCAGGAGAACTCTCTCACCCAAACCAGTGAGTTCTAAATGGTTATAGTGGAAGGGTTTTCCCCAGGTAAAGGGAACAGGAGGGAGAAGAGGGAAGGGGGGGAAAGGGATGCAAGCCAGTCTAAACTGGGTATAGAAGATATTGGGGGGGGGGGGAAATGGGAGGGGGGGAAGGAGAGGGCAGGGAGGGGATCACCCCGGAACACTGCAGGTCTTTAGCCCACCCAACCTCAACGGTTCCAAGCTAAGGGTCAGCTTCTGGGCTGGGTGGAGAGACATCCAGTGGCAGGGATCCCCAGGAGTCTATCCATTAAGAACCATATTTTGTCAAATTTACTCGGGCAGTTCCTGTTAATATATGTTATCTTATATTGAGGTAGTACCGTGTTTAGAGTGCTTCTCCATTTGATGATGGTGGGCGGTGTGCTTGTTTTCTATTACAGCATAATTTCCCTACGGGCACAATAGGTAGAGTATGCTATAAAAAATTTCGTATATTTCCCAATATCAGAGTCAGCGATCACATTTAATAACATGGCCTGGGTTCACAATGGGACAGAAGTCCCCACCGCCTATTAACATCCGCCAGGACCTGTTCCCAACACTCCTGCAATAGGGGACATGACCATGTCATGTGTATAAATGAGGCCTCTGGGTCTCCGCATCTAGGGCATGCTGGGGACCTGTCCGGGTATATAGCAGCCAGTCTACGTTGCGTATAATAGGCCCTGTTCCTGAACAGATACAGGAACTTTGGGAGATAAACCATCTTAATCAAATTAACTCTCCCTACCTGAGACAGAGGGAGAGACCTCTATTCCGTGCAGCGCTTCGAAAACTGTACAAGTAGGGGGTTTAGATTAAGATCCTTATACTTGGCCACCGGCCCCCCCATACGAATCCCCAGGTACTTAAACGTGTCCACCCAAACTAACTGGCTCTGAATAGGCAGTCTAGGCCTAGCAGGGTTTAAGGGATAGATCAGAGATTTCCCCCAATTCACCCTAACCCCGGAGTATGACCCAAACTCGTTGACCAGTTGCAAATCAGCTGGGAGTGAGGAGGAGACATTATTTAAATACAGGATTGTGTCATCCGCATACAAAGATATTTTCTCCTCCACTACTCCCATCCGGATTCCCCGGATTGCAGGCTCTGCCTGTATCCTTGATGCCAGGGGCTCCACTGCCAAAGCAAACAACCCAGGTGATAGTGCGCACCCCTGCCTGGTACCCCTGCCTAGTGGGAAATCCCCCGAGATCGAGTTGTTAGCACTCACTTTAGCTTTGGGGGAGGCATACATTTTCTGCAGCCACCTAATAAATGTTGTCCCGAATCCAAATTTCCGAAGGACAGCCCAGAGGTACTCCCATTCAACCAAATCAAAAGCTTTTTCGGCATCCAGGGACACTACCACCCCTGGGCTGTCCTCCGGAGCACTGTCCTACGGAGTGCTCCTCCGGAGCACTGTCTATATGTGTCAGGAGTCTGCGTATGTTTATGTCTGTCCCTTTGCCCGGCATGAACCCCGACTGGTCAGGGTGGACTAGAGCTGTTATTACTGAATTCAAGCGACCGGCCAACACCTTAGCAAGTATTTTTAAGTCAACATTTAAAAGGGATATTGGCCGGTATGAGGAACACAGTTCGGGATCTTTTCCAGGTTTAGGGAGGACAACTACCACCGCCTCTGACATAGAGGGGGGGAGGGCGCCACTCTTAAAGGCCTTCAACAGGATTTCTCGATATGTGGGCGGAAGATCGTTCGCATATTGTTTGTAGAATTCCGCCGGGAACCCATCAGGTCCCGGCGTCTTCCCACTCTGCAAAGATTTGACCGCAACCTGGATTTCCTTAAGGGTAAGAGGGCTATCTAACTGTAAGGCATGGCAAATCTACCTTTTCCAGGTATGCCTGCAGCTCCTGATAAATTTATAAAGTTCCTGATAATAAGCTGCAAACTGGACATTGATTTGGGAAGAATCCATTAGGATTTCCGTACTAAAAAACTGGATTTGGGATATGGACACTGGGGAGGAGTGCTCCCTGGACAACCAGGCCAGCAGACAGCCACTCCTCTCACCCTGCTCAAAAATCCTCTGACTCTGATGGAGGAGATGTATTTTTGTGGTGGATATGCGTATGAGGGACACGTCCCTCAAGGCCTCCTGAAGGGATGAATATGCCTGAGGGGAATGGTCCCTAACGTACTCAGCCTCCAGTGCCCCAGCCCTAGCCTCCGCCTCCTGAAGCTCCTTACAAGCTCCTTTACGAACGTTACCAATGTGTGCCTGGAATTTACCCCTCATACAGAACTTGAAGGCATCCCAGATGACAGGGACGGGGATAGACCTGTCTCGAGTATTCCAAAACTCCGTCATATCAGCCTTGCCCGGGATATCTACCCTCGAGTCAGACAGCCAGAATCGGGAGAGTTGCCATAGACCCTCCGAAGCAGGGCACCCCAATTAAAGCTGCAGGGAGACCGGGGCATGATCCGAGATCCCCCTGGGGAGGATGGTAATGTCTTTTATCCTAGAAAGGACAGAGCCCCCAGAGTAAACCGAATCTATCCTAGAGAAAGTTTTGTAAGTGGCTGAGTGGCAAGTGAATGCCCTCAGTTGGGGATGTTTCCACCGCTATACATTAGTAAAATCAAATGCCTCTGCCCATGCCTTTAGGTCAGTGGCAGAGCCAGATGACCAAGACATTTTATCAGCCCCAGGATCCAGAACCATGTTGAAGTCCCCCAGCAGCAAGACATTGTCAGTGGCATATTGTGAGATTTTAGAGACTAAGTAATAGAGGAAAGAAACTGGAGGCGGGGGGACATACAATCCCACGACCACCACCTCCAAACTCATTATATTTGCATGGATGATTACATACCGCCCTCCAGGGTCAACTTCCAGTGCTAGTAAGCGAAAGGGGAGAGACTTACGTATCAGCACACTCACTCCTCTTGCAAGGTTAGAGTATATGGAGAGGTATGCGTGGCCTGCCCATGGTCTACGGAGACTCATAGTTTCCCCCCCCCCATCAGGTGGGTCTCCTGGAGGATGCATATATGAGGAGACTGTCTCTGCAGAAACTGGAACACCAGTGACCTCTTAATCTTAGAGTTCAGGCCCCTGGTGTTCCAGAATACCATTTCATTCAGAGACATAGAAACCATGTTACCACATCAAAAACAGGGGAGGGTATCTCCATAGATAGCCGACCGCCCACCATCTCACCATTCACATTAACCTGTAAATCAATCTCTATGCATTGTATCAGACATGTAATACATTGGCCAAACTGACTCTCATATGCTGTGTTGCGAACAAGCCAAACAAAAACCCCAAGCCTCCACTCGCGAGATAAAAAAGAGGTTTGTTTCCCCATCCTCCACCCACAGTCTTGTTGGAAAGAGCATCCTATATTTAAAGCCTTTAACCCGCAGCTTGGTGCAAACAGTGTCAAAAACTTGCGCTGGGTTTCCATGGAGTAATCATGGAAGATCATTAGTCGTGCGTTCTCAAATTTCAGTTCTTGCAGTGCTCTGGCCTCCCTCAGAACCATGTCTCTAACCTTAAAGTGCAGCAATTTAAAAATAAAAGTGCGAGGGGGGGCACCCTGCGGTCCCTGCATAGCTGGCATACGATGAGCCCTCTCAATGGTGAAGAAGGGGGAGAAGCGCTCCCTGGGGTGCAGCTCCTTGAGGAGGCGCTCAGTAAAGGCAGTGGGGTTGGTACCTTCAGCTCCCTCTGGGAGGCTGATGATGCGCAGGTTGTTACGCCTGTTTCGGTTCTCGGCGTCCTCTGCATGGCTTTCCAGGGCTTTCACTCTAGTCTTTAGTGTATGCAAGTCTCCAGAATGGTCCCTCACTGTGTCCTCCGTCGTCCAGACCCGCTGCTCCACTTCAGCCGCCCGGCCGCGGAAGGAGTCAAGGTCCCTGCAGATAAAGTCCACATTTGTCTGAATGTGATAAAGTTTGTCCATCAACACGGCCTGATCGTTTGCGGGCCGTTGCAAGGTCAGCTGCTGTGGGTGGAGGAGAATCTGCCGCCTCAGTCTGGGATGCCATGTGCTCATTAATGGCGGCCTGGCCTCTGGTCCTAGCTCCGTCTGAGTGTTCTGCTGCTGACTTGGATCTCCTAGGTTTACCACTGGGCATCGCCCGGCTCTTCCTCCGAGTCCCCTGAGCAATTCCTCCACACTTTTACTGCTCTGGCACCGGGCTAAAGTGAGGATAGATGGCCGGACTCCAGGAGCTCTATTACTGAGAGTTTTCTCCTGTCGCCATCCTGGACACACACCCCGATTACACCCCCCCTTAAATACAAGGTGAGTACTACACCTCTTTACTAGGTGGGATTCCCATTATTCATTCTTTTGAATAGTATATAGTCAGGCTAGGGTAGTATATGGGTAGTATAGGGGCAGGCTATGGTAGTATATGGACAGGCTAGGGTAGTATATGGACAGGCTAGGGTAGCATGATGCAAATTGTGTTTGACCAGTTCGTTATATAACTGTAATTACTAAATTTCAATACAATGCACATAAAGAGTGTAATAGAATAAAAATGTCTTCCATATGTGATGTGTACAACCAAAACATCATAATAATATAGCATAATAGTCCATAATAATAATAATGTCAGACACAAAACCCATGTATCACGCAATACATATATAAAAGTGCATGATTGTTACAACATATTGCAATAAAACAGAATAAAATTGATGGAATGATCCTGACTGTAAACATGATAGTGGCATCAACATAGCCCGACATGTTTCGTGGATGACCTTCACTCATCAGGAGAAGATGCTTGGTATATATCTATAATTAATACGTTGTACACATTAATAATCGATCTCAATATAAGAGGGCAGGAGAGGGGAAGGAAAAACAAAAGTATGGAAAATATCCACCCATACTTAAATATAGCTATGAGTCTGAAATAGAGCGATGAGAGCTGCATGCCAGCTGAACAATTCACTAGCCCTGGGTGCTGAGGTGGAAAACCCAAGATATTTGATGGAAAAACACTCAGGAGACGGATGTCCCTGAGAGTAAGGGCCCCCCATGGATGGTTAGGGGTGATGTGAATGCCATATCCGTGGAACATCTGCAAATAAGTGTTGAAATTATGTGCATTACATATAGTATGAAGTGTACCTATTTAACATGGTAAAGTGTGGGCCAATGCTATCACCAAGAGGTAGTGAGTGAAAATGTGATCGTATGGGAAAATGCCATATCTAAGTGTAGAGTAAGAGGAAATATAAAGGTGACTTAATGTACCCCAACCCATGGGGGCTACATGTGAAATAGAAACCACACACCAAAGGAAAGGATGAAAGGGAAAGGAAGAAAATTCTACCACAGTACTACCTGGAACTCCTAGGCCAACACACATGGTCCAAATTGGTGCACAATGTCCAAAGAGAACAGCTACCACAGAGAACATCTGTGACCTTGTGCAGTGAAAAAAGATAGAATCATGACTTTCAGACCAGCGTCTATCCTTGATGCCCCCTGATGGGAGAGCTCCTCACTGTGTCTTCAGCAGTATATATATATATATGAAGAGAGGGTCGGGCATAAGCATACCCAGGTGCTGTGTGCACCTGTGCCTCATCTCCTAATCCCATACTTAGATGTGTTTTTCCCCTATGTGTAGGGCTGCACTTTGAACACAAGAGGGAGCAGTTGTTCCAAAATGACACTGCAAGCTGAGGGCATGAAAAAAAAAAAAATATATATATATATAAACAAAAAAATATATATATATATATATAACTGAGGGTAGTATATGTAGTCTAGTGTACTCAAGGGTGACCACCAATGTCACGCTGGTGAAAAAATTAACGTCACTGCTTAGGTGATCCTGCTTAGGTGCCATCACCTAAGCAGTATAGTCCGCTTGACAATTGGCGCCAAACTCCCTCACAGTAACGCCAATGTCATCACACAGCGCCTGCACATTGATGCCAACGTGCTAGCATCACATGTGCGGCACCGGGGGCGTGGCGCCGATGCGCAGCGAGACGCCAGCCCGATCCCCCACGTCACCAGAAGGTGAGGAGGGAAGGGGAGGATGTCCGGTGCGCATCACAGCTCCCGGGACTAGGGAAAACAACCAGCCCACACCACTCACAGACAAACAACATGGCATAGTGAATGAGGGTTGCCAATCTCCAGTAAATTTACTGACAGTTTGTAAAAATCAGTGATTTTTTTTTACAAATACCAGTAAATATCATGGGCTGATAATTTCATGCTGTGTTAACTTTTAAAGTGTAAATCAAGCAAATTACTTTGTTATAGGTATTGTCAGTGTTTCCATATCATGTTTATACTGTTTAAATATTCACTGTGCTAGTTTTCAATAGAAGTTCTGTAATTTCTCAGGTTGCCAGTAAAAAACCGCCAGTAAATTTTCCATGTTTTGACAGTAAAAAAATCTGCGGGAGGTTGGCAACCTGCAGCTCTCATATCTCTCTATTTCAGACTCATTTTAGACTATATTGTAAGTGTAGGTGGATATTTTCCATACTTTTGTTTTTCCTCCCCCTCCTCTGCCCTCTTATATTGAGACCGATTATTAATGTGTACTTATTAATTATAGATATATACCAAGCATCTGCTCCTGATGAGTGGATGTCATCCACGAAACGCGTTGAGCTATGTTGATGCCACTATCATGTTTGCAGTCAGGATCATTCCATCAATTTTATTCAGTTTTATTGTTGTAACAATCATGCACTTTTATATATGTGTTGTGGGATACATGGGTTATGTGTCTGACATTATTATTATTATGCTATATTATTATTATGTTTTGGTTGTACACATCATATATGGAATACATTTTTATTCTATTAGGCCTCATGGATATTTTAAAAAACATGCTGTAAAGCTAGGTCCGACGCCTGGAAAAAGCGGCGTTAAAAACGCAATTATTACCACGTTTTGCATTAGCGTTTTTGCACGTTTTGTAGCGTTAGTGTTCAGTAGCACTCAGAAACTAAGGACCTGTTTGCCATACATCAGCCTTGCTGGGCTTCCTCCGCTGTTTGACCTCGCTGGGTGTCCTTCTATTGAGCCTGGTTGATGGCGAGTGGTTGTGGAGCATGGGTTACCCCTGGCTGGACTTGGCTGTTTTTAAACTGATACTTTATGTGGCTATTATGTGATTTTCTATCATCAACATGTAAGTGTGTTTCTGGCTTGATACTATAATAGACAAAGTCTAGATTGTCTATATTATGTTACATTGCATATGTCTAAACTTTATCTATTTGCATTTATAGTATGAATTCTTTGCTCCATTGATACACCCCTGAGAAAGGAAGTAATCTCTGAAACGCGTTGTATGTGGAATCTGCACTCCATGTGGTGTCTTCTGACCCCCTACAGCAGGGGTCTCAAACTGGCGGCCCTCCAGCTGTTGTGAAACTACAAGTCCCATGAGGCATTGCAAGGCTGACAGTTACAAGAATGACTCCCAAAGGCAAAGGCATGATGGGACTTGTAGTTTTGCAACAGCTGGAGGGCCACCAGTGTCATGAACAGGTGTGACCAGAACCGTGTGATCTGCGACAGAGGACACCCAAACGTATATAAGTGAAAATATAATAATTTATTAAAGAAAGTGAGTCATATAATACAACCAACTCCAATATGATACAGTGCAATAACCAACCACAGACAGAGACCCACAAATAACAACAGACAGATAAGTGCAATAAATGGGAAATACCAGGTTCATAAACAATAGCCAGGCCAGGGTCATACACAGCAGATCAGCAGATGGACAGGGGATGTTCCAGAGACATAAACGTAAGCCAGGCCAAGGTCATACACAGGGAGGTCAGCAGATGGGGTATGGAACACAGGACAGGGAGAGGATGGATGGGTCAGACTGCAGGCAGGGATGCAAGGTAACAGGTGGGACAGGATAGGGTCCGAGACAGGGAGACAGGTTCAGGTTCAGGGCACAGGATCAGATTGCTAGCAGGTCAGGAGGCAATGAAGAAATCAAGGCAAACATGTGAATGTTTGCCGGGTATTTATAGGCCTGTGATTGGCCTCAAGTGACACCTGATTGTAGGAGGTACTGTCTGCTCCACACTGCCAGGATCCATCCGCTGGTAGACGCCAGTACTGCGGCCCAAAGATGATATACTATTAACAGGGAAAAGCTCTCCTGACAGTTCCAAACTGCCAGGAGACACCTGCTGGTGGACCTCAGTACTGCATGCCAAATAACAGGTCTTACCAGCGGATGGAACATTTCCTGACAGTACCCCCCCTCAAAGGAGCGGCCTCTGGACGCTCCAATTGGTTGTAATTGTCCATAGTCTATGGCATTAAGCAGAACAACAGATGGTGGCACAACAGGCAGAACAGGTGGTGGTACAACAGGCAGAACAACAGGTGGTGGCACAACAGGCATGGGCACTTCAAGCTGGGCAAAAGGCATGGGCACTTCAAGCTGGGCAGCGGGCTCATCAGGCTGGAGGGCAGACACCGTGACATCAGGCTGGAGGGCTGGCACCGGGACATCAGGCTGGAGGGCTGGCACCGGGACATCAGGCTGGAGGGCTGGCACCGGGACATCAGGCTGGAGGGCTGGCACCGGGACATCAGGCTGGAGGGCTGGCACCGGGACATCAGGCTGGACAACAGGTACTAGAACTTCAGACTGGGCAGTAGGCACATCAGGCAGAACAGCAGGTGCTGGCACAACAAGCTGAACAGCAGGCACATCGGACTGGATAGCAGGTACTGGAACTTCAAACCGGGCAGCTGGTACTGGAACTTCAGACTGGGCAGCAGGCACTGGCACATCAGGCAAAACAGTAGGTGCATCGGACTGGATAGCAGGTACTGGAACTTCAAACCGGGCAGCTGGTACTGGAACTTCAGACTGGATGGTGGCACAGGTGCTGGCACATTAGGCAGAACAGCAGGTGCAGTGGACTGAATAGCAGGTACTGGAACTTCAAACCGAGCAGCCGGTACTGGAACTTCAGACTGGACAGTGGGCACAGGTGCTGGCACATCAGGCGGAACAGCAGGTACTGGCACAACAGGCTGAACAGCAGGTACATCAGACTGGATAGCAGGTACTGGAACTTCAAACCGGTCAGCCGGTACTGGAACTTTAGATTGGACAGTAGGCACAGGTGCTGGCACATCAGGCAGAACAGCAGGTACTGGCACAACAGGCTGAACAGCAGGTACATCGGAATGGATAGCAGGTACTGGAACTTCAAACCGGGCAGCTGGTACTGGAACTTCAGACTGGACAGTGGGCACAGGTGCTGGCACATTAGGCAGAACAGCAGGTGCAGTGGACTGAATAGCAGGTACTGGAACTTCAAACCGGGCAGCTGGTACTGGAACTTCAGACTGGGCAGCTGGTACTGGAACTTCAGACTGGGCAGCTGGTACTGGAACTTCAGACTGGGCAGCAGGCACAGACACTGGCACATCAGGCAGAACAGCAGGTACTGGCACAACAGCAGGCCTCGGAACATCAGGCTGGGCGGCACACAGGAACACATCAGGCTGGAACAGATCAGCTGGCGGGGAGGCAGGATTGGACACTGGCATGATGGTATGGGTTGGATTAGCTGGTGCGGAGGCAGGTTGGGTTACTGGCAGGATCGTTTTGGTTGGAAAAAACTTTCGTTTTTTCTTTGGCTTAGCCACTGAAGCTCTGTAGGTGAGGGGTGCAGCAGAGTGAAAAGGAGGATTGGGATATGGCAGAGAAGAGGCAACAGTAGCTGGAGGAAGTTCCTGTGGGTTTGTGGACAGCTGAGAAGAGGTAGGTGGGTTGAATGCAGGATAGGTGCAGCGGGGAGGGACAGGGTATTGATATTTGGTGGGAAGCAGGGTATATTGGGCCAAAACAGAGGTTGCCATGGGTGAAGGTAAAAAAGACTCCTGGGCAGGCAGGTGTCTAATAGCAGGTCTGGGTTGTGCAGAGCTGACCGAAGCTGGAGATAATAAGTCTGACCATGCTTGTAGTACAGGTTGAACAAACGTGGGTTCACATATTGCCTGTCTAACCAGGGACTGCACCGAATCTATACAATCCACTAGCACCTGTTTAGGACAAGCTGAATAATGCTCCAGAAAGTATACAGCATCATCCTCCAACAGCCATACCAGAGACTCCACCTGATCACTACTGAAGGGGGGAGAAAAATCATCACTTCCTTTAGGACTGCTAGACAAGGCTAGCTCAGCACACACCTGTATCAGGGGCTGAACGTTTTCAAACAGTAATCTACCCTGATCAACCAGAGAATGGGCCAGACGGATACACTCCAGGAGCTGATCGTTGGCCCACTCTTTCAATACCAGACGGCAGTAATTGTTATCCTCCAACACCAGTGAGGCAAGGAGAACAACTGTTTCTGATTGCATTTTAATAGCACTACAATGGTTCCTCTGCGCAGTCACTTCTGGTCAGAGATGGCCTTGATTTACTGTCATGAACAGGTGTGACCAGAACCATGTGATCTGCGGCAGAGGACACCCAAACGTATATAAGTGAAAATATAATAATTTATTAAAGAAAGTGAGTAATATAATACAACCAACTCCAATATGATACAGTGCAATAACCAACCACAGACAGAGACCCACAAATAACAACAGACAGATAAGTGCAATAAATGGGAAATACCAGGTTCATAAACAATAGCCAGGCCAGGGTCATACACAGCAGATCAGCAGATGGAAAGGGGATGTTCCAGAGACATAAACGTAAGCCAGGCCAAGGTCATACACAGGGAGGTCAGCAGATGGGGTATGGAACACAGGACAGGGAGAGGATGGATGGGTCAGACTGCAGGCAGGGATGCAAGGTAACAGGTGGGACAGGATAGGGTCCGAGACAGGGAGACAGGCACAGGGCACAGGGCACAGGGCACAGGGCACAGGGCACAGGGCACAGGGCACAGGGCACAGGGCACAGGGCACAGATTGCTAGCAGGTCAGAAGGCAATGAAGAAATCAAGGCAAACATGTGAATGTTTGCCGGGTATTTATAGGCCTGTGATTGGCCTCAAGTGACACCTGATTGTAGGAGGTACTGTCTGCTCCACACTGCCAGGATCCATCCGCTGGTGGACGCCAGTACTGCGGCCCAAAGATGATATACTATTAACAGGGAAAAGCTCTCCTGACAGTTCCAAACTGCCAGGAGACACCTGCTGGTGGACCTCAGTACTGCATGCCAAATAACAGGTCTTACCAGCGGATGGAACATTTCCTGACAACCAGTTTGAGACCCCTGCCCTACAGCATCTAACAAGTGTATCATATTGATCTGTAATGGTATCAGCCACGTCTTTTTTCATGAATCTCTTTATTGTTTGTTGTTCATTTATGAGCTAAAATTGTTAACTGTATATACTACAATAAATTTCTATTTTCTATATTCATCATTTATACTAGTTTTTGGTGTTATATCACCACTAGTGCCTTTAAAATCCCACAAGGGGGAACCTTGCTCTCTGTATATTGCACACAGGGATGTCAGCCCAGCCCCTAGTCCTCTATATCTCAACTTCCTTTTGTATTCCTTTTTGGGTAGTAGATACCCCTCCCCCGCCTCAGTTAAGAGATTGGACTTCTAGACTTCGTTGCTATATATCTTTTTCGTTATTTATTTATTTATTTTTTTCATGTTATAGACATTTATTAGGTGTCATAACAAAATAAAGAGGAAGGCAACACTGGATAAACTGTTGAAATTGGCGAAGCTTTGTACCCCAGGGCAGACAGTAATTATTTGACAGGCAAAATTGGTAGTCTGAGGAGTCCATTTAATAGGGAGCACAATCCGCTCCAGGACTCCGAGAGATCGGGAGCAGCAGCGGATCACACATATGTCCAAGGCTGTGGTCTTACAACAGCCTGCGTCTTTTGCCAGACCAGACTGAACCCAGGCCATCACTCTCAAGACTTCCTTGCATGCTTCCTTCCAGACTGTGGCTGTGGTGTTGGATTTGTGGCAGGAGGTGGAGGAGGAGTATGGTCCAACTCACATATGTGACTTTTTTTTGTGAGTTCGCCCATCACCCCCTTATTTAGGGCCTGATAGATGACTTCCTCACAAATGAGGCGTTGGCCCACCTCCATTTCCTGCATTTTGCTGGCTGCCATACAGGCATAGGCCTCTTGAAGATTGGGGGTGGTTCTGAGGGCCGCAGTAGCCTGCCGAATCAAAGAAAGCGCTGACTCCTCCACATTCCTCCCCTTCCTGGGCCTTTTTGTTGGAGGGTGGAGGGGAGGAACCCGGGATTCGGTCAGGCTACTGGGCCCCGCAACCTCCTGGCTGCCACTTACCCCCGCCACCTCCTGGCTGCCACTTTCCCCCACCACCTCCTGGCTGCCCATTTCCACAGCCTCCTCCTGGCTGAGACTTTCCTGTGTATGAAAATGGGACATAGTTTTAGTTTTTTGGTCATCAATCACACACAATTTTGAGCTCATGACTGTTGCAAATTGAATGTTAACAAATAGAAAAGACTATCATTCTGACCCCAGCATTTTTCATTCTTGTCCCAATCATTTTTGGCTACTACTGTCTATTGATATGTAAACCACTTTGGTAAATCAGAAATTAGTGATCAATAATAACATTTAGTTAACATGATTAATTTTTTGACAAGAAATATGTTGAACAATGCTATACCTGGCTCAAGCTGGGCTCCTCCACACCTTACTGGGTGGAAGGCCCAGGTTGGACGTCGGAAGCCTCAGCTGAGGTGGAAGGAAGAGTGGAAGGAAGAGTGGAAGGAAGGGTTGAGAGTGATGGCCTGATTTCAGTCTGGTCTGACAAAAAACGCAGTCTGTCGTAGTACCACAGCCTGGTACTGCTGCTCCCTATCTCTGGGAATCCTAGACCTTCTTGCGCTCCCTATTATATGTGCTCCTCAGGCCACCAATTTTGCACTTCAAATAGGGGATGGTTGCTGTGGGGATCACTGGCTTCACCAATTCCAGCAATTGATCCAGCGCTGCCTTCCTCTTTATTTTATTATTATAAAAAGGGTGTTTCACCTGTCACAGACAGGGCAGCTCTCTGTATTTATCAATGAAGCTAGGGAGGAAGTCGTGATCGTTGAATCTATCCATTTTATCTGCAAGACACAACACAAGACAAACCCTAATGTCAGGCTAAACTCTTATAATCTTGTCCCAATATAGGCCTCCATCTCTAAGTAGTATAGGCCACTGATTCCCCCAAGTTAAAATTGTACCTTCGTTAGCACGATTGGCGCTTCCGCTACTCCTTCCTCCGCTCACAGATTGTACGTACGATGCACGCGTGTTATGCTTTATATACACTGCGCATGCGTGAAACTCCACCCGCTTCTGACATTCTTTCTAGTATATTCCCCGCCCCCTCTCTTTCGGCGCAGTGGGAGAGCACATGGCGGAGACAGAGCAGGTGCATGATACTAGCAACAAGAGACGAAAGCCCGGAGCCAGAAACACCCTGATCCAGGAGGAGATATAAGGCCTCAAATATGTCCTTTGTAGAGATGGTGGACATCTTGAAGAGGGCCAACTATGATGGGAAATATGGACCTTACCCAAACCCAAATGTGAGAAAGGCCAAGATCATGACTAAAGTTGTGAGAAGCCTGCACAGGAATTTTGGGGTACGACGATCCAAGGAGCAATTGAGGAAACGCTGGTCAGACCTGAAATTGAGGGAGCACGATCTGTACAGAAGGATCAGGAAACTGCTTCTAAAAAGTAAGTATTTGTCCTGTGTTCCTATTATTATTACTTTAGTGCTGCTCCATGTGCTTTACTGTTGTACAGTTTAAAATGGCAAGTTTCAGGTTCGTGGGCACAGTAATCGTTCGTAGTAAACATCGTTCGTTCGCAGATGCAGGTTGACTGCATTTGTTCATGCCTATTTGTATTAAAAGAAGTTTGTTGTCTAGATGGGTTTGTAACTATAATGAAATGCAAACTTGATTCGGTGTAAGGAGAGGACACTCAGCAGCTGTTTACACATCTGGACACAGGAGCACTAGTGTGGGACACCAGAACACCCTTTCAGGGTGTCCCACACAGGTGCTCCAGTGAATACTAGGGATCTCTACATGTGTGATACTTTACCAAAAAAGGTAAGTATTCCAGCTTTAAGAAAGGGAAAAAAGCATGTGTTCAGCTTGGAACTCTGCCAAAACAGACAATTGTACGACACTTTCAAGCAATGTTTCATATTCATATTTCTGGCCTCAAATATCTGTGTGCTAAGTATACCTATTTTTTAATTCACATAGGGGAGAAAAGAATCGGGACATATGAGGACACCAGGAACCCCACACCTCATAAAGAAGGGCAAGTCACCACACCACAACCTGAGGATGTGGAGGGAGAGGTTCATGACGTGGGCGAAATAGTGATCACAACAGGTGAGTGTCTGAAACCACAGCTTCAGGTAATAGATGTATGCCTTCATATTTCTAATACATGCTGTTTTTTTTTTTTTATTTTAGGTGATGTGGATGTTGTGGAAGAAGAAACTAAATTCACCAGTGCAAGTGCACAAGTCCTCATCAATCTAAAACACACAAAAATTGTACCCTTTTGTCGTGGAATTTTTTTCTTTTAAATCAAGTTTTAAAGTATTGTAAAAGCCATATTTTGAAGATGCACACAGTGTGTCAACATGTGCTATCTGCGCTGCCATCATGGGATATCAATGTACGCATTTTGTGGGTGCAACCCCTTCCTCGCAACTCAAGTAGGTGAGAGGAAGGAGTTGCACCCCCGAAACACGTCTATTGATCCCCCATAATGGTAGCTAGCACATGTTGATATTAGGCATGGGATCAGGAGGGAAATCCACGTTTTGACTCCTAATTTGTGTGCATCTTCAAAATTTGGCTTTTACAGGGGTGACATCACCCCATCTGATGAAGACAAGATCAACACAGTTTTAGACATACTAATGTCTGATATGGCCTTCACGTTATCAAAGTTGAACTTTGTAAGTTCCTGAGTTGTGTATGTTATGGTTTGAAACATGCCTATTTAACCCAAAAAATGATATTTCTAATGTCAAACATAAAAATGTTATACATGTTATATATGTTCAAAAACTCTTTTCTAACGTGTGAGACATGTGAATGTGCATGGAGTAAAATGTTTTATACTCAACAATTTGTGGCTTCTTCTTTCAATGCTCAATACCAGTTTTTGGAGTAAGTTGGTGTTTACAGTGACAATGGGGGTATTTACTAAAGGCAAAGCCACTTTGCACTACAAGTGCAGTTTCAGTGCACTTTCAAGTGCACTTGCAGTGCACTTGTAGTGCAAAGTGGATTTGCCTTTAGTAAATAACCCACACAGTGCTCTAAAATTGGCCCCAATCAGGCCATTTTAGGGACTCAAAAAATTAATTCATGGTCCTGAAAAGGATGATTATTTTTATCATTAATGCATTACATACATTAACAACAAAAACAATGTGTGTGTGTGTAGCAAACCCACAACATAATAGTTAGCTGAAGAAGAGATTGTCACCTCATGTATCAAATAAATTACGTTTGCACTATTGAAGTAAATGGCCAAAGAGAAAAGCCCATTGGAGAACCTAGGAGACAGCTAAAAGAAACACAAGCAGTAAATCAGGTGAAATATTAGTTCATTTTTTTTTAAATGTATTTAAAAATGGTTCACACATTTGCTGGCATATCAATGGCCCCCCTACCCGCAAAGTACTCCAGATATTTTTGTCTGACTTTGCGGGCGCCTTGGGGGACAAGCCAGGACAGCCAGCTTCAAGTGCCATCAGGGTTGATTGATCAGGAAATCCAGCCTCAGGCCCAACGGAGGCCACATAGTTCGTAGCATTTTTACGTAGAAAATTGTGCAGAATGCAGCAGGCAAGCACAATATAGTTGAGTTTATATTCCTGCCATGTGGATTGGTGTTAGAAATAGGCGGAACCTGCTGGCCATTATGACAAAAGCATTCTCCACCACTCTTCTGGCTCTGGCTAGCCGGTAGTTAATAACTCTCTGGTCCGGGGTGAGGGTCCTCATGGGAAATGGCCTCATCAGATGTTCTCCTAGCCCAAACGCTTCATCAGCGATCAAAACAAACGGAAGACCAGCCATGTTGTCTTCCGCAGGTGACAAGCCCAAGCTGCTATTCTGGAGCCATCTGTAAAACTCCGTCTGGGCGATGACTCCACCATCCGACATCCGGCCATTCTTCCCCACGTCCACATACAAAAACTCGTATGTCGCCGACACCACCGCCAAGATCACAATACTATTAAACCTCTTGTAATTATAATAGTATGACCCGGAGTTGGGGGGTGGGACGATGTGGACTTCTTTCCTATCGATTGCCCCCGCAGTTAGGAAAGTCCCACCGCTGGGCAAACTGGGAGGCCACAGTCTGCCATTCCTGTGTGGTTGAAGGAAAACGTGGAGTCAAACAAGAAAAAAAAAAATAGTACTTTTGCACATAAACATTGCAAGCAGATTAGACACAAACATTCTTGGCCAACATCAGTATAGCATTTATTTTAAGGAGTATTTAAAAACAAAAGTATAAGGTCCACGATCAGATTCTTCACACCCTCTGATGGTCCATTGTAAAAATTTTAGGGGGGGGGAGATGTTTTGGACAGGTAACCCTCTCCACTTCATTGAGAGCTGAATGCATAAATAATGTGTGTTACTTTGGCCATCCCCTCCTTACTTACACTATTGGCAGCCCACTGGACAGGTAAAAAGTGTCACAATACAAAAATATGAATACACACTGTCCAAATTGAAGCAAAATTTTACATTCTGCAATTACCTCTCAAGATAATAGGTGGACAAAACTTGAAACAGTACCATTTGAAAGTATTCAGGCAGACACTTGCACTACATGCTTTGGTGAATTCATTCAGAAATATGACCACTAAAGAGGTAGGTATAGTGTGTATGGGTTTGGCAAAGTCAGCAGATAGAGAATTGGTATGGGCTGACTTAGCGGTTGGGGGGAGGGAGGGTTTCCGAATGAGTTTGGGACCCAAAAAAAAGCCTCTTGCACTCTGCATGAATTTAAGGACAAAAATAACATTTGTACACATTTTAGGGGGTGTTTAGGGTAAAGCACTACTATGGAGCTGACAAAATACATTGTTAAGTGACTAGGCTAGGTGTGTATGGGCCCAGGATAGCATGCTGGGGAGGTTAGTGAAGGCAAATATGCATGAAGGACAAAAAAGGAACTTCCAGCATGTATGAGGACAAAGAGGACATGCACAGCATATTACAATCATGGTAATTAGGGAATGATGAAAGAAATACAATACATTAGCAAACATTAAATTCATAGAATGTGATGTTAAAGGAGAAAACTTACCTTAATATAGTCCTTCTGCAGGACCTGTATGATGGCAGAACAGGTCTCTGGAATAATGATCCCCAGAGCCTGGGGGAGATGACTGTCGAGAACATGATGTCCTGCAGACTTCTCCCCATCGCAAAGTACGGCAAGGTGGGGACTAGCCTTTGTTCCGGAGTGATGGCTTGCCGCATGCAGGTGTCCTGCCTGGTAATATAGGGGGACAGCAAAGCCAGCAGACGGCGAAAAACGGGGTCCGTCATCCGGAGATAATTCCAGAAATCATCAGGATTATTCTCCTGGATCTCCCGCGACAAAGGCATGTGAGAGAATTGGTCACGCTGGAGTAACCAATTCTTTGTCCATGAACTCCTCCCCACCCTGTTCATGGACTGGGCTTGGGTCAAAGTAAGAACCCCAACACCAAGCCCCCGCACAGCATGAACTCTACGACGAGTATGTAACCGCAACATGGCTTAAAAATGGTCGGCTGTTCAGAACGAACTTAACAGAACGCACTGAAGAACAGTAAGGCCTGTGAAGAGCGAGCTGAAAATCAGAAACGAGCGGACAAGAACGCACTGAAAAACAGATACGAACTGACTACACGCACTGAAAAACAGATACAAACCCACAAGCACAAACTGAAGAGCAGTAACGGACTGAAAAGCACGAAAGCTGAAAAGAGTGAATTGTCTCTCACCAAACTTCTACTAATACGAGTTAAACACAAGATTAGCAGAAGGAGCCCAAAGGGTGGCACACTTGGTATTGAACTTCCCTTTTATAGTGCCGTCATGCATGTTGTACATCAGAGCGCTCTTGGCGATCGGAATTTCCCACAACATTTGTGCGACCATGTGTATGCAAGACAAGTTTGAGCCAACATCCGTCGGAATTAAATCCACGGTTTTGTTGTCGGAATGTTTGATTGTGTGTACACGGCATTAGAGTACAGATTTTTCCCACTATAAATGACACTGATAGCACTTTTAAAAAACTTAAAAGTCTGTTCAAGAGGAATGATGGCAATTCTCATGGGGCGTACACACGGTCGGACTTTTCGACCGGACTGGTCTGACGGACGCCGACGGACCAAATCCGGCGAACAATCCAATCGTGTGTAGGTTTGACCGGACCTTTCCAGTCGCAAATCTGACGGACTTTAGATTTGGAACATGCTTCAAATCTTTACGTCGTAACTCCGCCAGACCCAGAAATCTGCTCGCCTGTATGCTAGTCCGATGGACAAAAACCAACGCTAGGGAAGCTATTGGCTACTGGCTATCAACTTCCTTATTTTAGTCCGGTGTACGTCATGACGTATGAATCCGTCTGAGTTTGGTGTGATCGTGTGTAGGCAAGTCCGGTCGTTACTAGGTCCATCGAAAGTGCGCCAAAAGTCCATCGAAAGTCCGTTGAAAGTCTGTCAGACAGGCTGTCGGACTTTTGTAGCTGAAAAGTCCGACCATGTGTACACGGCATTAGTGAAGAATATAACAGACGTATCCTTGATATAGACAAAGAAATAGACAAGATACAAACACAATTGTTACGCATTAAAACACATTGAGCTTTTACTGAACATGAAAATAATTTGAAGGTCAATCTTGACAAATTTATCAAAATATTCTCTTACAGAAATACAAAAAGCTTTGGAGGGACCAGCTAGTGTTTACAGAAGGGCAGGCGTATAAATGGAATCGATCTTTCTCAAATGTGAGGAGGAAACAATTCCAACAATCAAGAAATGATCAGTAATATGTTACTTCTGATGTCTCGTCAAATTCATCTACCTCTTTTTTTCTTCTTAACCCTTTAGGAAAAAGAAAACATCAGGGGGAAGAAAAAATAAACAACATCCACATGGTGACTTTTTGGTTTGATCACCTAAAAAGCGTACGGTAGACCTACCCTTAACACCTTTCACTTCTGCACAACAGGCCAAACCGCCTTTGGGTAATTTGGCCAAAACAGCTTCGGGTCATGCACTGGGTGATCACCATCCCTCATTTAGTGATCTTTGTGTAAGCAACACATCAGCATGCACTTCATCCACCAGTACATTTATGGATACTTCCCATATAGACATTCCTATAGGTCCTCTATGACCCGCCAACATCCCTAGTATGCTCATTGAGAATTTACATGAGTCTGTCCACTATATTGAGCCAGCTCAAGAGCAGGAATTGGACATCATAAATTTATCTAAATATGAATTATGGCAACATTTGGCCATCCAGCAGATCAGAAGCCACTATTAGAAAAAATGATGAACACCCTTTGTGTCCTGTCCCACAGAACTAACTTATATTACCAAAAAAAAACGTGAAGAATAACTGCGCATCAATAAAATAAAATAAAATTATAGGAACAAGCTGCGAAATCCTATATGTGACACAAACACACAACATGAACATTAATAAACTTGTGACTCGCGCTGATTGACAAACACAAATTAATATAAATATAAAGGTGGTGAAGCATCACCTTAAACAAATTCAAATATACATATGACCATATAACTTATGGAAAAAACATGTGCAATAAATAATAAATTAGCATCAAATGCTGCAATATATTGTGCAACAAAAGTTGTAAGAATAATTAGTGTTTAGTCCCCGAATATGGTGTTAAATCCAGTGAGGGTCCAATTCTATGGAAACATGAGTGCTTGGGTCCACCACCATAAATAGAGTGCCTGGCCGCTTACCAGAAACCCATGACCCCCCGTTACAGAGGGTCTGAGTGGGCTGTTGAGTCCTGCTGCTCCGGACCACCATAAAGCCAAGATGGGTAGCTGAAATGAGACGTCAGGGACTGTAGTATAGATGGATAGATCCACGGGAAACTATTCTTTATTATTTATTGCACATGTTTTTTTCCATAACTTATATTACCTCTCTGTTGCTCTCTTCTGGTGCTCCTACAGTCTTCAGTGCCTAGACTCACGCATGCACCAGAGCAGAAGAAGGTGGGCCGGGCGCAAGGCTGTTTTATGCTCGGGTGTTTAAGGCCCCTTTCACACGGTCGGACCGTTCAGGTCCGCCTGTCAGTTTTGACGGCGGACCTGAACGGGTGCTCCATGCTAGTCTATGGAGCGACGAATGTCAGCGGGGACATGTCCGCTGACATCCGACCCAGTCCTATCCGCTAAAAGCAGATGGATGCCCCTACGTTCGCATCCGTTGCTGGCGGATCGGATTGGGTGAGATCTGATGAAAACGGACATGCTATCAGTTTTCGTCCAATTTCTCCATAGGCAGCAGCGGCGCTGGACAAGCCCCTCCCCGCTCAGTGAGCAGAGAGGGACCTGTCATCCGCCGGCTCAGCGGAGATCAACGGAGAGATCTCCCGCTGAGCTGGCGGACAGAGGCGGACTCTGAGGCAGCGGGTCCGCCTCGTGGGAATGATACCTTATAGCTGGTGTTAGACTGTGTGCATGCACCCTCATACCCGGCAACTATGAGTATGCGTGTTGAGGGCAGCAGGGCGGACTTTTTTTTACAGGGCAGTGGATTGGCAATCCTCCCCTGGATGACACACAGAACTGCTGGAAAAAAAATCTTGGACGTCTATTTGCCGCCCCTCTCAAAGTGCCGCCTAGGTCCAATGGACCCAGCGGGATCCATGGTAGGCCCGTTATCTGTTTACTGTGGTGCCTGTAGACCCAGACAATGCCAGGAGTGATAGCTAAGATGTTAGTGACCAGTAATACACACATACAGAATCTAACCATAGACCAGGGATTTATAGGATCTGGGGAGTGGGGAACCTAGAAAATGTGCCTCTAAAATATATCAGTAAAAGCTGTAAATTATGTCAAAACATGAACACAGTCCCTATATGGCAGGGGTGTCAAATTCAATTTCATCACAGGCCACATCAACATTATGGTTGCCCTCAAAGGGCCGGTTGTATCTTTAAGACTATATACATTTTCCTTATAGAGCAGGTGCAGGAACTCAACCCACCCCCCACCAGCACCAAACCACATCGAATGGTGGGTGTGACCAAATTGCACAAACAGTGGGAGGATCTTAAAGGGGCAATAAATACCATGAGTACGTTATGTGTGGCGTTCAGGGATGTGCTATGTACAGAATGCAGTTTCAGGGGTGCCCAATGCAAAGAGTACAGAGTTCAGAGGTGCGCTACGTACAGAGTTCAGTTGAGGGATGCGCTGTGTACAGAGTGCAGGGTTTAGGGATGTGCTATGCATGGTATGCAGGGTTCAGCTCTCTTTTACAGTCTGTCTACATCTCACTTCCACCTCCTCTTCGGCTCTGACTTCTGCACCACTCTCTCCCATACCCCACCTCTGCTCACATCTCCTTTCACAGGCCTCATCTCTACCGCTCCCCAAAAGCTTCCTCTCATCTCACCTACCAGCTCTAGTACCTTCTGGCAGTGTGGGCAGCTTTGCTTCTCTAATCTGTAGGGAGCTCAATGGTCAGCATTTGTGCACCTGAGCACAGATGGGGATCACAGTGCAACCTACCAGATGATGCCGCATCCCACACTGCACCGCTACCTAAAGGCCAAGAGAGGCCCAGGAGACACAATTAACGCCCAACTTCCTGGCTGGAGCAGCGTTAATCACTACCTTTGTAGCCTTAGAGAAATATGTACCCCACTGGCGAGTCAGTAATGGGAAACATAACATCTCAAGGGCAGAGACCAATTGGTTTTTCCGATCAGGTTCTCATATACCTGGAGGCTTGAATGTAGAGTGGGACATCAACTGTTTTGTTGATGTCCCCCTGCAGAATTTGCAGAGATATAGATGCCCCCTTTTTTGCCAAACGATAGATTATTCTATATCTTATCCACCAAAGGGTTCTATATGGAAAAATTTCCAAAAAAACCCTTTTTATTTTTATTTATTTTTGTGGATTTGAGGAATATTGTATGCTGTCTGTTTTTCTAGATTTTACAATGATACTGACTGTGTATTGTAATGCCCTGTACACACTATCGGACATTCCGACAACAAAATCCATGGATTTTTTCCCGACGGATGTTGGCTCAATCTTGTCTTGCATACACACGGTCGCACAAAATTGTCGGAAAATCCGATTGTTCTGAATGTGGTGACGTAAAACACGTACGTCGGGACTATAAACAGGGCAGTAGCCGGTAGCTTTCGTCTCTTAATTTATTCTGAGCATGCGTGACACTTTGTGCGTCGGAATTGTCCACACATGTCGGAATTTACGCAAACGGATTTTGTTGTCGGAAAAATTTATAGCCTGCTCTCAAACTTTGTGTGTCGGAAATTCCGATGAAAAAAGTCCGATGGAGCCCACACACGGTCGGAATTTCTGACAACAAGCTCCGATCGCACATATTCCGTTGGAAAGTCCGACAGTGTGTACAGGGCATAAGGCTGGTAAAGCATGGAAGCAAGCTTCTTTTTTCTCACAAAATTCCCAGACAAGACTTCATTATAGTGTTATGGCAATATTGTATTTGTCCTTTTTGGCCACAAGATGGCAATGTGAATAGTTTCCAGAATGGACCATGCTTTAAACAATGTGTCTATGTCTCTGCAAACGTGATTGCATTAAGTATAACGCTATTAGCTGTGATGGATTGAGATCTACTTCTGTCTGCATCCAATTTTCACTCTTTGCTTATTCCCTGGTTGAACCTATAGCAGTGCTTCTCTGCTATTCTCAGCCTATTTAGAGCATCAGCGCAGGCGTGTGGGCGTGCCCCTTATGACGTCAGTTGTTGACGAAACGATCGTCAGGTAATCACGCCCAGATGCTCTGCGCATGTGCGATCGCTTTTTAAACGTCTATATACAAGACTTTTTTTACTTGCTAGCAACCCTTTGTTTTAAACCTGCTAATTGGAGACTTGTGGAAGCTCCCAAACAGTATTGTATCATTTACTCCAATAAACCTTCTTGATGAGACAATATCACACTATTTGGAGTATTATATCTTTTTTGCAAGATTTGCACAATCTTTTGAACACTTGGGATACTTACTGTGATTGAGAGACTGTCTGGGACACAGAGGTTATTGACAAGAGACGCCCAGGAGATCAAGGAAGCCCAGGAGATCTGGAGTTCATTGCTGGGGATCTGTGATCCAATTTGCGCTCTTTGACCTCCCTGAGTAAGGGGGGTCGCTGGCGGTCAGGTAAGCCTTCCTTTTACTAGAGGTGACGGGTATCACGAGGTCAAGCAATCACACCAAGTCACATTCATATGAAGATTTTTTAGTCACTTTTATGGACTTTTTTTAACCACTTCAGCCCCGGAAGGATTTAACCCCTACCTGACCAGAGCACTTTTTACAATTTGGCACTGCGTCGCTTTAACTGCTAATTGCGCGGTCATGCAATGCTGTACCCAAACGAAATTTGCGTCATTTTCTTCCCACAAATAGAGCTTTCTTTTGATGGTATTTGATCATCTCTGCCGTTTTTATTTTTTGCGCTATAAACGGAAAAAAAAAACGAAAATTTTGAAAAAAAAATGATATTTTCTACTTTTTGTTATAAAAAAAATCCAATAAACTCAATTTTAGTCATACATTTAGGCCAAAATGTATTCGGCCACATGTCTTTGGTAAAAAAAAATGTCAATAAGTGTGTATTTATTGGTTTGCGCAAAAGTTATAGCACCTACAAACTAGGGTACATTTTCTGAAATTTACACAGCCTTTAATTTATGACTGCCTATGTCATTTCTTGAGGTGCTAAAATGGCAGGGCAGTACAAAACCCCCACAAATGACCCCATTTTGGAAAGTAGACACCCCAAGGAAATTGCTGAGAGGCATGTTGAGCCCATTGAATATGATTTTTTTTTGTCCCAAGTGATTGAATAATGACAAAAAAAAAAAAAAAATTACAAAAAGTTGTTACTAAATGATATATTGCTCACACAGGCCATGGGCATTTCACTCCTCACTACCTATCACAGTTTTGAAGGCCATAAAATGCCAAGATGGCACAAACCCCCCCCAAATGACCCCATTTTGGAAAGTAGACACCCTAAGCTATTTGCTGAGAGGCATGTTGAGTCCATGGAATATTTTATATTTTGACACAAGTTGCGGGAAAGTGACAATTTTTTTTTTGTACAAAGTTGTCACTAAATGATATATTGTTCAAACAAGCAATGGACATATGTGGAATTACACCCCAAAATAAATTCTGCTGCTTCTCCTGAGTATGGGGATACCACATGTGTGGGACTTTTTGGGAGCCTAGATGCGTACGGGGCCCCAAAACCAAGCACCGCCTTCAGGATTTCTAAGGGCGTAAATTTTTGATTTCACTCCTTACTACCTATCACAGTTTTGAAGGCCATAAAATGCCAAGATGGCACAAAACCCCCCCAAATGACCCCATTTTTGAAAGTAGACACCCCAAGCTATTTGCTGAGAGACATGTTGAGTTCATGGAATATTTTATATTTTGACACAAGTTGCGGGAAAGTGACCAATTTTTTTTTTTGCACAAAGTTATCACTAAATGATATATTGCTCACACAGGCCATGGGCATATGTGGAATAGCACCCCAAAATACATTCTGCTGATTCTTCTGAGTATGGGGATACCACATGTGTGGGACTTTTTGGGAGCCTAGCCGTGCACGGGGCCCCGAAAACAAAGCACCGCCTTCAGGATTTCTAAGGGCATAAAGTTTTGATTTCACTCTTCACTACATATCACAGTTTTGAAGGCCATAAAATGCCCAGATGGCACAACAACCCCCCCCCCCCAAATGACCCCATTTTGGAAAGTAGACATCCCTGTCCATGGAATATTTTATATTTTGACACAAGTTGCGGGAAAGTGACAATTTTTTTTTTTTTTTGCACAAAGTTGTCACTAAATGATATATTGCTCAAACATGCCGTGGGCATATGTGGAATTACACCCCAAAATACATTGTGTTGCTTCTCCTGAGTACAGGGATACCACATGTGTGGGACTTTTTGGGAGCCTAGCCGCGTACGGGGCCCCGAAAACCAATCACCGCCTTCAGGATTTCTAAGGGCGTAAATTTTTGATTTCACTCCTCACTACCTATCACAGTTTTGAAGGCCATAAAATGCCAAAATAGCACAGAACCCCCCCAAATGACCCCATTTTGGAAAGTAGACACCCCAAGCTATTTGCTGAGAGGCATGGTGAGTATTTTGCAGCTCTCATTTGTTTTTGAAAAACTTTGTGACGAAAAGCGAGGTCTGCAAAATACTCACTATACCTAGCCAAATAGCTTGGGGTGTCTACTTTCCAAAATGGGGTCATTTGGGGGGGTTTTGTGCCACCCGGGCATTCCATGGCCTCCGAAACTGTGATAGGCAGTGAAGAGGGAAATCAAAAACTTACGCCCTTAGAAAGCCTGAAGGCGGTGCTTGGTTTTCGTGGTCCCGTACGTGGCTAGGCTCCCAAAAAGTCTCACACATGTGGTATCCCCGTACTCAGGAGAAGCAACAGAATGTATTTTGGGGTGTAATTTCACATATTCCCATGGCATGTTTGAGCAATATATCATTTAGTGACAACTTTGTGCAAAAAAAAAAAATTTGTCTTTTTCCCGCAACTTGTGTCACAATATAAAATATTCCATGGACTCTACATGCCTCTCAGCAAATAGCTTGGGGTGTCTACTTTCCAAAATGGGGTCATTTGGGGGGGTTTGAACTGTCCTGGCATTTTATTTAGAAGCTTATATCACACATCACCCACTCTTCTAACCACTTGAAGACAAAGCCCTTTCTGACACTTTTTGTTTACATGAAAAAATATTTTTTTTTTTTGCAAGAAAATTACTTTGAACCCCCAAACATTATATATTTTTTTAAAGCAAATGCCCTACAGATTAAAATGGTGGGTGTTTAATTTTTTTTTTTCACACAGTATTTGCGCAGCGATTTTTCAAACGCATTTTTTTGGGAAAAAACACACTTTTTTAAATTTTAATGCACTAAAACACACTATATTGCCCAAATGTTTGATGAAAAAAAGATGATCTTAGGCCGAGTACATGGATACCAAACATGACATGCTTTAAAATTGCGCACAAATGTGCAGTGGCGACAAACTAAATACATTTTTAAAAGCCTTTAAAAGCCTTTACAGGTTACCACTTTAGATTTACAGAGGATGTCTACTGCTAAAATTACTGCCCTCGATCTGACCTTCGCGGTGATACCTCACATGCATGGTGCAATTGCTGTTTACATTTGAAGCCAGACCGACGCTTGCGTTCGCCTTTGTGCGAGAGCAGGGGGGGACAGGGGTGCTTTTTTTTTTTTTTTTTCTTTTTTAGCTTATTTTTAAACTGTTTCTTTAATTTTTATTTTTTTTAATCATTTTTATTGTTATCTCAGGGAATGTAAATATCATTTTTATTGTTATCTCATTTTATTGTTATATGATAGCAATAGGTAGTGACAGGTACTCTTTTTTGAAAAAACTGGGGTCTATTAGACCCTAGATTTCTCCTCTGCCCTCAAAGCATCTGACCACACCAAGATCAGTGTGATAAAATGCTTTCCCAATTTCCCAATGGCGCTGTTTACATCCGGCGAAATCTAAGTCATGAAATGCTCGTAGCTTCCGGTTTCTTAGGCCATAGAGATGTTTGGAGCCACTCTGGTCTCTGATCACCTCTATGGTCAGCTGGCTGAATCACCGGCTGCATTCTCAGGTTCCCTGTTGGGACAGGAGAGCCAGAGAAAAACATGGAAGATGCTTGTAAAAGCAGTCTAGAGGCTAATTAGCCGCTAGGATTGCTTTTACATGAAAGCCGACCGCTGGCTGAAAAGAATGATACCAAGATGATACCTAAACCTGCAGGCATCATTCTGGTATAACCACTCAAAGTCCAGCAACATACCAGTACGTTGCTGGTCCTTGTTGGGCATATATTGTAAACTTTTTTTCATGCAGCCTGTGGGCTGCATGAAAAAAAGAGATTGATCGGTGGGTATGCCCACCATTAGAATCCCTCCTTTCCTCCACCCACTTCTAATGATGGGCATACATGCACTGTATATATATGCCGAAGCATGGGGGCATCCTCCCGCAAAAGTTAGGAGCAAATCGCTCCTCCGTCCTCTGCTGCCCCCACGCTTCGGCATATATGCTGAAGTATGTAACTGTGGTGGTGAAATCACCTCCTGACAGCACTGGAGTCACGGCTTTATATATCGTGGGAGCAAATGCTGTTGCTGTCAAGATAAATAAATCCGCGCTGCAACTGAATGGCGTACCTGCTAAGCAAATGATGGTTAACAATAAAACAAAGTAACATTACAGTATAACAGTAAGACTTACCATACCTGCAAAGCAAATACAAAAAAAACATAGTAAAAAATAAAACATTTAACGCAACCTGTGCCTAAAATATATATATGCCGAAGCATGGGGGCATCCTCCCACAAAAGGCAGGAGCAAATCGCTCCTCCACCCACTGCTGCCCCCACGCTTCGGCATATATGCTGAAGTATGTAACTGTGGTGGCGAAATCACCTCCGACAGGGCTGGAGTCACGGCTTTATGTATCTTGGGAGAAAACGATGTTGCTGTCAAGATAAATAAATCCGCTCTGCAGCTGAATGGCGTACCTGAAAACAAAAAAATGGTTACCAACAAAACACAGTAAACAGTAAAGTATAAAAAAATTGCATATCTGAAAAGCAAACATGGTAAAACATAATAACAGTAAAACATTGCAGATTAGAATACAGTAAAAAAGAGCAGAACAATAGAG